>NC_061122.1:33811075-34029416 GCF_002878395.1 Capsicum annuum
ATATATATATATATATATATATATATTGTAGTATATGCTTTATTTAAGGTAGTATATATATTGAATGGTACATATATATGTGTATATATTTTCTATAGATGTATATATTTAACGTATACATGTGTATATGTTTTATAAATTAGTATATAACTATATATATATAGTGTGTGTATATATTGTTGTATATATATTGTAGAATATTTTCTTTAAAGTAGTACGTATATATTGAATGATGCGTATATATGTGTGTATATTTTCTAAAGTAATATATATTTAACGTATACATGTGTATATGTTTTAGAAATTAGTATATTACTATATATTTAGTTTGTGTATATATTGTATTTTATATATATATATATATATATATTTTGTAGTATATGTTTTATTTAAAGTAGTACATCTATTGAATGGTACGTATATATGTGTATATATATTCTATAGATGTGTATATTTAATGTATATATGTGTATATGTTTTATTAACTATATATTTAGTGTGTATATATTTTATTTAAAGTAGTACATATATTGAATGGTACGTATATATCTGTATATATCTTCTATTGACGTATATATTTAACGTATACATGAGTATATGTTTTATAAATTACTATATATATTATTATATTGTAGTATATATCTTGAAGTATATGTTTTATTTAGAGTAGTATATATATTTAACTAACGTATAGTTGTATACACGATTACATGTGTAATTGTGTATATGTATTATGTGTATTTAGTTTTTAAATTCTAATGTAGTATATACTATAAATATAGTGTATATATATTTTTTAACGTATTTAAAATGTATATAGGTGGGTATATATAGTGTATATTAGAGAAAAAACTTTTTTTTTGTTTTTGACGGTTTTGGTCATATTTTTAACCGGTTTTGACCGGGTTTAGATGGGTTGGATCGAGTTGGGTTAAGTGGGCTGGTTCTGAATTTTTTAAAAATTTTTACTGTTGGGACCAAAACCAGACCGGCCCATTTAACAAGGCATGGAACCGAACCAGCCCACAACCTGGCTAAATCTCACGGGCCGGTTCCGGATTGATCCATCCTGACCCACTTGACACCCTTAATGTATATACGTTGAATTTTGAATCATGCTCATGAGTTTACTTGTTACTCCATGTTAATAGCACTATAAGTCAACTCATTTTTGTACACAACTACACCTCTCACATCTCTTCATCATTTTTACTTTTACGAATCAAAAGAAAATATTATATTTTGTATGAATTGACTTAAAAAATGATAAATTGTGGAGATTAACATTATAATTTTTTGGGCTTTAAAAGCTCCAATATTAGTTGATAGCAATTAGCAGAGACGTATAACCTCCACAAATTGCTGTTTCAATCTCTTATAATTTAACCTTTTTTAAGTGGCTAGCTATGTGACCTATGCAATTTGGATTATTATATCTTAAATTCCCTTGATAAAGCTAGGAAAATCACGGAACATGACCTTATTATATTTTCAAAATTATAAAATTTATAATTTAACGAGGTGAAGAAACAGGTAACCGATTGATTTATGTTGCAATTTTAAAGATTCAAAGGGAAAAAGCTTGTATTGTGTTCATACTTAGCAGGAAAATCATGAATTAGCTATGGACACCTTATTTGAATACTACTACAACAATAACATACTTGATATATTCTCACGCAATGGGGTAAAAAATTGACAAATAAAAATCCATTCATTTTACTTGGTGTTAGAGTGCGTGCCCTATCAATTTTAATATTTTACTCTACTGGTTTCCTATCAGTGGAACAAGTAAGATAATGTGGTTCACAGAAGTAAAACTTAAACACAGTATTTTTACGTGAAAAATACCCGGCTCAAGAAAGTGTAAAAAATAACGACCTGTACCTCTACAAGATTTAACCCCAACTTCACTATAACTCTTGAACCTCAACAATAACAAATTATAAGACTTCTTGTAAACTAGGAATTAAAACTTCTAACTCTTATTACTGCAAAACACTAATCTTCCCAAGATAAGTGTTCTCAACTCTTCGAGTTCCCCAACTTGAAGATGTTAATCCTAACTCAGTTTATACTTTATTAAGACTAGAGATGACAACTCAATATGACTCAATAAACAACCTATTACACAAAGTCTAAGACTCTAAGTAAAGGACTAGGTTGCTTCACTAGCTCCTTCAAGTTGTAGAACTGTTTTGCTGATTGTTGACTATCTTTTCAGTGCTTGAGTGAATATTTTGAATGTTGTTTCTTGTATTTAAGACAGCACCTGATGGAGTCCTTTAGTTGATGTACTCTTCTATCTTCACTAGGACTCTCAGGCAGTTTCACTCACTTTTTGCCGTCGTCTCTCTCTCCTAGATTAAATAGGACTCTTTTACTTCATCTCCTCTTATTGTTGGACTTCTTGATCAATTCCTGCATTTGTCTTTTCCTTCTTATCCACTTTGTTGAAGTGATAAGTGTTGAGGAATATCTGAATGTTCTTGCTTATCCACTCCCGTTTGTACGTAATATCATCTTATCAACAACCTTGCCTGCAGCTATGCTTTGTATACTTGGATGGACCAGCTTTCACAACATGTTTCATTCACATGTCTATCATCAAGACTCTACATTCCCCAACAGATTCCCCCTTTTTGATGATGACAAACTTAGCAACACAGCATCACAAAACCTGACATACTCAATATGGAATTTAAATAAAAGAATCACAGAATGAAACAAGTTAGTCCAATTGAGTTATAAGCACTGCATAGTCTACTCTTCCCCCTTTTGAAATCATTTAAAAACTGACACAACAAGTAAAAATGTCTAATAATTCATGGTCATTGAGGCTATCACTAAGATAATCAAAATTCAGAGTAAGAGAACATGAATGCATTATGATAAAATAAGAGTAGAACACTTTAAAGAAATTAGGTCCATTTCATTCATTATAAAAATGAAACTAAATTTTACAAAAGCAACATAAGAGATAACAAGTCACCAAGGAAGAAAACAAAAGGAGATAGGCCTATGACAGCAGGAAAGGGGCTAAGTGGATGAAGATGAGGGGATAAGGGAGGTCAGCTTCCTAATAACATCAACATTCTCAGCTCTCTCTTTTTCCAAAAAGGTTTTGAGGGAGGCAATCTGATCTTGAAGAAGCCTTTTTTCATCTTCATGAGCATCCTGTGTAGCTTCCAAAGCAGCCTGAGCAACTTCTACCTCACCCTGTTTTGCAACTAGTGCATTCCTTAATCTTTGCATTGGGTTGTCAACACTCCTCATAGAAACATGTAGCATCATATGGTTCACACTCCCTATGATATCCTTGGTAGTCTGTGAAGACCACACTTAGACAAACACCCCAAACTTCTCAAATATAGGGGTGAGCCAGAATTCATAAGGGAAGGCATGTCCATTGACTTCCTTGAGGAGAACCCTTTGCATATGCTTCAGTATAAGTTGAGGCAAATCAATTCTCACCTCAGTGTCCAATATTTTCATGAGTGTAAGATCAAGAAAACTAGCCATAGTCCTTCTTTCCTTCCTAAGGATGATCATTTTATGCACTACATCAAAATAGAGCTGGTGAAGTGGGGATATCTCTCTTTTAAGGACACTTCTATGATTGATCAAGTAAGGATTCCCAAATAATTTTCTACATATGTTAAGAGCAGAATCAAGATTGTCAAGAGGTGGCCAAGTGACCTTGACATAGTGACCCCACTCCCCAGAAGGAATATACAAGATCCTAGCAATGCCAGCAACATAAAGGTTCATTGTAACCTTTCTATTAGTAGTAGACAACATCTCACCAATGCCTACCCCATTTGTGTAGATCTCATACACTTCAGGTTTGGCAAATTGCCTGTGAAGGTCTCCCTAAAGAAAGAGATATGACTATCCCTGAAACTCCAATTTTCCTAGTAAATTCTGCATATCAACACCCCCCAAACCACTAATAACTCTCCCTCTAGATAATTTGTGTTTTTGAAAGTGAAGATGATGTGCCTCAGGAGTGTCTTGATGGGAGGATGATTCTGGAACCTCAAAATCGGGATTCAACTCAGTAGTCGCATTCGGATGGAACTCAGAATCAGATGAGTTTAAAGGAACAAGTTTGGTGACCTGTTTATTTAGAAGAGTAGAAGACTTTAGAGGAAAAACTTTGGAAGATGTGGAAGCTTTGACAGTAGGAGTGGATTTTAAAGAAGAGGAAGCTTTTTGAGTAGGTTTAGGAGATGATTTTTGAGACAAAGAGGGTTTGGAGACTTTTGCCATGATAGTTTTTTTTCTTTCTTACTGATCGAAGAAGAAGATCAGGAGAAGATGCACGAGGAGGACTGGGATTAGATATAGACACACTTTTATTTTTGCTAGCTCGAAGAGCTTCAGCCAAGGAAGCATCTTCTCATTGCTTTTTCCCTCAGGTGTGAGGAGTACGAGGAGTAGAGATAATTGGAGAGGGTTCTATAGGAATAGTGTCCTCTTCTTTGAGAGAGATGGAAGAGGGTTTTCTTTGTAGATTAGATCTGGACCTTCTTGGGATTAAGTCTTCAATAGGAATGTCATCTCTATCTATAGGAATATCATCAGCATTGAGAATTTGGAGTTGGGTAGGAGGTTGAAGTGAGGATTTTGAGAAGGATAAAAAAGGTGAAGAAATTTGGGTAAAAGGGCTTGGGAAATTTCTGAATACAGCAAAATCGATTAATTTTTAGGAGATTTAAGGAGGATTAAGGGAGGTAAGGTGATGTCTGGATGAAGAAATAGCGGTGAAGGGATATATGACAGAGTTAGTAGATGAGGAAGACGAAGAAGATGAGGAGGATGCCATTTGTGAAACAAGAATTTTTTCTTACTGGTGAAGAGTTGAAGAAGGAATGAATAGGAATCAAGAAAGGGAGAAACGTATTTAAGGAAGAAAAAGAGGAAGTTGAATGGATGACGGACTGTATATTGGCAGGAACATAATGATGAGAAGTTCTATAATGATGGGAAAGCAAGAAGAATCTTTTTGAAGCAAAAGTAACTCTTGAATTTTTGGCGGTTTAAGTGTAACAAGAAGGAACCAGGTAGACAACTTATCTCTTTTTATGCTACTATAGGTAACAATAATTATACCTAAATGAAAAAATGGACAAAATTGCTCTTGTGATCCAGTTTTTCTACTAAATCAACACATACATGAGTCAATATACTCTAAATCTTGTAATTAGGATACTCAACTTAATGTGTAAGACTGAATTAATCAACAATCACTTTAAGATTAACTTATTCTAATCAAGTTGAGGGAGACTTATGCAATTTTAATCATCCCCAAGGCTAACCTATTTTTTTTTCAAACTATTATCTACTTAAATTCTTAGTGAAAATGTCAGTAATTTATTCTTCAGTAGAACAAAACATAATTGATATCAGCCCCTTTTCAATATTATTTCTAAGGAAATGATGTTGAATATTAATATACTTAGTTTTTTTTATGTTGAACAGGATTTTTGGCAATATTTATAGCACTTGTGTTATCACAGAAAATAGGAACACATCCAACATCTATGTCAAAATCCATAAGTTATTGCTTAATCCATAATAATTGACCACAATAAGACCCTGCAGCCACATATTCAGCTTCAGCAGTAGACAATGCTACTGAATTCTGCTTCTTAGTGGACCAGGTAATTAAACATGATCCAAGTAAGTGTGCCATGCCTGTAGTGCTCTTCCTATCAACCAAACCAACAAAGTTGAAATTACTACCTTTTGGGTACCATAGACCAAGATCACTAGTTCCTTTACGATATCTAAAAATCCTTTTTATAGATTTTAGATGAGAATTCTTAGGATTTGCTTGAAATCTAGCACATAATACTACACTAAACACTATATCAGGCCTGCTAGCAGTAAGATATAGCAATGACCCTATCATTCCTCTGTACATCTTTTGCTCTACATTAGGATCTATTTCATCCAAATCAAGCTTCGTATCAGTGGCAATTGGAGTGCTGATTTCTTTTGCCTCTTCCATGGGGAGGTTCTTTTACATAATTCTGCTGATGGATTATTGTTCCTGATGTTGTTTGTTTTATTTGTACTCCTAAGAAGTAGTTTATCTCTCCCGTCATGCTCATCTCAAATTCATAACTCATAAGTTTGGCAAAGTCATGCGTTATGTTCATGTTTGTAGAGCCAAAGATAATGTCATCTACATACACCTGCACCACCAACAGATCTTTTTCATCAGTTTTCAAGAAAACAGTATTGTTAATTTTACCTCTAGTATGTCCATGCTCCATTAAAAACTTTGACAGTCTCTCATACCAAGCTCTAGGAGCTTGTTTCAACCTATACAGGGCCTTATCTAGTTTGTACACATGATCAGGAAACTCCTTGCTTTCAAACCTTGGAGGTTGTTTAACATATACTTTCTCCTTGAGAATTCCATTCAACAATGCACTCTTAACATCCATTTGATAAAGAATGAATTCCCTGTAGGTAAAAAATGCAACAAGTAATCTAATAGCCTCAATTCTAGCCACAGGAGCAAAGGTCTCATCAAAATTTATGCCTTCTTCTTGATTGTATCCTTGGACCACCAGTCTTTCCTTATTCCTTATAACTGTTCCATGATCATCAACTTTATTTTTATACACTCACTTAGTCCCAATTATAGTTCTATCTTTTGGAAGAGGGACTAAGTGTCATACTTTGTTTTTTTAAAATTGATTCAATTTTTTCTGCATGGCTATGATCCAATTAGCATCAAATAATGCCTCAGTTACCTTATTTGGCTCAATCTCTGATAGGAAGGCCTTGAAGGCACACATACTTCTTAATCCATACCTTATGGTGATCTCAGAAGTGAGATCAGTGAGAACATTCTCAATAGGATATGAACCTTGATGCTTGTAGCCTTTAGGGACTAAGCCTAGTGAGCTACTAGGATCACTGCTGAAGTTCTGAGCTGGAGTGGTTGGTGGCTCAGTTCCCCCTATCACCGTGCCTCCAAATTAAGTTCCCCCTATTGAAGTGTCTCCATGCTTGGTAGCTTCATTCAATGAACCAGGTTGTGTAACCTGTTCCTCAGAGTCACTTCCTTCCTGCAGGTTAGTCTTAACACAGGATTCATAAAAAACTACATGCATGCTTTCTTCAACACAATTTGTTTTGATGTTTAAAACCCTATAAGTCTTACTATGAAGTGAATAACCTAAGAAGATTCCCTCATCACTTTTGGCATCAAATTTTCCCAAATTATCCATTCCATTATTATGTATGAAGCATTTATACCCAAAGGTTCTAAAATGAGAAATGTTAGGCTTTCTTCCTTTAAGTAATTCATTGGGAGTCTTCTCCAACATAGGTCTGATCATGCACCTGTTTATGATATATGAAGTAGTGCTTATTGCTTTAACCCAAAGTTTTTTAGCAACATTTGCAGCAAGCATCATTGCTCTAGCCATATCTTCCAAAGTTGTATTTTTCTTTTCCACCACCCTATTTTGTTGTGGTGTTCTAGGTGCAGAAAAATTATGATCTATACCATTTGCTGAACAAAATTCTAAGAACTTGACATTCTCAAATTTTGTACCATGCTAATGAAGTGCCCAGTTTCTTTTCAATTTTCTTGATAAAAATTACAAAGACATAAAAGGCATCTTCTTTAGAGGCTAGAAACAAAGTTCAGGTGAACCTGGAATAATCATCAACAATTACAAAAATATACCTTTTTCTACCTCTTCTTTGAAGTCTCATTGGTACAAACAGATCCATATGAACCAGGTCAAGGCACTTGGTAGTGCTAACATGGTTCTTTGACTTAAATAAAGATCTTACATGATTTCCCCTTACACAAGCACTACATAACCTTTCCTCTTTAAATTTGGTCTTGGATAGTCCTAATACCATATCTTTTGAGGAAACTGTGTTTAGTTATTTAAGACTTGCATGTCCAAGTCTTCTGTGTCAATAGAGGGGATCATTTTCAATTGTACTTAGACAAGTCAATTTTGGTCCTGATATTTCCATTATGTCAGCTTTGTATGCATTTTTGTATCTTCTAGAAGTGAACACAACCTCTTTGGTGTCCATTTTCTTGACCTTCACACCTGCAGAAGTGAAAATAACTTTGTTACCTTTATCACAAAGCTGTGAAATACTCAATATATTGTTCTTCAATCCTTTTACAAGATAGATATCTTCCAATACTCTTGACTCAGATGAGCCAATTTTTCCAACTCCAGTAATGATTCTCTTTTTTCCATCACCAAAGGAAACTCCTCCTCCATTTATTTTAAAAGTGAAAAGAACTTTTTCTTGTCACCAATCATGTGTCTAGAGCAAGCACTATCCAAGTACTAATGCCTCTTGCTTTCTTTCACTTTCTCTTTCAAAAGAAATCAATAGTTATACTGAGAAACCTAGACAATCTTGGGTCCTGTTTTATGAGTAAAAGGATGAATCAAATTTCTTCTAGTCCAAGCTGGCAACATATGGTGCAACCTATTTCTCTGACCTGAACCAGTTCTTTTATTTTTGGTCTGAGAAAATTTATTTACCAGGTTTTGACTGTTTGATTTGCTTTTATTAGCTGTTGGACATTCAGTAGTTGAATGTCCAAGATTTTCATAGATATAGCATAAATCTTTAGGATCAGCACTACCCTTGTGGAATCCCAAACCTGCCTTTTCACTGTGAGCTTTCTCACTCAGTTTATGAATAATTCTTGATGAATTTGTCCACCTATTTGCTCTTTCATGATCAAGTTTCAGTTTAGAGATTTCTTGACTCAATCTGTTTATCATGTCAGCTGCATTGCTGCACTCTAGTTTACACTTTTCTAGTTCAAGTTCAACACTTTCTTGTTCATTACCCATGACCTTTTTTCCATTTTTAGTGAGAGTCAATTTAAGGATTTCATACTTAAGATCATTATTGGAAGAGTTAAGTTCTGTAACCTGTTTCTTGAGAGTGCAGTTTTATTGTCAACTATAACTTTACAGGCCTTTAATTCAATAAGATTAAATTTAAGGCTTGCAAAACTGTTGAACAACTCATCCCTATCAGAAGTTAATTCTTGGAAATCATCAATTAGTGCACTCATCAAGGAAACAAGTTTTGATTTTGTAAATAAGTGTAGTTTTTCTTTAAGTTCAAGTATGCTTACCTCACTAGCATCATCTTCTTTATCTAAGTCTAAATCTCCAAGTGCCATGAATGCAATCAGCTTCATCATCATCTGAGTCAGATCCCCAAGCTACTATCATTGCATGTTCCTTCTTTCCTTTTGCCTTTTCTTTTAGTTCCTTTTCATCCCTTTCTTTTTTCCACTTTATTTCCCAGAATGGACAATCTCTGATCAGATGATCAGTCTTACCACACTTGTAGCATACATTTGGATTGTCATTTAAACGCTTCTTACTACTTGTTTCCTTCTTTTTTTAAAGAATTTACTGAAATTCTTGGTTATAAAGGCAACTTGTTCCTTATCAAGTTCAAATTTATCATCACTAGCAGAAGCCTTCAATGCCAAGATTTTCTCTGGAACTGCTTGTTCTTTGGTTCCATCAACTTCTATTTCATAAGTTCTCAAATTTCCAACCATTTCATCCAAAGTCATGCCAGCAAGATCTTTGTTAGCTTCCCTAATTGCAATTAGCTTAACATTCCATTTTGTTTTTGGTAGTACCCTTAGAACCTTTTCAACCTGTTCCTTCTCAGTGATAACTTTGCTCAAGAGAGCCAGCTCATTTGTTAAGTTTGTAAGCCTTGTAATCATCTCATCTAGGGATTCATTTTCCTTCATCTTGAAAGCCTCATACTCGGAAAAGAGAAGGGAAATTTTGAATTTCCTTACCTGAGAGGTACCCTCATGTGTATTTACCAATGCATCCCAAATTTGGTTAGCAGTGGTGCAAGTTGACACCCTGTTATATTCAGCAGGTCTTAATCCACAGACTAGGATGTTCTTAGCTTTAGCATTTTTCCTTAAAGCCACCAAGTTATCAGCAGTGCATTTGCTCCTTACCTTTCTAACTTATTCACCATCAACCATCTTTATTGGAATGGTAGGACCATCAGTAATCCTATCCCATAATTCATAGTCTTCACCTTGGATGAATATCTCCATCCTTGCTTTCCACTAGATAAAGTGAAAGCCATAAAAAAGTAGAGGTCTAGTGGTTGACCGACCTTCACTATGACTAGTAGGAGGTGTGAAATTCATCATGTGATCTTTTCTTAGGTGCTAGCCTTATTTAAGACAACCTCTCTCTAATAACACTTGTTAGAGTGAGTGCCCTACCAATTTTAATATTTTACTCTACTGGTTTCCTATTAGTGGAACAAATAAGCTAACTTGGTTCACAGAAGTAAAACTTGAACACAGTATTTTTATATGAAAAACACCCGGCTCAAGAAAGGTGTAAAAAACTACGACCTATAAATTTTTATGTGAAAAACACCCAGCTCAAGGAAGGTGTAAAAAACCATGGCCTATACCTTTACAGGATTTAACCCTAGCTTCACTATAACTCTTGAGACTCAACAATCAACAAATTACAAGACTTCTTGTAAACTAGGAATTAAAACTTCTAACTCTTATTACTGCAAAACACTAATCTTCCCAAGATAAGTGTTCCCAACTCTTCGAGTTCCCCAACTTGAAGACGCTAATCTTAACTCAGTTTATACTTCACTGAGACTAGAGATTACAACTCAATATGACTCAATAAACAACCTATTACACAAAGTCTAAGACTCTAAGTAAAGGACCAGGTTGCTTCACTAGCCCCTTCAAGTTGTAGAACTGTTTTGCTGATTGTTGACTATCTTTTCAGTGCTTGAATGAATATTTTAAATGTCGTTTCTTGTATTTAAGGCAACACCTGATGGAGTCCTTTAGTTGATGTACTCTTTTATCTTCACTAGGACTCCCAGGTAATTTCACTCACTTTTTGCTGCCGTCTCTCTCTCGTAGATTGAATAGGACTCTTTTACTTCATCTCCTCTTATTGTTGGACTCCTTGATCAATTCAACTTTTGGATAGTGCATTTGTCTTCTCCTTCTTATCCACTTTGCTGAAGTGATAAGTGTTGAGAGAATATCTGAATGTTCTTACTTATATACCCCTGTTTGTACGCAATATCATCTTATCAACAACCTTGTCTGCAACTATGCTTTGTACACTTGGATGGACCAACTTTCACAACATGTTTCATTCACATGTCTATCATCAAAACTCTACATTCCCTAACACTTGATCTGTGTTGGCTTGACACTCTCTTTAGAAAATATTTATTAGGAGTTTATTTTATTAAATTAACTTTTATTAATTATGATTTGAAAATCTAAATTTGATGACTAATACTTTGTATATTGAAAATAAATGATAAACTTATATTGATTTCTTGGGTTGGACAATTAATTGAACATGTACTTTCAGTAAGGCTATGTCAAGTAAAAGGAAATGAAGAGAGTGTTTAGCAATAAATCTACAACGAATTCCCAATGGTTGATTTTTTTTTTTCGTGTGGTTGTTAGTTGTTTGCTCGAATATTTTTATTGTCTTTTTTATTTCAAACTTAAAAAAGATGATTTTTTTTCCATGTTAACATGCATGTTTCTGAAGGTAAATTAAGAAAGGAATCAAATGTACTAACCGTAAAGTTGTATAAGCTGGAAAGAGCTTATCTTGGTCTATGTATAAAGAAGAAATATGCAGCATTATGTGTTGCCTGTACCCACTATAATTAGCATATATATCAATTTAGAACATCATGCTTGTCATAACTTGAAATTTCCCATTTGGAAAAGTGGTGTTTATTTGTCATTTTTAGCTAAGAATTTGACAAGATAATTGTACTTATGTTGAATCTGAGAACAATATTGTAGCCTTCTTGTTGGAGCATCTATCCGTTCTCTTTATCAGTATTATTATTATGCTAGCAATATATCTTATTCTTCGGTTCTATTACAGTAGTTAGGCCTCGTTTGATACAAGGGATAAAGGATAATTAATTCTCAGATTAATTTTAAGATGAGCTTATCTCATGTTTGGTTGGAATAAAATGAATGGGATAACTCATCCTCAGATTAGTTATATTGGGATTGTAGTATTAAATTTATCCAACCTTACAATGAAATAACTAATCCCGAAATAATTAATTCCAAGATAACTTATTTCCCGACTAAACACCCCTTATTTTCTTTTAATTATGGTTATTTTTACTTCTTTCATTGCTACTTTCTTTCTTCAATATTTCCATCATAACTTTTATTCATTTCATTTCATCCAAACCAATTAAAAATAACAATTTTCTTGAATCGATAATCTATCAAAAATATCTTCCTATCCCACAAAGATAAGGTTGAGGTCCTTATAGAGCTATAGTTAAAGGATATGTTATTATTGTTGTATAGCCTCCTAAAAGATATTTATAAGCATAAACTTATTTAACTTTTATAAATTGATTGACCAAGAGCTTATATATGCACCTAAGCCACTTAAAAGACATGTTTAAGCAATTATCTAATCAAAATCAGTATCCTGGAGGATAACTATACTTATAAGAAACATTCTTTACTAAATCCTCAATATATCAGTTAAATCTAATTCTTAAACTCCATTCATAGTTTCCCTTTCAAATCAAGCAACTTAATTGAGAATTGGTGATACACCTTATTCTTACTATTGTTGCTAAACAGAGGCGGATAAAATTCAGGTGAATTTAATAACTTTTTTTTCTAAACTTACAGATATTTATATAAGGTGAATTTATACCCTTATGTATATGGTTCCCCTGAATCCATAGCCTTTTAACCAAATTAGGTATATATTTTATGTACATTTTGTTACAATTGATCCAATATTATTTGCTGGCATCTACGCTTTAGAAAGGCTAAATAATACATCTAGTTAAATAATGAACTATTCACCTAAAGAAACAAGAATCAGTTCTTAATTCTTATTAATACTTTTTTTCTCCTTTTTGGTGGTACATCCATATTATAAAAATCCTATAATACATGACGAAACTATTGGATTATAGGATTTTTTTTTTTTTGAAGAATGAATTATTACACTAATTTATTGTGTTCACACTTCAATATTTCCATCACGGCTAAAATCTATAGTGGTACATTTTGTAGTTTTATGCTTATTCGTGTAAGGATAAAAAAGAGAGTAAAAGTAATTATTGACTAGCAAGGTCGTATTTGACATTTAGCAACAATAAAATATTATGTACACACTATATATACTTTGTGAGTTTGTGTGTGTATATATATATAATACATGCCTTTAGCAACACAATATATTGTTATTGCTAAATATTTACGAAATTTAGCAACAATAATATATTGTGTACACACTTAAATATTGAAGTGTGAACACAACATATTGATGTTGTTAAATTTCAAATAAGACCTTGTTAGTCAATATTACTTTGAAGTTTTGTAACCGAAAGCACATTTGAGAATTGGAATCAAGTGTAAAGACAAATGAACTTGTTTCTCTCTTTTTAATTCTTACACATAAGGACAGAACTACAAATGGTACCTGCATAAAGAGTTCAGCCTTGACACGCTAATGATGCATCTTTGATGTAAACAAGACATAAAACTTGTATTATTATTATTTGGGTTCATAGTATGTGCAAACAAACAATGACGGAGTCGAAATTTTCATTGAAGAAATTTAGAAGTATATATATAAATTAGTTGAAAGAAGTACAACATCTACTATATATGTGTAAAAAATATTTTTAATCATGTAAAAATAGTATAAAAATAGTATATTTCCGTCGAAAGAGATTCGAATTAACCACTAGGAAAAAGATGGCTCCGTCACTGCAAACAAAGTGACTATAATACATTCTAATTTCTCAATAACAATGTCGACATTTAAATTTTTTTTATTGTTATGATAAAATACTATTATAAAAAAGATATAATTTAATAAAATATTATAGTTAGTTTCAAGAAAAACTTGAATTTTATAGTGAAATAATATTGTTATAGAAATGTATCGAAAGGTCTGACTAACAAGATCTAGAGACGTTCTAATCTCATTGTACTTGTTATCATGACATCTTATCATGGTTCCTTTTAATCAAACGTTGTATTTATATATGCAGAAACTTCAAATCTTGACTTCGCTTTTAATAATATTCATTTCATCAGAGCTCAGTTATTTAAAAAATACAGAAGTAGCATATATGTTTGAATTTAGATTGGATTGATTAATTATGAGAAGACCATTTAAAAACAGAGAAGCTTTTAGAAAAATTAAAGAATCTTTAATTAGTAATTATTCAGAATATATAAGTCTAAATAAAATTAAAAAAAACTCACAAAGATTAGCTTACTTAATTACCTTAATATCTAGTATTGAAGCAAAATTAATAATCCATTTGAAATCTAGAAGAATGAGACACATACCACCTAATTATGATAAAATCAGATTTAGATATCCACCAAAATATTATAAATATGGTTTAAATGAATAAAGTACAAAAATACAAAGAATTAAAATAAATTTTTTCTGAAAAACGTAAAGAATTAAAAATAAGAACAGAAAGACTACATTATAATATATTTGCCGGAGTTAGTAAAAACTCAATAAATGCACAAAAAGATGAAATATCAAAATTAGAATCACAAATAGATAGTTTAAAATATATATATATATATATATATATATATATATATATATATATATATATATCAACATTAACTATTTACAATAAAATGAACAAAGAAAAATTTATAATAGATGAAAAAATATATGAAAATCACGAAGGATTAAAAATAAAAATAGTATTTTCTAATCTAGGAAGAAGATATAAGAAAATAGGTGAACATTTATATTTAATGTTAGAAAAAAAATTAAAATTAGAAGATAAATTGACAACTATGGTAAGAATAGAAAGAGAAAATGAAGAAATAGATAGGAAAAAGGAAATAGAAAAAATAAAACAACAAACTACATAAGAAATACGAAAAATAGAAGAAACTAAAAATAGCAGAATTGCCGAATTAGAAAAAGAACTACAAATGTTAAAAGATTTGTATGAAGAAAGACAAAAAGAAAAGGAAGAAAAAGATAAAGAACAAAAATTACTAAACGAGATAAATCAATTTAAAGAAAAATTAGAAATAAACAATAAAGAAATAAAAAACAAGGAATTAGAAATAAATAATATAGATGTTGAAGAGACAGATAATTATGATTCAGAAGATAGTGAAACATATACAGAAATATTAACAAATACAAAAAATTTAGAAATCAATGAAAAATAAGAAGTAGAAAACTTAGAAAATATCAACACAGAAATAAATACTCTTGATAAAAAAGAAGATCAAAATATAATACCTAGTACATCAGAAATAAGGAAACCTACATATTATAAGAATAAGTTTAGAAGATATAATCTAAAGAAAGAGCATGACAAATGGGCACCAAAACAAATAGTTAATAAAAATTATAACTTTTTAGACTTAGACTATGTAATAGATACAGAAAAAACAATACAATTATGGATAGGATATATGACAAAATAATTATTAGATAATAATATAAATATAACAGATGCACCAGAATATATAGAAAGAACACTAATAGGAAAAGTGAAATTATGGTTTTCAAATTTAACTGAAAATAGCAAAAAAATATTAAGAAGAACTGATAAACCTATAGAAGGAACATCATCAACAACAACTAAACTAACACCTATAGAATTATTAAAAAAATATGAAATAGCTATAAAAGATGAATTTGGTAGTATGACAACAATAGAAGAAGAACAAAATGAAGAAAAAGATACAAATAGGAATTTAATGTTAAAATTAGCAATATGTAATATGTGTTATATAGATGAATATACTTGCGCATTTAAAGAATAATATTATAAAGGAGCATATAATATATAAAAAAGTAAAGAAATAAGAAAATTATATTTTAATAAATTACCTGAACCATTTAGTTCAAAAATAATAAAGAGTTGGGAAGAAGCAAAAATAGTAGATACTCTAGGAGCAAGGATAAAATTTTAACAACAATAGTATAGAAACTTATGTGAAAAATATAGAGAAGAATTAAAAATGAAAAAAACATTGATAAGAAATTTAGCATGTTGCAAAGATAAAATAGCACCCCAATTCGGATGCGAAGAAAGATATTATAAGAAAAGAAAAAGACATAAGAAATATAAGAAATATAAAAACTCAAAATATAAATACAAGAAACCAAGAAAAAGATATTATGTAAAAAATTATAAATACAAAAGACCATATAGAAAAAAGAAATCTATAAAAGAATGTACTTGTTATAATTGTGAAAAATTAGGACATTTAGCTAGAGATTGTAAATTACCTAAAAATCTAAAAAATAAACAAATATCAGAAATAAAAATAGAAAATACAGAATATATGCAGATAGATTATATAGATTATGAATTAGAAAGTGAGGATAGTATATATGAAATTTCAAAAAAATGAAACAGTTAATGAAATAGATAGTGAAATAGATGAATCAAATGACTGAAGAAGATATAAAAATAATAATAAAGGAAGAATATTTAAATAATGAAGGAACAGACTAGAAAATAATATTTGACAGTAACATATTTGATGAAATAAAATAAAAAGAATTAGACTTAAGTGTAGAAAAAATATTTAAAATACCAGCAATAAAAAATATATTTACTAGAAAAAAAGAAGAATATTATATAGTAAGCCAAAAAGAATATGTAATAGACTGTAGATATGCAAAAGGTAAAGCTAGTATACCACTAGTAACAAAAAGAATAATTAATAAAGAGATAAACAATATAAAAAGTAGAGACCCAATAAAATATGTACACCTTAGAGGTACAGAGATATTAATAAAAGAATGTTTTAGAGAAGGAATAGATACACCAATAGAATTATATTTAGCAGATGATAGAATTATAAAACCTACAGAAAAAAGCATAATAACTGCCATAAAAGGAAATTTAATATACCAAAAATTTAAATTTATAATAAGTGCAAATTATTCAGTAGTGGTAACAGATAAAAATATAGATAAATCATTAGTATTATATTGGAAAATATCAGGAATAGAATTAACCCCAGAAAGTAAAATATTTACAGCAAGATGTAAAAATTTATATGTATTAACAACAAAACATAAAATAACAGGAAAAAATAAGATTAGCAAAATACGAATAGAAAGTCCATTCGAACAAATTGTAAAAACAATAGATAATAATGATTATAGCTATAGAGACATAGATATAGAAGAAAATTTAGAAATAATAAATGATAGAATAAGTACAACGAAAAGAATAACTTATGAAAAACCAGAATCATCAAGCTCATAAAAAAGAACAAGTTATGAAACAAATTCAACAAATAATTTAAACCAATATTACATAACAGGAAAGGTAAATGAAAAAGAATATTTAATACTCTTAAATACAGGACAAGGAGAAAATTATATAGCAAAATATCTAGTAAAAAATGAAGAAATAAAAACTGATAATAATATATGCCCAGATCTACCAAGAAGTTTAATAAATATTAAAAATATAGAAGAAAAAGAAATAATAATAGGAATTAGAAAAATAAAAATAGAATTTGAAGTAAAGGAAGAAATGCAAAAAGCAGACATAATATTCGGAATAAAATGGCTAGAACAAGTAAAACCATATAATATAAAACATACACAATTAACCTTAACATAAAAGAGAGAGAAATTATTCTTAAAAAGAGCCTTAACATGAAATGAAAATATATGTATTAATGAAGATAGTAGTAGAAGGATATTACAGTAGATATTATACGTCTATGATAGATACAGGAGCAGAAGCTAATTTATGTAGATATAATTGCTTACCAGAAAACAAATGGGATAAATTAAAAACACCAATAATAGTTAAAGGATTTAATAATGAAGGAATCTTAATTACTTATAAAACTAGGAATGTAAAAATACAAGTATGGGATAAGATATTAACAATAGAAGAAGTTTATAATTATGAACTAACATCAAAAGATATACTTTTAGGAATGCCGTTTTTAGATAAATTATACCCACATATAATAACTAGAACAGATTAGTGGTTTACAACACCATGTAAACAGAAAGTAAGAGCAAAAAGAGTTAGTAATAAAATAAGAAAGAAAAATGATTGGATAAAAGGAAGTGAAAAAATTACACAAAAGTTAGAAAATATAAAAAATACTGAAGATACAATAGACTAGTCGTATTTTCGATAAATAAAACAGAAATAACTATATTTTCAATAAATAAGATAGAGATAATTAAGAAAAAATTAGAACAATTATATAATGAAGATCCATTAAAAGGATGGGAAAAACATAAAACTACTATAAAAATTGAATTAATAGATAAAAATAACATAATAACCCAGAAACCATTAACATATAATTTTGACGATTTAAAAGAATTTAAAACGCATATAGATGAATTACTAGAAAAACAATATATACAAAAAAGTAATAGTAAACATAATAGTCCAGCATTTATAGTAAATAAACATAGTGAACAAAAAAGAGAAAAAAGTAGAATGGTTATTGACTATAGAAATTTAAATGCAAAGATTATAACATATAATTATCCAATACCAAATAAGATATTAAAAATAAGACAAATATAGAGATATAATTATTTTAGTAAATTCGATTGTAAATCAGGATTTTACCATTTAAAGTTAGAAGAAGAATCTAAGGAATTAATCGCATTTACGGTACCACAAGGATTTTATGAATGGAATGTATTACCATTTGGATATAAAAATGCACCAGGTAGATATCAACATTTTATGGATAGTTATTTTAAACAATTATCTAATTGTATAGTATACATAGATGATATATTATTATATACAAAAACTAAAGAAGAACATTTAAAATTATTAGGACAATTTACAGATATAATAGAAAAATTGGGAACAAGTCTAAGTGAAAAGAAAGCTGAAATTATGAAAAATCAGATAGAATTTTTAGGAATACAAATAGATAAGAGTGGAGTAAAAATGCAACAACACATAATACAAAAAATAATAAATTCGAAAGAAGAATAGATACAAAAAAGAAATTACAATCATTTTTAGGATTAGTAAACCAAATAAGGGAATATATTCCAAAATTAGCAAAAACTTTAAAACCACTATAGAAAAAATTAAAAAAGGATCTAGAATATAACTATAATGAAGAAGATAAAAAACAAGTTCAGAAAATAAAATTATTTTGTAAAGAATTACCAAAATAACAATTTTCAGATGAAAATAGAAAATTTATATATGTAGTAGAAGCGGATGCTAGTGAATGTAGTTATGGAGGAGTACTTAAATACAGATATGAAGCAGAAAAATTAGAACACCATTGTAGATACTACTCAGGTACGTTCAATGAAACAGAAATAAAATGAGAAATAAATAGGAAAGAATTATGTTCATTATATAAATGTTTGCTAGAATTTGAGCCATATATTGTATATTACAAGTTTATTGTACAAACGGATAATACACAGGTACGCTGGTGGTTAACAAAGAAAATACAAAATTCAGTTACAACAAAAGAGATTCGGAGACTAGTCTTGAATATATTAAATTTCACATTTATAATTGAAGTAATTAGTACTAACAAAAATGTTATTGCAGATTACATATCAAGACAAAGCTACACAGACTGATATAATAGAAGAGGATACTTTAGAAAAGATATTCAACACCCTAACTACGCTTTCAATGAAAGTGGACAGTATGGGTAATGAAATAGAAAAGCTAAAGACTAATGAAGTTAAACTGAAGTCTATAGCTACAAATCAGCTAACTCAGCAGTGTGCAGAGCTATGTCGATCGGAAGACATTAAAGTTCCAGAGCTAGAAAGAGACGTTGGGACACTCCATAAAACCCGTAACGTTTATCAATCTACTTCTACAGGTACAAGCAAAGGAGTTAGGAAAAACACAAATATGAACCTAAACAGGCTATTTGATAAACCATTTATTCCAAATACACCAAAAGATCCTATGTTTATACCCCCACAAATTACCACATACCGAGAAAGTTTAAATCAAGACAAAAGGACCTACAACTATACAGGCCGAACATACATAGAAAATATTTACAAAATACAAACCTTCTTAAATACCAACCCCAGAGCTATAAACATCCAAGAACCACATACAAATTACATAACCCAGAAACTAACTGGATATAATAAGCTAATTGCTTTGCCCAAATCCAAACCAAGTCTAGTTAAAACCTGTTACGAATATGGACTACTTAGTACCATATATAACCAAGACAGAAATGAAATATCCAATATACTAGAAATATATGATTCATTTAACATTTTTAAAAGGATAACCAAAGGTAACCTATTTTTTTATAAAATTTTACACGGCACCAGCAGAAATATTGTATGATGAAGTTAAATCACCTATACAAGTTGTAAAAATAGGAATAACCCGAGATATGATTATACCAGAAGATATTACTCAACAACCAGAAATACCTAGAATTGAGATACCAAATTATTATGCAAATAAGAGAATTATTGGACTATCCACGATTCTTCAAGAGTTAGCAAACACTTATCGCAACAGAAATTCTATATGGAGTTATTATTCAAGAGGTAATGTAATAGTATACTCAAATTCAAAGGAGCTACAAGAAGAAGATATGGAAGACATTAGGTAATGGATCTTGATGTTACTCAATCCATAGAAAAAACCTATCACCAGAGCCATTAGAGAAAAATTTATTTTGGAAGAATTATTAACCAGATATTGCAAGTTAATTGGACATAAATATCCAAACCATCAATGTTCGAAATGTAATGGAGAAGATAATATTATCCCAGAAGTTCGGCTAGAATAAAATATCAAGAAGATAAGCATGCCAGCTGGAAAGAAGATAAAAAAGCAGCTGATACGACAAGAAGAAGATATCAGCGGAAACAATAATGGAGATGAAAGATAGAGTATTAAATTGTGAAAGCAACATGTAACAAAATTTCACAATTTTCTTTACGTAAATTATTAGAATTGTAAAGACTTTTGACTATTATTAGTCTAGGCCTTAATTTTTGTCTTTTTTAGAAGACATTTGTAAAGTATAATAAATGAGGTTAGTTAATTTTAGAAGACTTTTTGTAAAATTTAGAAACGTGTAAAATAAGGAAGGAAAACTCTTGTAAAGTTTTAGTCTATAAATAAAAGGAACCGAAGGCATTGCAAAGTAAGCCTTCATGTGTTGAAGCAAAAACTCTCTCTTGTCCACAACAAATATTTTGCTTAATTATTAAAAAACAGGTATATTTCAATGGAAAAAGCTATGGAGGAACAAACATTAGAAATATCAAACCTACCCGAACATGTATATTTATTTATGATTATGAATAGCTAAATTCATAATTCCCAACAATCATGGTATGATAAAATAAATTCATGTTAGTTACTTTATAGTAGAATTATTCAAAGAATAATATGTTAAGAAGTTTATTAGCAAAGTGGAAAAGGAGAAAAATCCCTAAGAACTATGCCATCCTAAAGGTGAAACCAATGAGGCAAGAAGCTGTGGTGGTGAGTAACCAGAGTAGAGGCGCTGTTTAAGGAAAAAATATCCAGATTACCATGCTAATAGTGACCGAAGAACATGTTATTTAAGAATAATCTAGTATAAAGTAATCTAAGATGACCATATTTTGTTATGTACATGATTGAAGGGAATATTTTGAAAAGAGCAATTTTATGAAAATGAATAATTATTTATCTGATGTAATGGTAGATAAATTTAAAATACTTATTTTGTATGTGATTAAGGATATAGGAATAATAGATATAAGGAAAATCATATTAGAAAAACTATTCAGTAAAGATTATATAGCTAGAATAAATTACATACCACACTCACCTAATTACTCTTATAAATACTTATATATACATTAACTATGATAAATTATGTATATTTAGAATTTTGGAAAATAGATATAAAATATATACAATTTCTTAGTAAAAATATAAAAGAGTTAATAAGATTAAAACAAACAACTACAAAATATTATAATAAAATATTTAGCCAATTTTAAATGATAGATAATCTTAAAGTCTTAATCTTATATATATTTAGAGATATAGAAATTATAGATATTAAGAGAATAATATTAGAAGAAGTATTAGACTATGAAATTGAAACTATAAATTGGATAGCGCAGTTATACCTGGATAATTACCCAGATGGATATTATTCAGATTAAGAGATGTTAGAATATATTAGAAAAACTAGAGAAAATCAAGATAATCTAAATGAAGAAATTAATTATAGAAACTGAATTAGAAAAATAATGGAGAATCTAAAAGAAAAATTAATATGGATAGAAGAAACCTTAGAAAATTTAGGAAAAAGTACATGTGATAGTTTATATAATTTAAAAAACTCGCTACAAGAAGAACAACACAAGATAATAAATAACATTAAAAATCTAGAATTAGATATACATTACAGTACAATTAGGATAAATTATTATACAGAAATCTGTAACTCTGCAATTACTACAGGATAAAATAATAGACTACGAATATTTAAAATATTGGAGACAAAATATGGATGAAATAATATAATTAAAACTCATGAAAGATAATCACCCCCCAAGATATGAATATTGATAAAATTAACATAAATAGACTTAAACTAAAAATATATAGAGAAGTTACGAATGAAGTTAAGAATTATCCACGCACACAAGTTATCCGCGCACCCCCAACAATTGATATTATTAAAACTTATGAAAGATAATCACCCCCCAAGATATGAATATCGATAAAACTAACATAAATAGACTTAAAATAAAAATATATAGAGAATTTAAGAATTATCCACGCACACAAGTTATCCGCGCACCCCCTACAATTGGGAAACCAATTCCTATGAGAGTTCATATCGAATGATAAAAGTACAACAACTATAATGTACTTTACTTTTACTCTTTTGCTAATAATTTTAATTTTAAATGAGACGGTTCAAAAGATTCTCTATCAGGTGAACTAAGTTTAGAAATTTCAATCTTTAATGGTGAAAAAATTGTTAAGGTTTTTGCCTCGATTTTCTTACTATATTTAAGTTTTATTTTTTCTTAGAAGGAAAATAAAGTTACCATAACTACTTTTACTTTTTTTGAAAGAAAAAAATATAATTCTTTTCCATATTTGGCTGCGCAAGTATATTCATTTATGTAGCACATATTACATATTGCTAATTTTAACATTGAACTCCTATTTGTATATTTCTCTTCATTTTGTTCTTCTTCTGTTGTTGTCATGCTACTAAATTCATCTTTTATAGCTGTTTCATATTTTTTAATAATTTTATAGGTGTTAATTTAGTTGTAGCTGTTAGTAATGTTCCTTCTGTAGGTTTGTCAGTACTATTTATTATCTAGTAAAGTTACCGCGCATAAATCTGCACCCCCTACAATTGGTATCAAAGCCTGGTTATTTAAAAAATACGGAAGTCGTATATATATGGATTTACTTGATTAATTTATTAATTATGATTTATTTGATAAAACTAGATTTAGATATTTTCCAAAATATTATTTAAATGAATAACGTACAAAAATATAAAGAACTAAAACAAATAATATCTGAAAAACGTAAAGAATTAAAAATAAGGATAGAAA
The DNA here is from genome assembly GCF_002878395.1 of Capsicum annuum. Taxonomy (NCBI): domain Eukaryota; kingdom Viridiplantae; phylum Streptophyta; class Magnoliopsida; order Solanales; family Solanaceae; genus Capsicum; species Capsicum annuum. The sequence goes on from NC_061122.1 coordinate 33,834,757, forward strand.
GACTACAGTATAATATAATTGCCGGAGTTAGTAAAAACTCAATAAATGCACAAAAGAAGAAATATCAAATTTAAAATCATCAATAGATAGTCTAGAATATACATACAACATGATCTATTAACAATTAAATAAAAAATATTAACAATTAAATAAAAAATGAACAAAGAAGAATTTATAATAGATGAAAAAATATATGAAAACCATGAAGGATTAAAAATAAAAATAATATTTTCTAATATAGGAAGAAGGTATAAGAAAATCGGTAAACATTTATATTTAATGTTAGAAAAAGAAGAATTAAAATTAGAAGATAGGTTAGCAGCTATGGTAAGGATAGAAAAAGAAAATGAAGAAATAGATAGAAAAAAGAAACAGAAAAAATAAAACAACAAACTACATAAGAAATACGAAAAATAGAAGAAACTAAAACTAATAGGATTGCTAAATTAGAAAAAGAACTAAAAATGCTAAAGGATCTGTATGAAAAAAGACAAAAAGAAAAAGAAGAAAAAGATAAAGAACAAAAATTATTAAATGAGATAAATCAATTTAAAGAAAAATTAGAAATAAAAAATAAAGAAATAGAAACCAAGGAATTAGAAATTAATACAATAGATGTTGAAGAAATAGATAATTATGATTCAGAAGATAGTGAAACATATACAGAAATCTTAACAAATACAAAAAATTTAGAAATCAATGAAAAACAAGAAGTAATTAATGAAGAAAACTTAGAAAATATAAACACGAAAATAAACACTCTTGATAAAAAAGAAGATAAAAATATAATAACTAAAACATCAGAAATAAGAAAACCTACATATAAGAATAAGTTTAAAAGATATAATCTAAAGAATGAATATGACAAATGGACACCAAAACAAATAGTTAATAAAAATTATAACTTTTTAGACTTAGATTGTGTAATAAATACAGAAAAATAATACAATTATGGATAGGATATATGACAAAATAATTATTAGATAATAATATAAATATAACAGATGCACCAGAATATATAGAAAGAACACTAATAGGAACGGTGAAATTATGGTTTTTAAATCTAACTGAAAATAGTAAAAGGGTATTAAGAACTGACAAACCTACACAAGGAACATCATCAACAACTACAACTAAATTAACACCTATATAATTATTAAAAAAAATATGAAACAGCTATAAAAGACGAATTTAGTAGCATGACAACAACAGAAGAAGAACAAAATGAAGAGAAAGACACAAATAGGAATTTAATGTTAAAATTAGCAATATGTAATATGTGCTACATAGATGAATATACTTGCGCATTTAAAGAATAATATTATAAAGGAGCATATAATACAGAAGAAAGTAAAGAAATAAGAAAATTATATTTTAGTAAATTACCTGAACCAATTAGATCAAAAATAATAAAAAGTTGGGATGAAGCAAAAATAGTAAATACTCTAGGATCAAGAATAAATTTTTTACAATAATGGTATAGAAACCTCTATGAAAAATATAGAGAAGAAATAAAAATGAAAAAAAACATTCATAAGAAATTTAGCATGTTGCAAAGATAAAGTAGCACCTCAATTTGGATGCAAAGAAAGATATTATAAGAAAAGAAAAAGACATAATAAATATAAGAAATACGAAAAATCAAAATGTAAATATAAAAAACCAAGAAAAAGATATTATGTAAAAAATTATAAACATAAAAGACCATATAGAAAAAAGAAATCTATAAAAGAATGTACTTGTTATAATTGCGGAAAATTAGGACATTTAGCTAGAGATTGTAAATTACCTAAAAACCCCAAAAATAAACAAATATCAAAAATAAAAATAGAAAATACAGAATATATACAGATAGATTATATAGATTACGAAATAGAAAGTGAAGACAATATTTATAAAATTTTAGAGAATGAAACAAATAATGAAATAGAAGATAATGAAACAGATAGTGAATTAGATGAATTAAATGATTGAAGACGATATACAAATAAACCAAATGACTGAAGAAGATATAAAATTAATAACAAAAGAAGAATATTTAAATGACGAAGGAACAAATCAAAAAATATTATTTGATAATAATATATTTGATGAAATAAAAGGAAAAGAGTTAGACTTAAGTGTAGAAAAAATATTTAAAATATCAACAATAAAAAATATATTTACTAGGAAAAAAGAAGAATATTATGTAGTAAGCCAAAAATAACATGTAATAGACTATAGATATGCAAAATGTAAAGCTAGTATACCATTAGTAACAAAAATGATAATAAATAAAGAAATAAACGATATAAAAAGTAGAGACCCAATAAAACATGTACACCTTGGCGGTACAGAGATATAGATAAAAGCATGTTTTAGAGAAGGAATAGATACACCAATACAACTATATTTAACAGATGATAGAATTATAAGACCTATAGAAAAAAGTATAATAACTGCAATAAAAGGAAATTTAATATACCAAAAATTTAAATTTACAATAAGTGCAAATTATTCAGTAGCAATAACAGGTAAAAATATAGATAAATCATTAGTATTATATTGGAAAATATCAGGAATAGAACTAACCCCAGGAAGTAAAATATTTACAGCAAGATGTAAAAATCTATATGTATAAACTACAAAACACAAAATAACAGGAAAAAAATAAAATTAATAAAATAAAAATAGAAAGTCCTTTTAAACAATCGTAAAAACAATTGATAATAATGATTATAGTTACAAAAATAAAGACATAGAAGAAGATTTAGAAATAATAAATGATAGAATAAGTACAACAAAAAGAATAGCTTATGAAAAACCAGAATCATCAGGTTCATCAAAAAGAACAAGTTATGAAACAAGTTCAATAGTTAATTTAAACCAATATTACATAACAGGAACAATAAATGAAAAGGAATATTTAATACTCTTAAATATGGGACAAGAAGAAAATTACCTAGCAAAATATCTAGTAAAAAATGAGAAAAGATAAGGTGTTAGAATTTATCAACCTCAAGTAGGCCAAAATGATGGTGAAAGAGTATTCTCTTAAGTTTACCCAATTAGCCAGATATGCTCCTCATGTGGTTGCAGATAGCAGGGCCAAGATGAGTAAGTTTGTTTCTGGGGTGAATAATATAGTTAATGAGTGAAAATCTGCATTGTTGAATAGTGACATGACTTTAGACAGGCTCATGACTAATGCTCAACAGATAGAAGAGAAGAAGATTAAGATGAGAGAGAAACAGAATAAGAGAGCAAAGAAAAGTAGTTTTAACTTTGCTCAGCCCAAATCAGAAGGAGTAAACCATTCTCAGTTTCTTTCTAAGTCATCAGTTCCAGCTCCTTCTTCAGCTAGTGCTCCAGCTTCTTCTTCAGCTAGTGCTTCAGCTCCTAAGTTCAGGGATGGTAATAGAAATAGGGCTCCAGGCTCTAAGTCTCAGGATAGTATCAGCAATGTCTGAACTAATCCCCTTTGTCAAACTTGTGGTAAGAACCATCAGGGTACTTGCAGAGCTGGTGGTGATGCTCGCTTCTGATGTGGCAAGCCAGACCATAGATTTAGAGATTGTCCCCAGCCAGGATATCAGGGTTAGCGTAACCGTTCCCCAGCTTAGTTCGGTCGCCCAAATCAGCAGGGTACCACTTCCAGTGCTACTAGTGGGCAACACCCAAATAGACTTTATGCTTTCCAGTCCCAATAGGATCAGGAAAATTCTCCTGATGTGGTTACTGGTATGTTACATATCTTTCACTTGCATGTTTACGCTTTGCTAGATCCTGGAGCTTCTTTGTCTTTTGTTATTCCCTACATAGCAGTTAATTTCGGAGTCAGTCCCAAAATTCCAGCAGAGCCCTTCTCAGTCTCTACCCCAGTGGGTAAAACCATCATAGCCTGACGGGTATATAGGAACTGTCCAGTTATGGTATCTCAAAAAATCACCTCAGTAGATTTAGTCGAATTAGAGATGACTAATTTTGATATCATTCTCAACATGGATTGACTTCATTCCTACTATGCCACAGTTGACTGTAGAAATAGAGTTGTCCAGTTTTAGTTTCTGAATAAACCTTTCCTAGAGTGGAGGGGTAGCACTTTAGATTTCAGAGGTGAGCTTGTTTCCTACCTTCAGGCAAGGAAAATAATATCTAGAGGATGTGTCTATCATCTTGTTCGAGTTAAGGACACTAGTTCTGAAACTCCCAGTCTTGAATCAGTCCCAGTCGTGAATGAATATTCAGATATCTTTTGCAAAGATCTTCCAGGAATTCCTTCCAAAATGGAAATAAACTTCGCCATTGATCTTCTTCTAGATACTCAATCTATATCTATTCTACCATACAGAATGGCACCAGCAGAACTCAGAGAATTGAAAGAGTAGTTGAAGGATCTCTTAAATAAGGGATTCATCAGCCCCAGCATGTCCCCGTGGGGTGCACCAGTCTTATTCGTTCACAAGAAAGATGATTCTCTCAGAATGTGCATTGATTACCGTCAGCTCAATAAAGCCATGGTCAAGAACAAGTATCCTCTTCCTAGAATTGATGAATTGTTTGATCAACTTCATGGTGCCAGTTATTTCTCTAAGATAAACCTCAAATCAGGCTACAATCAGCTCAGAGTCAGAGAAGGTGACATTCTAAAAACAGCTTTTCATAGTCGGTATGGTCAGTTCAAATTTCTAGTCATGTCCTTTGGACTTACCAATTCCCAAAAACTTTTATGGACTTGATGAACCGCGTGTTCAAGTATTACTTAGACATGTTCATCATAGTCTTCATAAATGATATCCTTGTTTACTCCCTCAGTAAGCAGGATTATGCAGGCTATCTTAGAATTACTTCAGACCCTCAGAGATCATCAGCTGTTTGCCAAATTCACTAAGTGCAAATTTTGGCTAAGGTCAGTGGCATTCCTTGGTCATATTGTTTCTGGTGATGGCATTAGGGTTAATCCTCAAAAGACCGAAGCAGTAAAAAATTGGCCCAGACCTATCTCTCCATCGATTATCAAGAGTTTCTTGGGTTTTCCTGGCTATTACAGATGGTTTGTTGAGGGATTTTCTTCTATTGCATTCCCTATGTCCAGATCGACTCAGAAAAAAGTCAAGTTTCAGTGGTCAGATCCTTGTGAGAAGAGATTTTAGGAGTTGAAGACTCAACTCAACTCAGCTCCAGTCTTAGCTCTTCCAGATGGTCCAGATGGGTTCGCATTGTATTATTATGCATCCAGAGTAGGTTTGGGTTGTGTCCTTATACAACATGGTAAGGTCATAGCATACGCCTCCAGGCAACATAAGCCCCATGATAAGAATTATCTGACTCATGATCTTGAGTTATCAGCCATTGTATTTTTCTAAAGATTTGGAGGAATTATCTATACAGAGTTCATGTAGATGTGTTCATAGATAATAAGAGCCTTCAGTATATCTTTTCTCAGAAAGATCTCAATCTTCATCAGAGAAGGTGGTTAGAGCTCTTAAAATATTATTAAATGAGTGTCCTTTATCATTCGAGCAAGGCCAATATAGTGGCTGACGCTCTCGGTAGACTGTCTATAGGTAGTGTTACTCATGTTGAGGACAGTAAGAAGAAGATAGTTCAGGAATTCCATCAGCTTTCCAGACTAGGTGTTCGCTTAGTCGATATAAAAAAAGGGTGACATATGGGTTCAGAGAAGTTTATAATCATCTCTAGTTTTTGAGGATAAAGAAAAGCAAGATAGAGATCCTAGCCTAGTCAAGTTGAAAGAGTCAGTCAAAGATCAGAAAGTAGAGGTTTTCTCCTAAGGGGGAGATGGTGTTCTACGTTGTCAAGGTCGTCTGTGTGTTCTAGGTGTAGATGACTTAAGACAATAAATTCTTGTAGAAGCTCATGGTGCGTGCTACTCTATTCATCCAGGGGCCACAAAGATATACCGTGACTTACAGGAGATCTATTGGTGGAGTGGGATGAAGAGAGATATTGTAGAGTTTGTGGCTAAGTGCTCTACATGTCAGCAGGTTAAGATAGAGCATCAAAAGCCTAGTAGGTCCATGTAGGATTTCAGTAGTCCTACTTAGAAGTGGGAAGAAGTAAACATGGACTTTGTGATGGGTTTGCTTCGTACTTATCGCCAGCATGATTCAGTTTGGGTCATTGTAGACAGGATGACCAAATCAGCTCATTTCCTTCCAGTCCATACCTCTTTTTTAGCTGATGATTACGCCAAACTCTACATTAGAGAGTTGGTCAGATTTCATGGTGTTTCATTATTTATTATCTCCGACAGAGGTACCCAGTTCACCTTTTATTTTTGGAAAGCATTCCAAAAAGGCCTTGGTACCAAAGTTCATCTCAGTACAACCTTCCATCCTCAGACATATGGTCAAGAAGAAAGCATTATTTAGATGTTAGAAGATATGCTAAGGGCGTGTGCAATTGATTTCAAGGGTAGTTGGGATGACCACTTTCCTTTGATTGAGTTTGCATATAACAATAGCTATCATTCCAGTATTAAGATGGTTTCTTTTGAAGATCTTTATGGTAGGAGATGTAGATCTCCAATTGGTGAAGTGAGTGAAAAGATTCGACAAGAAGGGAAAGCTCAGCCCCCGATATATCGGTCCCTTCAAGATTTTTAGTCGATTCGGCAAGGTAGATTATGAGCTCGAATTACCTTCAGATATAGCCTCAGTTAATCCATTATTCCATGTATCTTTTCTCAAGAAGTGTATAGGTGACCTATCAGTTGTAGTTCCTATTCAGAGCATAGATGTTCTGAACAACCTCTCTTATGAAGAGATTCCAGTCGAAATCCTATTCTATCAGACTCGTAGACTGAGGAACAAAGAAGTCCCTCTAGTAAAAGTTCTTTGGTGAAATCAGTCCGTTGAGGGAGCTACTTGGGAAGTAGAAGAAGATATGTAAACCAAGTATCCCCACCTCTTCTCCGCCAACTCAGATCAAGCTCAAGGTAACAGTTCTCCTTAAGCTTACTTAGTTTTATGTTCAGAATTCCATTACAACTTGGTATTAAATACCATTGCATATTCAGTCATGCGTTCATGTATCAGATCATTCAAGTAATCATGCATTATATATACGTTCTCATTGTGAGAAAAATTAGTTCCTCGAAACACTCAGTCATGCATTCATGAATAAGTTACTCATGCATTAGATATGCATATTTAGTATGATATATATTCAGTTTCTCAGTCATTCTAGTCATGGAGTCATGTTTCAGTCATTCATGTTCAGTATGTATGTTAGTTTATCTTTCTCCTCTCTCACTCAGTCTCATTCGAGGATGAATGTTCTCAAGGGGGAGATATTATAGTACCTCGTACTTCTACCTAGCTTGAAATCATCCTAAGAATGTTAGAAACTTACTTTGAATGATAAATCCACTTTCATACACGTGGAATTTTTAAAATTTTCACTTTTTGTTGCTTGGAAAATTGAATAAGCTTTTCATCGATACCCATTTCATCAAAATTAGGTATCGGGATAGAAAGTTATTGCCAAAATATAAAAAGCAGTTAAAACTGACCAGGTGTAATGGTGAGAGCCGACGGACCATCGAGCTAGCGATGGAATATCGCCCAACCTGTCGCAGTAGAGACAGTGAGATCACATTCTGCTTGAGGGCGATGGCTTAGGATGATCGACCATTGAGATAGTGATGGACCATTGCCCAAGCTATCGTAGGAAAGGTAGTCAACCCTTATTCAACCCAGGTGCGACGGTCAAGACTGACGGACCGTTGCATATTTCATTCAGTTATTTTAAGCCATCTTTAAAAGGGTATTTGGGTCTTTTCCCACCCATTTTAACTGCTAATTTTACCTGACAATAGCTCATAAGTTCATTATCTATTTACAACATCAAATTAGGGTTTTCTCTCAAAGATAATCCCTAAGAACAAGAAACCCTAGGTTCTTAATTCCAAGTCAAGAATTCAAGCTTTTGTCCACAAATCTTTAAGAATCATCCACCCAGGTATGTCAAGTTTTCATTCATGGATTTCTTTCATCCATGAAGCCCAAGAATTAAATTTTAAATTATAAATTGTGATGTTTATGTTGTGGATTGATTATGATCATGTTGAGGTTGTGTATGATACCCAAGTTGAACACATTAAATGTGTTTTCATTAATTTATGGTAGCACGTAGACTGAAATCTACTAAATTGTCTTGATTTATGCAACCATGATGAATTAATTTAATGTGCAAGCCTAAGCTTATAGTTATGCATGCAAGGTATTTGATAAAATGCCTAAGAGAATAGGAAACATGCCTTATGGCTCAATTGTTACCAAAATGATAAACCTATGTTTCACCCTTAAGTTCAAATAACTCCCATGTTATTGTTATGCTTTGTGATGGATTGATATAATACTCATGAGGTTAGGTTTATGAAATTATGACATGTTTACATGCACTTCTATTCATGTGTGAGCTTGTGGCATGCAAATACTTCATGAATATCCCCAATGATTGTACTATAAATTATTGACTATAGTTATGTGTCAAGAAGTGTCATGTTTTATCAGTTTTATGCTATCGAGTCCTGGGGGGTACTTATACCTGACAATTTAGCTGTGTACTTAAAGCCAGTATCATATTTTTAAGATAATCTCAGTCAATCCATGTTCAGTAGAATTCAGTCAGTCTTATGACTCAGGAAAACTCAGAAATCTCAGTAATCTCAGTAAGTTATCAAATCTCAGTGATACTCCATCAGTTAACGAAACCCAGTAAAATCAGTCCAGTCAGTTTTGTATAATTAATTTAATATCTAATCAGATGGGAGTAGGATTCAGCACCGAGTGATCCCAAGGATAGGAACTCACCTGTGAGTAGAGGGTGTGATTCTTTGAAGCAATCCTTGCGCTCTAGAACTGCGTAGCCAGTGTAGGTTAAGACATCTAACCTGTTAGATGAGGGTTGATGAGGTGTCTTAACCTGTTATATGAGGGTCCTACCGATCTCCTTAGAGTTCCTATTAGATGAGGGATCACTCACAACTTATCCTTACTAGTGGCGCGGTACTGACACCCTTCCAATTGGGGTTACAAATAGGACCCGAACTCAGCTATAATGCTTTATTTAGGGCATGTCGGTTAGATAACTATTTCCCACAGTTATAGTTTTAGTGTCAGTCTTAGTAATAGAACTCAGATAGTTCTTAAAAATTCAGGACTGTCAGATACAGTCAACCCAGAACAGTAGGAACTCAGCTAGTTCTATCAGATTCTAGACTGTCAGATACAGTCTCTCAGTTATATTAGTTATCAGTAACTTATGTCATCAGTATTCAGACTTAGTAGTCAATATTATTATGAATTTAGTTATAGTTACTTATTCATGCATGTATTCTCACGTTCATGTTATACAGTCGATTAGCATAGGTCATGAATATAAACCCTTGTATTCAACCTACCTCACTTGCATACCAGCATATTCAATCATACTAACGCATTTGCGCTATGGTGTTTTATACCATAGGTTCAGAAGCACGAGCTCCAGAGTATTAGTAACATTCCAGTCTCAGCAGTCAGAGTTAGCAGTAAGTCCTCATCCTTCAAGGACATGATCATTACTTTATTATCTCATTAATTAATTTATTCTAGTAGTTGGAGTTAGTTGGGGACATGTCCAATTAACTTATTATTCAGATAGTTAGAGACTTTCAGATTAGCATATTCAGACAGTTATTTCAGTTGTTTTAGTATTGATATACCATATCTCAAGATGTTATATTTTATCAGATCTTTGAACCTTATGGACTTTCAGCCTTTATTTCTATATTTATACAGTATATTATGCAGTGTATAGTTACATATATCAGTTATGGGTTAGCTTATGGTCCTTTAGGGTTATGAGCACCATTTGGCATTCTGGGTACCAAATTTAGGGCATTACAGTGATATAGTTGGTAGTGCATAATATGTTGCCCCTGAAGTATTGTAACGTAGTTATGAGAAGGAAGAAGATGTATGGAATGCAGGTGTTATTTTGTATATTCTACTCAGCGGTGTACCTTCATTTTGGGGTTGTAAAGATGGTGATAAAAGTTTAATAAGATGGTTTGCTTTGTGTTGCTTGTTGTATTTTGTTAGCGTCTCTTCCTGAATTCTTTGAAGAAACTGAGAAGGGAATATTCAATGCTATACTAAAAGGAGAAATTGACTTTCAAAGTGATCCAAGGCCATCCATATCAAATAGTGCCAAGTACCTTATTCAGAAAATGCTAAGACAAGAGCCAAAGAAGAGAATTACTTCAGTGCAAGTTCTTCAGTGCAAGTTCTTGTTATTTCTCCTATTTCCCTTTTATTCAAAATTTACAGTAGTATATCATGTCTTTTCATTCTGCATATACATACTTGGTTATATGTTATAAGTTTTATTTATGTTTAGCTTTTGTATGTATTTAGCGTAACTTCCAAGTATATGCTACATGCTCTTCTAAGGTAGGAAACTACCAAGAAGAGGTGTTTTGTGATATGATACCTATGCAAGCGTGTCACTTATTGTTGGGGAGATCATATCAATATGGTAGGGCTACCAAGTATGATGGAAGAACCAATAGGTATATGTTTTTCTAAACAGACATTAATGAAACCACTGGCTTGATTACAACAGATCCCAATACGTGATCTTTTTCTGCAATGTATAGCTTGTGTCTCGATGTTGGGTTGGATTGATTATAGATCCTTACTTTACTAACATACGACGTGTTTTGGTGATGGAAATTGTCCAGGAGAATGACCTGAGTAATGAATGTCTCACATTGAATTAGGAAGATCGATGAGTAAAATAGATGAGAGTTATGGGCTTGGAAGTTTCTTAACAAAGTGAAAGACAAGTTTTATAGAATAATGGTGTGACCAATCATGTTATATGAGAGTGAATATTATGCCTCTAATATGTAATGTGTCCACAACATGAGTTACAGAAATGTGGATGATAAAATAGACATGTAATCATACAATTCTGGACAAAAATTTACTTACCTTGGGTTTAGTGATTTATAGGAGATTTTCTAGTCTATTTAGAGATTTGTATGCCAATGTAGAGATAAATTATTTTTGGAGAACCTCTAGTTGCAGAGAGTTCCTAATTTTCCTTTAAAGAAAATTATTTATTAAGAAAATTAGAATTGTAATGAATTGAAACCAAATATAGTAGAATGATCATAGATGATTCATATAGCCAACCCAATTTTGTTTTTAATTTGATATTATATCAACACAAATGACTCTATCGAGAGGTATGCCTACCAAACCCCATAATATCAAAGATTAAATGTCATTTTTCTACTTTCTACATATCTCAGTAGTATGAGACATAGAACTTAGATAGTTACACAAAAATTATCCATCATTACTTTGTCATAATATCTTAATCTGATGTAATTGTGCATCTCCTGAACCTACAAATATGAATATTTGAGGTGAATTAGTAATAATATATTAGGAGGTGTAAAATATATTTTGTATCAGTTAATTTGATCTGTTGTATCTTACCTAATATCTCTTTGTGGATGGTATTTTTGGTGTATGTTCCTTTTTTTCTCTTTGGCTTCTCTGACATGAGAAAAACCTTTTTTTGTTGACATTGATATTCCTCTTGAGAGTGCAACATATCACTGTCCATGTGAAAAAACATGTTGTGGCAAGTACAATCCAACAATTGGTATTATTTGTCCCTGTGCTTTCTTAATCGTCATTGAAAAGCATAATCACACTGAAAATTATTTTCTGATGAACTTGAATGGATAACCTTCATTTTCAGAAGGCGATAGCTGAATTTGTGGGATAAACACATGCTTGAAAGCATTTTTCCCAATTATTATTTCTGCATGTATGATGTTTTTGTCAAAACCTCTACATATCATTCTTGTGCCATTACATAAGCCATTAGAAACATCCAAATTTCTCAATAACATGATAGGCACAATTTTTTTCAAAACCAATCTGCAAATCAATAAAATGTTATAAGAATGATAATGCGGAGAACTATTTTTAACAATAAGTTTCAATCAAATATTGCAAAATAAGGTGCAGGCAGAATCTAGCTCATATTTAATATCAGGTTCATGCTAGAAGAATTAGGATGTCAGAGGAGAGGAGAATCAGGTGCTCTAGAGGCAACTCCAATAGAAGCATAAGTTCACTTTCTTCTACACACAATTAAAGGTTACCATTATATATAATCAGTTTATTTAGTTGTTGTTCCATACTTTTATCTTCTTAAAATTTGGATTCCTAGTTCTGTTTTGCACATCAATTGTATGGGTTTGATCTGGTACTTTGCTATTTCATGAATATTTAGATTTTGTACATTAGGAAGTCATACGTGGTATTTGGTTATCACTTTAATGTAAATGTTTCATCTGTTACATAATCAATATTTCTGTGTTTTTCTATATATGAGGAAGAAAGCAGCTGGGTGTGAGTAGATATGAACAAAGAGCAATGTAATAATAATTGGGGAAGAAGGCATGCCTATATACTTAAGGGAGGCTAGAGAGAAAGTGAACCTATTTTCACATTTTGTCAGAATGCCTAAATTTGTGTTGCTGCCTGGAATGCTTAGTAATTATCCAAAATAGGTAATATGATTCTAGTAAGAGATATTTTTTAGTTGGAAAGTAAATTTTGGCTTTCTTAATGGAATATTTGTAGCTTTAGGCATTATACTGCCACTTTTGATATAAGTTTGAATGATATATGTAAAACATACCTGTGTGGAGGGAGACAGTTTGGTGTGAGAGTATTTAAGTAATCTTACTGATAATAATTGTTAGCATTATCTTCTACAGATTCAAAACTCAGAAACGTTCTACTTTCACCTGGAAATCTGAAAAATTAACATTTCATTTAGTTGATCAATATATTCTTTTCTTCTTGCTAGAATAGCCCGTTCTGTCATGTATTTTGTACAATTTGCATTTTTATCCATAGAAGGAACTATATATTCTACTAATGTATCTTCACCGGTGCTACTGATCGTATTTTGTATAACCATATCTTTTGAAAGAAGTACCAAATTATCTCTTATTGTAGGCTCCTCTCCATTACCTACATGCAGTAAGAATTCACTGAAAGATGGATCTGCTCTTGCTCTCACATTTCTTGTTAACTTAATCCTTTCCATATGATGCCATAAGTATGATTTTACCAAACATGCATTTACCATTTCAACTCTTGTATATTTTGGAATTACTGGAAGCACTTGACAAAAATCTCTTTCGAAAACCATTACTTTTCCACCAAATGGTTCATTAATGTATCTCTGAAGCTCCTATCAACTGTTTTAATTGTCCGACGGCTGGCTATAGGTTCTTTATGCCAAATGATTAGCTTAGCTTTATGAATTAATTTAGCTCCACCGAGTTGCTTTTACATACATGTGATAGTCGCATCAGTTGTCTGAAGCAGTATCTCAAATCTAGAATGAGTTGTATGACCTCCTGATAAAAGAGCCATCCTACACCACTTGTTACCATTGCTAATGCTATCATACCTCTTGATCTAATATCTACAAGTAATGCACAATATAAAAATATTTTCTGGTCCCTCCAGGTCCATCGACAAAGAATAATCCTGATTTTCCAGACTCAATCCTTTCCAATATGATCTTGAATGCTTGTTCTTGTTCAGGATATAGCTTTGTTTGTGCATCTAATTCTTCTAGAGACACTATTATAGATTTTTTCACGTATTACTCTGCATTCTGATATAATTCCATCATCCAACCTCTGCTCAAGTTTAGGAATGTCATAGTTTTCAATTCTCTTACCTATGCTCTTTAAGAAATGATTTATGCTTTTCAATGTGTATTGAAGTTCAGCAGTAGGAGAATTTTCGTGTATTCTCTTAAAATCTTCTGATATACCATCATAATATGTATCCCAGAGCATTCTCACATCCGTCGGATTACAATGAATCAAAATTATTGCAAATAAATTTATCAAAGCCGATGGTATTTTGAAGACTACGGCCTCACGTAAGCATTTAGAAGACTGTTATCTGATTCCAGTAAACCTCTTTCTTTTTCAACTTCCTTGAACATTTCGCACCTCCTTCCATTAACAGATAACAAGTTTTCAAATGATGTCGGTCCTGGTACGTGATTCAATAACAATCTCAAATAGTATCTTTCGCCTTCTGCTGGGTTAGCTATGACATTAAAATAAAAAGACTAAGTAAATTAAATTTAAACATAAAAAATATTAAACGTGATCCTATTAGATGCCTTACCAACAATAGTTTTACCAATAACAAAATCTTGATTTTCTTGGTGTCCATATCTTACCCTGAGGGTTCCAAACATAGTACTCTGGAAATTCTCTGTATAGATATTTTCGCGCTTCACTATCTGCCTAACATCTTCAAAAATATTCTATGAGCATGATTTGTGAGGCGTATTCCCATGCAACAACATTTTTTAAATTTTGATTACTCCAATAGCACACTACAATGCGAAAAACTATATTAGGAATAATAATAACAGACAAACAAATATATGTAAATAGGGATATACTTAATGGTTATTTTTGCATGTAGGTAATGATTTTAAATTAGTTGTACTCACTATCTGACAACTATTTATTCATTGTTTTTAAATTTTTATTTGATATATATATATATATATATATATATATATATATATATATATATATATTTAATTTTATGAGAAATTATGAATTTACGTGAATTTTTTTCCACATTTTCCAATTTACCCTTTTTATTGTTATTTTTCTTTTTGGATGGGTTATATTTTATCAAATGAGAAGCTTGAGATATATTTATTAGTAAAAAATGAATAATCAATAATTTTGTTGCAACTTGCCTATAAAATAACATGTCAATTCCAAACAAATTGGTAAAGAGAATATTAGGTAAAATTCATACTAACTTAACTATCATTTTTTTCAATCATGAAAGTCACTTTACTAATTTTTCTAACACAAAAATGAAATAACTTTGATAACATTAACACAAAATTCAGATGGTCAGAATAGAGTAGTTATGAACCAACTCTTTTTTCTTTTTAAATTTAATAAATTAAGTTTAAAAAATATCATTCAATCAAACCTAGATTGATCAAAAACTCATTTGAAATGGCCATTAAATTTACACTTCAAACAATTGCAATTCTCAATCTAAATTAATATATTCATCATAAGTTAAATTAGTATAATTGCTGGATATATATAGCTTACCTGTTTGTTTATTTGGGAGATGAAGTTGAAGATTAATGATGGGAGGCTGCATTTTACAGAGATTGAATTCAAAAATTCTCCATAGTGCTTCTGGTGCAGTCACCCATCGTGCATCTTGAAAGCTTCTAATTTCATCGATAAATTTTTCTCTATCATTTGATTCGATATAAACAACACACCTATCATGAATTTTATATATGTACTTGTAGAGATAGTTTATTGCTTTTACTCCGGAACAAGACTCTACGTTGATATGACAATTATATCTACTAAGCAAATAAGGATTATATGGAACGATCCACTTATTGTTCATTGTCATGCCTCAGACCTTTTCTTTTTTTTCCATCATTTTGCCTCATATAAATAGGATATCTATCCTTTACTTATAGTGATTTATTACAAAATGGATGAGGATAGTGATTCTTCCATTGTCCATCTTTCATACATGAATTTGTTGGATAATTCTTTCAACAAGGACCATGCATCATATTCTTGACAACCAAATCATGCAAGATTGGAAATTCTTCTTTATCAGGAAGTTTAGCGACAATAAACTTGTTATAATCGTCTGCCGATGTTATCTTGTATCCTTGTTCAAGTATCAATAAAAGATGTATGTGTGGTAGTCCTCTTTTTTGAAATTCAACTACAAAAACATGTGCTGCAACAGGACTAAATGTCTTTTTCTTGTATATATGATCTTTTAAATCTTGTAGCTTTGCTCTAACAACTCTAGTCATCAAGTCAGGTCTGTCTTGAGGAAGGTATCCTTCTAATAAATTTTCTTTTATCTCCACCCAATCGGGATTACATGTCATTGTGATGAATAGATCTAGCTTTCCAAAACATTGAACCAAAGATATTGCATCCATATATCTACGACGTATGTCCCTAGGACCTCCGACGAATGATGTTGGAAGTATTACTCTCTAGCCTACTTTAACTCCTCTAATTTCTCCAGCCAGAATACTGTCAAATATACCTTGCAAAATTTTCCTTCTAAGATTTGATTGATCTAGTCTAAAATAGTCAAGTCATGTTATTTCTAGCTTGATGTATATGTCAATAATAAATTGTTGAAACATTCGTCCGCACAATAGCATTGTCGTGTCTTCCCCATAACGTATTTGCAGCTTATAGCAGTAGTACTCTCTACATGAGACACAATGTTTACCTCCTCGTCGTACACCTAGAAATTTTTTTAAAAACATTGATATGAGAATTTTAATTACCAAAATATAAGATTTGGTGTAAATTTATTTCAGAACTATACCTTGTTGTTTATTGTCAAACACCTCATTAGTGGATGTAAATGTCAAAATATTTTGATTGAGGCTTGCAACTTCGGTCTCATGTGAATATTTTTTTTATTTTATGTTGTTTTTGTATTCCTTGGTGCCAACCTGATTCATCATTTAGGAAAAGTAGAAGATACTGGAGTGGGTCATAACAACCATAATAATGTTTAACTCTACGTATATTGCCTGAGTGCTCATGAACAATAATCTCTCTATCAAATGGTATTGGGGTTGTTGCCGTCTATCCAAATAGCAACAACTTGATCTACTGATGGTTTGTTGTAGACATGTTGATCTAGTTTAGCATTTGAAGCAATTTGAATTTTTAAATTCTGAAAGCTTGAATTATCCTTTATCTGGCAAAAAAATTATGAATAAGGATTAACATCTTCTTATTATTGCCACAACTTCTTCGGATAAATTGGCTTCTTTGAGTTTTGAAATCCTATTGCATACCTCATTTTCTGTGTCAAAAAGTACAACTAAAAATAACATAGAGTATTACCATGTGGAATTAAAGAGGGTAGATCATGATATATTTGACCTTGTGCTCTAAAGGTATAAACTCCTTGTCTTGAAGATGCCAGATCATTATTGAGTTGATGTAAATGAAAATATGTTGTTATATCCTCTAATGTGTTTGCAAAATTATTGTGGTACTTCCGATCGTGAGAAAAATAAGTCATAAAGTTGAGTTGGAACAATAGTATTTGCAAGCTTGATTGATTCACTGTCACAATAGAAAGTCGGTGTTTCATGTTCAAACCTCATAACCCAACAAAGTGTGAATAGAGGAATATTTTTCAACTTGTGAACAGACTAAATTGATCATAAGTAGTCAATTTCACCTAAATTTATGGAGACAAATTTCAAAAAAATGAATTAATAATAAATATAGCACAAATAGAATGGATATATCAATAAATAATAAATTATCATTGCATTACCTTTAATATTGTATCGTTCAAAAAGAGCTTTCAAGAACCAATTTATTCTGCATTTTTTTATAGGTCTTTGTTCTTCAATATCAAGATCTTTTGTAGATTGAGCCCCTTTGTTGGATGCAAAGAGAAACAAATACTACATATATTAATGCTACACTTAAAAGTGTGGGAAAAATCGAAGATACACTTAAGAGATCAATAATTTCACAAAACTTCTGCAGACTTATTGATAATTCCTGAGAAAATATTGGGCTCCCAGTTATGTATTTTGGTCTAACAACTGAGTAACATGGGATAGAAATTGAAATGTCACAACATTTTCTTCAATTTGAATGATATCGGTGGAAAAATAGAACCCTAACTTCCATACACATTGTTTCAACAGCATACAACACTAAGGAGCTTTACCACAAGTCTTTTATATATATATATATATATATATATATATAACTAAAAATTTGTTTCACATTTGTTTTGTTAAGTTTTGCACTTCAGTACGCTTATGTATTGATTCTGCGGGAGTTCTGTTTTAGCCAATTTTCGGTGTTGATCTAGCTTTTATGGTATGGCAAAACTTTATTTTTTGAGGAAATAGATCTAACATAGCATCATTATATGTGGATTCTGCTAATGAAAATTCTAATGGCATTACAAATGGTGGTGTAGAGGGATATATTGGGTCAATGGTTGTGAGGCCTGCATTTCAGAACTCATCCTTAAATGCTTATGGTTATTATGGACTGGATACCTTTCCCGGAGGAGGTGCTTCAGGTTAGCAGGACCTTAGACTTGGTTTTGATGGTTTGTGAACGTTCCCCCATTCCATGGATTCCTAGAATGGTTATTTGGGATGTGGTAGACTTAACCTTTGTCTTCTATTCTAATGCTTTTCTAATGCTTTATTGCATGGACATTCCATCCTTTTTCTTTGCAAGATCAAAAAGATTTATAGAGTTCTGATATTGTGTAGGGTCTACATGACAACAAATAGTAGAGATCTTGATATTCATTTTATTTTTTAAGTTGGATAAATAAATTTTGTAATAGGGTTGTCAGATCTTTGGTCCTAATATTGTATTCTACACAACTTGCTGGTTCTAATTATCACTGTCGTGACGTAAACGTTGTTTTCATTTAATAAATAGTTTTAATTTTTTTTCTTTTGCTATCTGTGAGTTGTGCCTCAACTTATTTTATTGGCAAAGCCTTTACTAACTTATTTTCTACAAATTATCAGGGTTCAAAGCTTGTCATGACAATATTTTACAAGCACGATTAATTGGTAATTTGCATTCTCTTTTACTGATTGCACGTTATGGCTTGTAAAACATCATTGTTTAATGCAGACAGTTATGTGAGTTTTATGAATGTACAGTTTCTTTATGGTTGTGGTGATCTAGAGATAGTTTGAACCACTATAGAATATAAGAAAGGAAAACTAACTGGAATTAAACAAATTAATTGTTGTAAGAAAACAATGTGACCATTGTATTTGTTGTTTGAGAGCAAAAAGTAAATATAAATTGTGAGCTAGTTAGTACCTGAATTTATTAGTTCACTTTCTTGTTCATGACCATTGTTGTTCCATCAGTTAAATTTGTTGTATTTGCAGCAATATATTTATTATACCGTTGAATAACTCGGGAAATTTTATGCTGATCTATATTGAAAAAATAACAATTTTTTATTATAGTTGTATACAATAGGCTAAAATATAATGAGTTAATTAATTTTATATCTACCTTGTTCCATGTATGTAATAAATAATATTCTGCAACATATAATAAGTGATTAATAACATATATTATAATTAAATAAAAGCAGATATTGTATAATTAGATCAAATTAGAAGCACACATTTAGCAAATGTTAATAACAAATATTAGTTGATATGCTAGCAAAAGTTGCTTATATTCTTTAAAATATCAAAAATCTAAATAAGCAATAACTATCTAGAACCTAAAACTGTTTGAGCTTAACCTAAAAAAAAGTAGCTAGATCTAGAATGGAAAAAAAAGTGGTTTTTTTGTTTTTTTTTATAGAGAATAAAGCATCACAAATCCTTTTCAAGTTTGACCCTTTTAGGAGCTATTGAGTCTTCAATAGCATCCTCATGGACTCTGTCTTTTTGGGTCTTCTTGATAGTATTTTTCGACTCTTTTTCTTCATCTAGTACATCAATTATAATAGGGTTTTAAATTTTGTGTACTTCTTCAGCAATGAAGCGTCGTGCAGCTCGACCTCTGACATATTTTGCATCAATCCTGACAAGAAATTTGTATTTTTTTTGGTCAAGGTACGATAAAATGGGGATTCTTCATTCTGTATCAAAGAAGAGAATGTATGAGTAAGAAAAATAAATCTGTATTTAAGACTGTTTCTATTAAGGAAGCTCTTTAGAACTGAAAGAAGCAAGTAAAAATGAAAAAAGGACATAAACATAAAAAACCTACTAACTGAACTTAATATTTATTATAAGGACCTTTTTTGATGTATAACATCAGTATGTCACTTAGATACCTAGAGTAGGTAGAAAATTTTGATGATTTACGCTCTAGAACAGTAGGATAATGGTTATTATATCCTCTTCACCTCTAATTTTTATGCTTCTATGCCCCACAAAACATAATGACGACCAAGATTTCGATATTAGACACAAGATATACCTATAATGAGGAAGTTTAGCGACCTTTTTTTTAAGAAAGAAAAAAGGGTCAATGAATCTCGTTATTTTTGAAATATAGAAAATAGTTGCAAGTAGAGAATAAATAACCTTTTTTGCTATTCATTGTATGTACGATGCCACATCGCAACCAATCAAGTATTGTGCAGCTTCAAACAATGTAACGGTACATCTGTCAATTTTTGTACCATCAGTAGTCTTCGCAAAAACGTCTAGTTTTAGAAGAAACCTAGAAATAGAAAACATTAGATGGGAAATGATTAACTAGTGTCTAGAAAAAAAACAAAATTTACTATAAACACAAGAGCGTTTAATAAAATACCTTGATATAGTGCAGTCTTAATATCACAGAATGCTATGATTAGATTCTGAACAGACAACTTTCAGAGTAACTCATGTCTATGTCCGATGATTCACTCCATAATGTTATAGTTTTTCGATCACACATAAATTTTGCTGTCAAACAAATAAGATTAAATAAATAAAAATTATATTATTGGAGGTGAAGAGGTGAAACAAAGTTCGAAATACAACTTTTGTCAGACAAAAGAAAATTTTTGAAAGAAAAAATTGCTTTTCTTTACGATTTTTACTAACAAACGAAGCTCGACTTACTTTTCATTCATAAGTACTATCTCTCTTCGATTTTTTCCTCTTGTGAAAATCTTAGAACCCACAAAGATTTCAAAAATATCTACAAAAAAGTTAAGTGAATAAGGTTAGGTAAATAGGAGTAAATATTGTGTTTATGTAAAATGGTAGATTATTTGAATAAAGAAAGAAAATTACCCAAAGTTTTTCCCATCGACTGCAATTGTTCATCTTCAAATGAAACGAAATTATTTGAAAAAGCAACAGTAGATAAAGGATCTCTGCATTCTTGAACAATAGTGCTGTCGATGAATCCAATCTCGATTTTCTTGTTGGCGGATAGGAAATTAGGATTGGCGGAGTAATGCGGTTGTTCATAATATAACAAAACTGGCCTTGTTCTAAAAGTGTTGCCCATTTTTTTATTGAATCGTTGAAAAGTATAGCACCATGTTTTGTGCCCTAAAATATTGTAGAGGTATTAATTTTAATGGATTAAAAATAAATGCGAAAGACAATTAAAGACGAAGTAAGAAAATAAAAATTCTTACCTCTTCATTATCTAACTTAAGAAGCTTTCGAGTACCGGTTGTTTCTTTATTATATTCTTTTATTGGGCCACTTTCTATGATCAATAATTTTATTATGGACATATGATCATATGACTTCAATGCACTAATTAGAACCACTTCGGTAATTGGATCTGTTGCCATAGTAGTCTAAAAAAAGAGTTAGAATAACATTAATGCATGACTTAGAATGAAGATAAACTGATGAGTTAAGTAGATTGTACCTGAATATGTGAGTTATCTTCATATATTTAATAAATACAATAAATAATACAACTTAAATCAATAAGAACATAAATTCAACTAATAACATGTAACACCGTATATTTCACATATACTAGTTCTACTTATGTGGCACTTGATATGGACTTGTGGGGTAGGTAATGGGCTCTAATATCCTATGTGATTAGTGACTGTAAGATAGATTTGGAGGAATTCCCACATGTATTGAAACGTGGTACGATTAAGTTACCATCGATGAGAGTATCTAAACTTGGGCACTTAAGTAGGTATTTGAATCTAAAGGATTTAGTGACCAAGTTTTAAGTTTAACTATAAGCATTTCGATCTTAAAATGGAATAAAATATTGAGGTGCTTACTTGACTTATTTTAAGCTAGTAGGTGAATCACCTACTTTGACCTTTTGACCAACCTAAAAACTAAGTAGGTGCATCATCTATTAAGGCTCCCTTGACCAGCTTATTGGGCCAAATACACTACCACCTACTTAAGTTAATTCTGGCCAAATTAAAGAAGAGAAAAAGAGGAGAATGGGCAGCCAAGGCCCAATAGTTTTTAATCCACAAAGGCCCAATATAATGGGCAAGTAGGTGCATAACCTACTTGATAGATTATGGACCAAAAATGACCAAGAAAGTCGGCCAAGAGCAGATTTTTTTTTAAACGGATTAAAACCAGCTCCTATAGGTCATTTTAACTAGCCAAAAAAAAAACGGCTTTCAAGATTTTCTCTCTTGTTCTCTCTTAGCTATGCAGCAACCCTAAAATTCCACTAGGGTTCTTTGGAAACCTTCTTTCCAAGTTAAAGGTAAGTGAACAAATCATGAACATATCTTAAGAATACTATAAGGATTATGTTCTCCATGATTAAACTATAATATATCAATTTTTAAGTTTGACAGTCCCTTTATCCTTGATTATTAAGAGATTTTTCTCTTCACTTTTGGTTTGTGAGTAAAGGGATCAAGCTATTGAAGAGATATACATCAAGTAAATAAACTACCACTGAAATTAAGGTATGGCTACTGTCTATTTTCCCCCTTTTTCTATATACATGTGTTGGTTAAGGATTGTCTATATATTGTTGTTAAGAACTCAAGGGATGGTGAGTTCAATTTTTGGTTGCCATATTAAGGGATATTTGGGGCTGTTTTGGATTTTTTTTATGTATGTATGTCGGGGGATGTTTGGTTGACGTTGGGGGAAAGGTGTGAATAATTTCCATTGAAAGGTTCAAGAAGGTTATAATGGTACTCCATCGAATTGAATGTCGGATAAGCTTATTGCCGACATCACTTGATATACTATTTTGAGAGTACAATAAAGACGAAACTGTTAAGGGGATCTTATAAGAAGTTACATTGCGTGTGAATATAATTGGAGAAAAACGAGGTTGACAAAACACCCTTGGATTAGTTGATTGTGGGTTACTACCCAGTTACTATCCGGTTACTAATTTAGTAAGTTTATATGGCGTGAATATATTAATTAGCTACTAATACTAGTCTTATGCTATTTTAGATTAGTAATCTAAAAGGGAAGACGTTAAGTGAAAGTGTGATTTGTTGTGCAGTAAGGTATGTATGGTTTATCGATCCTATACTCTTTGACATGAATCTAACTCCTTTGTTACAAAGTAAGCTTCCTAAGCGTTCTTCTTTTCAAGTTATAGATAACTACAGTGTACAAACCCCAAGGTGGTTAACAACCTTATTCTGACTTGTTTGGTCGTTAAAGCCCCTAAAGATATGTTTGTTACTAGATCTGTCTATTTTTCTTTCTAAATACTAGTATGATATGGGTACTTTCAGAAATAAGCCTTACGAGTTGTTCTCTTAGTAAACATGACCCATGGTGTTAGTTAAGCTCCTATGTGTTATATTTCTATTATTGTTGTATTCTACCTTATTGCTACTGCATCTAGTGCATATTTGCATACCTTTTGCTACTGGTCCAAAGTTCTAAATCTAATACATGACCACCAAAACAACAACTTTAAAGATGAAAAGAATGATCTGAAGTGATTCTATATATATTTTGGGTGGTATCCCACGGGTGGAAGAAACACCTATCATGGGTTGATCCCAACATTACGGGTGTTATCCCAGGGGCGAAAGGAAATCCTTTTATGGATCGATCCTGATTTGTGTACTTATGAGGAACATATCCCAGGGGTTAAAATGCCTAGAATGGGTCATCCTCTTTTACCACTGATCAGCTGGTCATTTGTATTATGCCTTATAATCTTATAAAGTAAAGAAGAATAAAGAAAAGTAAAGGATGTAATGTACATGATCCCATAAGTATAAACAAAGTTGGTATTCTATCCTTATCTTTATAGCTATATATAAATAACTGATTTTGTTGAGCTCTTGTCTTATTTATAGTCACTTCATGCCATACATACTCAATACATTCTTTGTATTGACACCCTTCGGGGGGAGACACTATGTTTCATGCCACAGGTACAGGTACTCCAGCTAGTAGACCACCCCAGTAGGAGTACAGGACATCCAGCTGCTAGTGGTGAGCTCCAAGTTGATTCAGAGCTTTCCGAGTCTGTTACATAAATTTTGGTATTGTATAGTAGTTATGAGCAAGGCGGAGGTTTTTCCCGACATTAACTAAGTCCATGTGTCTTTTAGAGGCTTTGCAGACTAATGTGAAGTTAAGTGTGGTGGTATTGTGTTCTTTTAACGTTGTGTCCCCAATGACCAAATCTTGTATATGTATGTTTGGACTTACTTAAGTGGTTTGTTTTATCAATGCATCATATCCATAATAGCAGAACCTTTGAATGCCATAGTTACATGTATGAAAAGTACATGGTTACAAGTTAGTTCTCCCAAAACGGGTGCCAGTCCGCCCTGACGGAATTTGGGGTGTGAGAAAACACAAATTAGATCAATGAAGAATATAAGCTAAATTGCTGGCATAACAATTAATAATGTTTAATTTATTAATAAGAAAACAACAATCGACCAAGAAGCTACAGTGTATTGACGAAGTGAACTGAAAAAAAGAGAACGAAACCTGGAGAAGAGACAAAACTGTGAACAATTGTGGATGAAATAAAAATATGATGAGGACAGTAAAAAAGCAAAATCAACATGGGTTTTATACAAGATGGTAAAGAATACCCTTTTTAAATGGTATACAAATTGTTTTAATCCTATTTTGTATAAAAAAGGGTTTGATGGCGTCAGGAAGAACAAATAACAAAGATGAAAATATTTTTGTTTTTTAAATTTGGCAAGAAGCGTAGAAAGATGAAAAAATTTGTTAAAACACAACAATTTAATAGTTTGGGACAAGAAGCAGTAGAAAGATATTAGATTTGTTAAATAAATATATTTTTAATTTTGGCAAGAAGCGGCAGAAAGATTGTTTTCTTTTTTAAATTTGAGATTCACGTTGGAACAAGAATGACTTTTATTTTTTAAAATTATTTTAAATTTTTAGATTTGGATTTTATGTTGTCCTCTTTTAGTTAGGAGTGGTTAGTTTTTTAGAAAGGAAAGGTATTCTGATTCTGTGAGGAAAGTTTTTTTTTAATTAATATTATTAAATAATAAGAGAATTGTGAAAAGATGATTTTGTCTAAAGTGGGGACTTTTAATGAAGGGCAAAAAGTTTAAACAACATTTCTAAGGCCCTTCACACTTTTAATATATTATAAATATAGATATAGATATAGATTATAGATTGTAGATATAGATATAGTTATAAGTTATAGATTATAGATAGAGATATAGATTATATATATATATATATATATATATATATATATATATATATATATATATATATATATATATGTTTTAATAATTATTAATTTCTTTGTTATGAAATTGGATGATTTTTAAAGAAGCATTTATTTATGGTGAAGTAGAATTAGCAAATACTAAAGGACACTAGTGATTTAACAACAATATACTCAATGTGATTCAATAAGTGAAGTTCGGAGAGTAAATATATGCAAATTTCATCCCTATCTTGTTAAGATAAGGAGATTGTTTCCGAAAGATTTCAAGAAACTGAAGTTATTTGATATACTATAAACTAAAATACTCAAATATAATAATTACAACTTGGTGGAAATCATAAATTGAAAATATTTTTGTATCTTTGAGAGGTCAGCAAGTAGTTCTATTTATTCAAAATTAAAAATTTGAGTTTTTTAAATTGTGATTTTTGAAATTTGAAGATGTGTTTGAACATGCATTTTATGTTAAAAAAATTAAAATTTTAAATGAATTTAAAAATGTGTTTGAACTTTTATATGAAAATTCTTTAAAACTTTATGAATAAATTTGAAGATCATATTTTCAAAATTTGTTAAATTTCTTGGCTAGATAAATATTTAAAGATGAATTTTTAAAAACTACTCATAAAATTCATGGCTAGAACGAAGCTAGTTTATTACAAAAATATTGTTCTTTTGTTTCATTTTATTTGACCCCTTAATTTTACTTGTCTGCTTTTGTAAATTAACAAAGTTTTATTTTTTTTTTCATACTACCGTTAGTATTAACTGTTAAATAACTATATAAATTAGTAATAGATAAATTAACATCACTAATAAAATTAATTAAGTAAAAATACATTGAATTAAAATTTTATAAAAAATAAATATGTTAAATCAATAGGAGCCAAGTAATATAAAATGAGAGAAGTATAAGACAATTGAACTAAGAGTTACCTTCAAGAGATGAAGATAGGGCCACGGTAAAAGAAATCCTTAAAAAAATACACAACACACGAACACACCAATTATAAGATTGCATGTGAGAATGATAACAAACTAAATTGAGGGCAATGTAATGGAAAGTTAACTTAGAGTAGCCATGTATAAAACATTAAATATAAAATTATAATAGAACCCTTGTGAGAACGACGAAAATAAGGGATCATCACTTATATTGTTATAAATGTATTTATATTATAGTGAATGTCTATCAAGAATATAGATAAGATCTATCAATATCTAATAAGATCTAGTTGATATCTATTAGGATTTGAAGTATCTGTATTTTAGTCAGAAACTAGAAGTATTTTTCCCTATATATAGAGGGGATTTTGTTCATTGTATTCTCAATCTTACGATCTCTCATCCAAGAGAAATAAAGGAGACTCCTCTCTTCTCTCTATTCTTCTTCTTTGCTTTATATTTCATAACACGTTATCAACACGAGTCTCTAGCCATAAATATTACGGTTGTTCTAGATCAACAAAATTTACGTCAGTATGTGAGCTTCGGTCATCATCTATTAAAGAATTAAAAGTAAAAGTTCAACATGAATGTCTATTTTGATATTGTCTATGAAGGTAGTATATCTCCATTACTTTTACCTTAGGATACTGTCTAAACTAATGGGGAAAGAGAGTAGGTTAAATGCTAATGGTTATAGATGTTGTCTTTTGTGATTCTTTTGGTTATTTTAAATTTTCACCCATTATGATATAGCCCTTAAGCAGTAGTGATTAAAACATAAACTTTGCATTTAGTTAGTAGTGTTTGAGGGATAAAACAGATCTTTAATTTCTTTATCATTCATGTGAATAATTATGGGAACCATAACTATTAACTTCCAGTCCATTGTTATTTCTATACGGTACTTTAAGCTATTAACAATAACATGATTATATTTTCAAAGGATTGAGAATGAGATGTGGGTTCAATCCATTGTATGAAAGGGTAAGACGTCGGGTTATAGTCCTGATACATCATGATGATAAGATATTGGGTTCAAGTCTAAATATGAATGTATGCCAAAGACGCCTTTATATGGGTAAGACATTGAGTTTGAATCTCAATGCACCATATTGATGATATTATGCTAGATAAGGAAAAATAATGTGTTTTTAATGAAAAGTCATGAAATATGTTCCATTGAATATGCTCCATTCCATGAAGGGAATGTGGTAGCAATATATGATAAGTCGAAAATATGACAACTAACTTCATTCTTGAAGCGTATATGATAGCAGCGCATAATATGTTTGAAAGAAGACAAGTGATTGAATGCACGAATATATGCGTGGAGGGACAATATGATAATGATGATCAAAAGTGATGATATTTTCACACGCGTATTATGATCATAAGATATGTTAGATAAAAATTCTCTAGATCATATGTATGCCTCGATTTGCTCCTGAAGTAGCAATATCATAAAAGAGGTTATAAACTATCAATTTGATAGGATTAAGACACGATTATATTTCATTTATGGGAATGAAAATTTTAATTTTTATAAGGATAGATCCATTTCCTGGGTGAATGTGATGATATTTAGTGAAGCTTATCAACAAACGTGAACTTGATTGAGATGGCTTCACAACTCACCTTTGAATGAGGCAGAATAACCGAGAAGAGTTATTTTGAAATCTACTTCTAAAGTAGTAAATTTAAAATTTATTCTTGTAATAGTAAATCTAAAATTTAATATAGTAAAAAGATACATGTCATGGTAAACTTGAAGTTTGCTAGAATAAAAGTTCATAAGTTGACATGAACAATTATGACATCCCGAAGATGTGCATATTGAGTATTGGACATGTAATGAAGAATTAGAAAATTCTTCAAGAATTATTCATGTTGTTTGTTCTCATGATAAGTTGGTTGGACCAATTAATTATTGGATTGAATCCGTAAAAATATGAAAAACATAAAAGGTGAATAAGAGTTCGTTCACCTGTCATGTGATCTATTAAGATGCATCAATATAAGATGATCACATGTACATTTATTATCAACCTGCATTTTGGCATTCATAAAGTTGCTTGCTCAGTAAAATTGAGTTAAGAGAATAATTTTAAGATTGTATAATCAAGACAATTCATCTTGATGATGATAGTTTGGCATTGAATGCCTTTGATAAATAGCTAAACCATTGTTAATGAGAACAAAGCTTCATGTGTTGGTCTGAAATATGATATGTTGTATACAATAGCACTTGTATGCATTAGACCAATAAATTATGATTATTTCTCCCCTCAATTGGTTCAAGGTCAAGAACCAACTATTCCATTTAATATTTTTAATGTGCGGTATGCGATTAATGAATATACCATGATGCACAAAGATGGTTTCCTCAAAAAAGATGGAGGATGTATGTTAGTTTCCTAACATAAGGGGGAGATTATAAGCAGCTATGATGTATGTCAGGAATTATCATCAAATCCTCATTCAAAAGATAATTCAAGTCAAATGCAGAATGCCTATCACATTTAAGCTGCAAGTGCTTTGTGGAAATTTTGACTTTTGAAAGAGAGTCGCCACTTAATTTTGAAAAGGAATTAAGAAACCTTTATAAAAGTTACTTCAAACGATTCAAAATAGGAAAATCGTTTTAAGTTAGAGATTCTAGATAAGTGGTTCCTATTAACGTTTTAGGAAGGTGTTAGGCACCTAAAACGTTCGCTAACTTGTGATTATTCGGACTGTTTGAAAAATCGTCTTTTGATTAACTTCGAAAAGATTAATTTTGTCAAAAAGTAATTGATTAGGAAGTTTTTTTTTTTGTAAAAAATAAATTTTTTATCGACTTAGTTAGGGATTCAACTAGGTTCGCAAGAAACATGTAAACAAGAAGGAAAAGGGAAAGAGGAAAGGGGAGAAGTAGTGATTTAGGCTTTTAAGCCCAAACCGTCGTCCCTGTCCTAATCTAGTTTTGAGCTTTTAGCTCAATCTTGCTCCATTTGTATTAAGTACAACATTGACTTCGAGGCCCGAATAAATGAATAAGCAAATTATAAATAAGTAAAGACGACAATAAGTAAATAAATAAAATAACAAATGAGATTTTGAATCTTGTAACAGCGTCAAATGTGGGACTCTAACCCATTCTTCTCCTTTTGATTCCTTGCGTTAGATGACAAAAACCCATTTCTCCACCTTCGTGAACTATTGTGTAATGCAAGGAAAAAGATCCAAATTGGACTCCCAAAGTAGTTCATGCAAAAAGAAAAGAAAAAGAATCAGTATCTATCCAAAGGTGTCACGTGACATAATGCGGAAGCAAATGACCCAAAGTTTCTTGAATTAAAGCAAACATTTCAACTACAGTAATGAAGCAACATAGAAAAGATGGATAAGATAAACAAATCTAGCAACAAGTGAGAGCAATATCACTGGAGAAGAGAGCTATTGGTGAAGACAAGACTATAATGACAAAAGTGTACCAAAATGATAGAATTAGATTAGGAAAAATTTCACTTTATCAAACTTATTAGCTTGCAACCGTGGTTCAACCAAATTTTGACCTCTTTTTAATTGAGAAGGGGAAGATAGGGAGAAGTAAACTAAGCAGATTACTCAATCATATAATGAATTAAAGGGATAATCCATTAATGATCTTGAATCACCACAAAGCAACACCAAACTAGAACATGGTATTTGATTTTCCACTGAGACTTGAAACATTAGGATATGGGTCAAAAATAATTTTTCTTTTAATTGGTAAATTAAAGAAAATTTCAATCCAAATTTCGGATAGGAGAAAAAGTGTGTTGAGGCCGAAGAAACCTTTAACCGTGAAAAGAAAATTTTGTTCACTTGACATAATGTTAAAGAAAGGAACACAAGGTTAAAGGAAGGAAACTTTCAGCTACAGAGGTGTCACTATGGATTTTTTTTTCCAGCAACCAAGCAACTCAAACATCAACTTATTCGTAGAAGAATAGTAAAACTAGCATTGTGACACCAGGATACAAAGCAATTAGTCAAATAGTAGCAAATTGCACCCTAATGTTGAAATATGAAATAATATTTTGATGACCTATTCAAAATCCACGTTGCAGTAAGTTTGAAGGCTAACTAAACACCCACTATGAGAAGAAAGAATTGATTTAATAGTTAAGCGGATGAAACGATAAGTCGAAAGAAAATTATATGTATAATTTTCACCAAGGAA
Organism: Capsicum annuum; assembly: GCF_002878395.1. Classification (NCBI taxonomy): domain Eukaryota; kingdom Viridiplantae; phylum Streptophyta; class Magnoliopsida; order Solanales; family Solanaceae; genus Capsicum; species Capsicum annuum. The sequence goes on from NC_061122.1 coordinate 33,865,200, forward strand.
AAGTTATTACCAAAACGATGGTTGATATCCACCGATAGAAAGTGTCGCAATGACCTAAACAACATATTCAGGAAGATGGTTAAGACATTAACGACTAAAAAATAACATCACCACGAGACAGTAAGCTTCAACCCATCGAACTGACAGATGGGAGATTGACGATTAATCGAAAGGTTAGAATACAAATAGCGATGCAACAAACAAATGCACCGATAATCATTACAAGTAAATCTTATAACCATCGAAGCCATCTGCAGTAGGTGACTCCAGGCATTCTATGATTGATAACGGTGCTAACGAACAATGAAAAGAAATATCAAAATTAATAGAACGAGGAGTTTACCTATTTCGGAGCAAAAAACGGGACTCGAACCTATAATGAAAGCTCGACCACCGCTACTGGAAGGTTCCCGGAGAGAGGTTTCTTCATTCGCACCCAGACAACTTAGAAAGGGTTCTTTTAGAACACCAAATTTCACTCCCCAATTTTTGAGACTCTGATTTTTGCCTCTTCTGATTTTCCCAACCCTAGACCCCTAGGTTCCCAGTGAAGAATCCAAAAGAAAAAAAATCCCCAAAAGAAAAAAAAAATCCTCCTGGGAACAGTGACCAAGGGGTCTATTTATAGGAAACCAATTAGGAGGGGTCTGTTTGGAATTTTTCTGGAAAACATCTTTTGAAATTCCATTCCTGAAGCCCATTTTTCCACCCCAGAATTGGGGGAAAATGAATTCTCCCCCATATCCAATTAAAATCTACAAAGTATGTACGAAATCATACCGTCGTTACCAAAATTTAAGGAATTTATCCGTTAAGGGGACACCTACGCGTCTTCTAGAGGATTCTTGGACTGATTTTGCATCAAAATCATGCTAATCATATGAGGATTTTATGAACTCGAGTAAAGGTGAGGGCATTTGGACGAGAACAAACTAGTTGGGGTTTGGGTCACCATTGAAATGGTTTGATTTGGCGACTGGATCGTTCATTAATTTTTGGTTTTTGAATATATGGTGTTCTTGTGGAGAAGAGGGGATAAGGAGGATATTTGATGTGGTCCAGGTCAGTATATATTTGGGCCTGGGAAATTAGGAGCAATAGTTGGCTGATTAGTAAAGGAAAAATGTGTATTGGGCTTATGATGAAATTTGGCTGGTAGGAATTGTTGTGATTGCTGTTGTATGGGTTGGGCTTTGTTTAAAAAGGTTTGGGTTAGTGGGGGCTGGTTTTGTATGGGTTAAATTGGGATGAAGGGTTTTGAGAATTTGGGTTAAAATTTTGGATTGAAATTTAGGGAATTACTTTAAATTCTAACCAATTTGAATATGAATTGATCAATTGTATCAAATTGGGGTCAATTTGATTTCAATTAGAGTCAAATTTAATAAATTGACTAAATCAAATCAAAATTTGATACGAATTAACACCTTATTTAATATTGTGCTTCTTGATTAGATAAAATTAAACCAATATTTATCCAAATAAATTATTTTTTATAGAAAATTATATTTAAATCAATATTTCAACTGTTTGAACTTATTCTCAAAATAATCCTTGATTAAAATTTGGTATTCCGTAAAATAACAATTTAAGTAACAAAATTACGTAATTTCATATAATTGAAAACGATAATGTATAATTGTTACTCAAAATGAAAAATTTGCACAAATGAATATTTTTTGAAAAGTTTCTATTCAGACGAAATAAATATTTTGATTTTATTAAAAACCGAAGAAGCTCAAAAGTAAACTTGGTTGTGGAGGGGCAAAATTAGGTGTCAACAACTGCCCCCTACCTTTGGGTAGGATGGATTGAAGTAATCCTGGGTAAAGGGAGGTTGACATTCCTCATTTTTGTCCGACCACAAATTCGTATCTAAGAGAGGTTGGTTTTCCGCACGAGTTTCATGGAGTTATGGCCGAACCTCGGTATCAGATTTTCTACATATCTCAGGTTTCATGAGAATTTAGGCCACTTGTAGTTCATAAAACTTGATTTTGAGCATGATTTAAAAAAAATCACAAATTATCTTGATTTTTGAGTTTTTGATAAAACCAAGAAACTGGGGAATAAAGGGATTAGGAGAGAGGTTGGAATGCAGTCGAGTTTTATACATAGATCCCAGCCTACATATCCCTAAGACTCAGGGAATCAGACTGCTTGTAGTTCGACTCAATCGATAGAAAAGATAGTCTTTTATTTCAGACGATCTTTGGCTCAGGATGAGTGACAAGTTGATCGAGTTTCGAAAAAGAGTCCTGTAACCTCTTAACCATGAATGTGGGATCCTTCACACTCATAGACAAGAATTTACCTAGACATAATGTCCAAAACTCTAAGTGTGTTGCCACCCGAATTTGAAAGAAAAAGAAGGTCACCCTCATTATGAGTGAAGAAAATATCTCGGAGGTGAAGCTAAAACCAGAATATTCTAAAATACCCACATGCCTTCTAAAAAGGGTGTGGTTAGATGGTGGTGGTGATCATCCTTTAGCTCGCGTCTAGAGAGTTTGATGTCCCTCTCTAGAGTATGTCCTATTTTACTGCTAAGAAAGAATTCCATGTTGTACTGCGTCCTTTTTGGAGTCATCCGCACCTGTGGTTTTAATTTGAGATTTTCATCCTCTCAGATGCTCTCGACAATATCTCAAACAAAAATTATTAGGGATAAACATAACTCACGAATGAGGTATATAGTGTTTTACCATATCTCCACATGAGTTATTGTCTAACGAAGTCATCTTTTCTTGTACCTGTTTGATAGGAAATAAGTCACAATAACAGACACAACAACCTCCTTGGTTGTTGTATAATTATGACATTTGTCGGTTGAATATGTCTTCAAAGTGGGGTGACCCTTTTGGACACAGGTGAGACTTTATGTAGAACGGTCCCTACAACCGTGTAATCTTGTGCTGCTGTGTCAACCCTTTTGGTTTCCTATATCACTTATTGTATGTGGAAAGATAACCTCTCCAATTATAGACGATATAGATTTATAAATTTTCCTTAAATTATCAATCTTTTGATAATCTTGCGCATTATTTGATATTGGATACGGGGCGACTTACAGATATATTTTGAATTTCTAACTTTTAGGTAATCCTACACATCATCCGACTTTGGATAAGAGATGACTTACAGATATCCCTCCAATCGCTAGTTTTCAGGTGTTCCTGCACATCATTTTACCTTGGATACAATATGACTTATATATAATCCCTCAAATTGATCTTCTTTGGGTAATCCTGCACATAATCAATCTTGGATATGACACGGCTTATAGAGAACCCTTGGACGTATCAATTTGACAATCTTGCATATCCTCCGGTAAGGATTTAGTTGCGACTTATGATAACCTTTGAACTATAAACTTTTGGGCGATCTTGCACACTATCCGGTTAGGATGTTATTATGGCTTACGGATAACCTACAGACTATCAACTCATAGGTGATCTTGCACACTATCCTATTTCAAATAATATGACTTATAGATGACCTTCAAATTGTCAATTTTTAGGAAATCTTATATATCATTCATCCTTAGATAGCGACCTGAAGACGTCCCTTCAAATCGTGTTCTCTTAATGTATTCAGATGCCGATTCATGAAAAGATGATGATATCCTCAACGCCAGCATTATGTCTTATGTGTCAACAGATATATTCAATGCTGATGATATCCTCAACGCCAGCATTGTGTCTAGCATGTTGACAGATATATTGAATGCTGCTGATAGCCTCGACGCCAGCATTGTGTCTAGCGCATCAATAGATATTAAATGCTGTTGATATCCTCGACACCAGCGTGGTGTCTAGCGCGCCAACATATATTGTTTGATGATGATATGTGATAGCCTTTGTAGTCGTGATATGTAATGGGCTTCTCGGCAATGATATATAATGGCCTTCTCGGAAATGATATGCAATGGCACTCTCGGAAATGATATGCAGTGGCCCTCTTGACAATGATATGAAATGGCCCTCTCGGCAATGATATGAAATGGCCCTCTCGGCAATGGTATGCAATGGCCCTCTTGGCGATGATATGCAATGGCCCTCTCGGCAATGATATGCAATGGCCCTCTCGGCAATGATATGAAATGACCCTCTCGGCAATGATATAAAATAGCCTTTATGGTAAGATATGCAATAGCCATTGTAGTGATGATATGCAACAACCATTATGGCGATGATATGCAACAACCATTGTGGCGATAATATGCAATAGCCATTGTGGAGATGATATACAATAGCCATTATGGCAATGCTATGCAACAACCATTGTGGCGATGATATGAAACAATCATTGTGGCAATGATATACAATAGCCATTGTGGCAATGATATGCAACAACCATTGTGGCGATGATATGCAATAGCCATTGTGGCAATGATAAAATGATTTTACCTGGCTTCATTTGTTAGTGTCCTGCTTTCTACAGGTACCTGTACTCAAGGTAGACTATTAGTAGACACAAAGTTGCTTTTACTAGAGACAATTTTTAGGAAAATTCTAAATACAATACGTGTAAAGAAGACAAAGTGCTTTTGTTTGTCGCCTACGATCTCAAGAAATGAGATGGACAAATCAAAAGGTCCTCAATAAATAGGCATTAAACCTATTTTTAAGGCTGCCCTAAAATACCATTCTTGGGCATTAATGATCTGTTGTGGATCCTAATTTGCTCGGAGATTTTTGAAAGAGACTCTCATTTTGCGTATTAATCCCTGCATCCACAGAAAAATGATTAGTTGAATGAAATTACTCCATGTTGACCTTCTTCGATCCTTGATTTGCTCCTTGCCATCTCTTGGGCATTCCACCATAGCGGGACTTCTACCCTGACACTCCATCCCAAATGATGTCTAAGCAAGTACTAAATAAGTGAGTCGTAAGATTTTTGAAAATAATCTTAAATTTTTGTAAATAATTTTGAAAAATTCTGTAAAACTTTAAAAAATCTCTGCCATTCATGTCATGCACCAGCTCAACAAATGTCTTCCTCGTGGTTTTGACTATATTTGGCGGATGGTTTCTAAAACTCATGATCATTGTTGGAGGATTTCTTTAAGTAGTTCTGTCATAGCCAAAAATTGAGTCTACCTAGTCTTCGTTACCATTGGTAGCTTCAAAATCTTGACTTTAACCTCTGGTGCTGGAGAATTTGAAATATGTTCTGGCATTTGGTGGAAATTTTGAGGTCTTCCTCAAAATTTCTGCCCTAGTTTAAGATTGTTTGAGATGATACCAATCCGAGTGGATTGAAGTCTTTGCTGATCTTCATTCTCTTTGTTGGATGTCGATCTTCTCTTGTGAATTTTTTAGATTCCTTATCGAAAATTCTGCCCCAGTTTAAGGTTGTTTGAGATGATACCAATTTGAGTGGACCTGAAGTCTTTTCTGATCTTCATTCTCTTTATTGGATGTTGATCTTCTCTTGTGAATTTTTGAGATTCCTTCTCGAAAATTCTGCCCCAGTTTCCATTTCCTGGGGTTATATGACCGAGCGGTTGGGGCGCCTACGTATCCCGTTGAAGTAGGAATAAGGTCAAATATAGTTCAGGCCTATGCTAGGGATATTCAAAAGAAATTGATGGGTTGATCAAAGATTACATAGGCCGCCTACGTATCCTTTTTATTGGGAATTCAAGTCATCACGTAGTTCATACATAAGAGAAAAGGATAAGTTATCCTAAGGGGTTGACTGAAGCCGACATAGGCCGCCTACGTATCCCTTTCTTAGGAATTTAGGTCAAACGTAGTTCGTACATAAAGGAAAAGGATTCTAGGCGATTACACATCATAAAATTGATACTATTATAAAGGCAATTACAAATAAGCCAAGAAATAAAAACTATAACATCTTTCAAGCATGATATATCTTTACCGCATTAGAATTGATTGGTTTGGTCCACTCTTCACCATCCATCTTAGGTAGGATTAGGGCTCCTCCAGGTTGGGCTTCTTTTGATTTTCATATTCCTTTGTATCTACTACTAACTGCTCCTCATCACCTTTTCTGTTTATCATTATTTCCTTTATCTTGTTTGTCTAACCCTTGACAGGACATGACATTGGCAGGTTTTTAAATTATTGCTACCAAAATAAACCATGCTAGATAATCATATTTAAAAAATAAATTCTTAAATAAAGGGGGCCTTTTGGAAAAATAAATAAAAACTATGGCTTATAACCCACACAAATGTGGGCCCATGCCTTTTTGAAAGTTGTAAAGCACGAAACAAAATTTTCTGACATAAAAGGGTGGATTACGGGGCCTCCGGATTAGTACTAATTTTAAAAACTATTAGTAATTGCCCTTTCATCTACTGCGAAGAGCGATGAATTAGGAGCAGAGTGGAAGTCCAATTTTGTAAAGCCTCTCCATGTGCAACCTTCTTCATCCCACCGAACTTTGGGAAATCATCTGGTAGAGCATTGTATTCTTGGAACAGATCTCCTATCCTATCCCCAAGACTATTATCATTTTACATCTCATGTATGGGAAATGACTGGTACAAGAGCGGCAAAGGACTAAACAGACTCTCCTTTGAATTATCTTTGATCTCATCTTCCTTTCTTGGTTGGTACTCTATTCCATGCTTAAAAGATTTTTCTGGGACCATAATAGGCTTGATAATTCCTTTCAAATTCTTTCTTAAGGTGGCCGCAACTTTCTCTATCTTTTCCACCTCCTCCGTTCTTCCGAGTCCTTCTGAATTTACCTTAGCGATGGCCTTGCTAGACGCCCATTCACCCTCTATTTCAACCATGTTAACTGTAGGCCCCCCATGGTTAGGCAACAGATTACTGTTAATATTTTGTGTTGACGACTGAAATGTGATGACCTTCTGATCTATCAAATCTTGGATCTTATGTTTCAAGTTAATACAATCCTCGGTACTGTGCCCTATTGCTCCTGAATAATAGGCATAGTTTTGATCGGGATGATAAAACTGGGAGTTGGGATCGATAGGATTTGGCTGGATCGGTTGCAAATAACCAGCTTTCATCAATCTTTCGAAGAGCTGGGTATGACTTTTAGCTAGCAGCGTAAAGTTTTGGGGAGGTTTCTTTTTGAATTTTAGACGTGGAGGGTTATAATGCTTCTGATTTATGGGAGGAGGTTCTTGATGATAATTTGGATATGTTTGGACGTTTATTTAGTTAGTTGGAAAAATAGCTTGAGTATGAGGCTAATAATTTGGCTGTGTAACTTGGCACTGGGGTTGAGCGTAGAATACAGGCTGAAAACTTGATGACGATGAGAAGGAAAGAATATTCCTAGGCTTGAATTTCCTTCTTAACTTATCAACCGAATTAGTAAAGACTGCAGTCGTATCCTCTCTTTGCTTCTTTGAAAATGCAGAAGATTCAAATAATGTTGGAGTTTTGGCAATTTTTCCTGTTTGGATGCCTTCCAATAATGATTCCCCAATCTTTACTAAATCTGTGAAAGTTGCTTGAACCGCAGATACTATCCTGGTATAAAATTCTTTTTCCTATGCGCGAGAGAAAACAGATACCATTTCTTCCTCGGACATGGGGGGTTGCTCTTTGGTAGCTTCCTTCCTCCAACGAAAGGCATAGTCTCAAAAACTCTCGTCGCTCTTCTGTTTGATTCGATCTAGTGAATAACGGTTTGGGACTCATTCAATGTTGAATGTGAACCTATCAAGGAAACCCTTGGCCAATGCTTTCCAACCAGTCCATCTTTTTGGCTCCTGAGACATGAACCACTCTAAGGCTTTACCTCTTAAACCTCGGTTGAATAGGCGCATCAATAATGCCTCGTTCTTCCCTATCCCTACCAGTTGCTCACAGTACCTTCGCAGATGGGTCATTGGGTTTTTGATACCGTCAAACATTTCAAACTTAGGGACTTTGTACCCATCTGGTAGGTCTACTCCCGGGTGAACACATAATTCATCATACCCTAAACTGTCGTGGTCCCTAGATCCATGAGACTCTTTGATCCTCGTGATATCTTCCTTCATATCTAGAAAATTCCTTTTATTCTTGGTCCTCCACTCTTTCTCCTTCTCCTCGTAATGGTCCATCTCGAGATTAGGAAGGGGTTCATAGGTGTCAGGGGATACAATGTCCTGAAGGGGATTTGGAAGGGAGGCTTGATTTTGTGGATGAAAGAAATTTGGTTGGCAAGTGGGAAGGATGTTTTGTAAATTGGGAAGGCTCTGCAGACTTTGCGAGTAGTTTAGCAGAATTTGAGAAGGATTTTGTGGATTTGGAAATGAATTTGGTGGATCCAAAGGTAGGTTTGACATATTTTGTGGATTTGGGAGTGAATCTTGCGGATTTGAAAATGTGTTTTGAGGATTTGGAAATGGATTCGAAGACTGGTTCTGTGGGGTTACAGACGGATTTTGTGGATGATAGGCGTCTGGGTTATTTTTACGATTAGTATTTTGGACAAATGGAGGAGCGGAGATGGATGATATGTTATTCGGATGATCTCCGAGAATAGGTGTACTAAGCGGAGAGATTTGGAGTGGAGTCCCGTGTCCCTCTGGAGCGGGGGCATTGACGGTGATGGCCAAGTTAGCCAAATACCGAGTGCGATTTACTTTTTCCTGAAGCATCTCTAACTTTTTTGCAAGTTCCGCAATCATCTAATTCTGTTCCGCTATCACATTGTCCCGAATAGTCTGGGCACTTTCCTCGTCATTTCCAGTCATTTTTGAATGATGGTCAGGGGATGAGATTTTGTGCGCTTTCGATCGGGTGAAGTGAGGATGTTCTGCCAGCTTATATCAACATGGAGTAATTTCTATTATCTGTAAAGTAAAACAACTCAAAGGCAGATGTGTTAGTTTCCGTATGTGATAAGTAATGCAAAATATTTGACAGATAATAACCATATAGAATTGTTTGAGTCTTAGACAAATTCATCCATAGGAGCATAGTGGATAAACTTTCCTTTGATCCAAATAAACACCACAAGCACACAAAACATTATAATAATGTGTATCTTAACTGGGGTGACCCTTTTTGAGCCAAGGGTTCAGGCTTAACGATTTTTGAAGAAAGTATATGCTTCCCTAAAGTCAATCCATTATCCCCTAACTTATATAGACACGAAACAGGCATAAATGCATATAAACGATAACAAAAGAGGGATACAATCTTTGGGGAAAAAGGGAAATAACATGAAAAAGGATAAGTTCCCGCACAGGGAAAATAGAAAAACTAGCTACTGGATGCTTCTTCGTCTACCTTTGCCTTCTTATATTTATCCACTTCTCATATTGGTGACATCCATCAGCGCTCAAATTGTTCCTTAGATGCAACCACCCAAATCGATCAATTTCTTGCTTAACTTGCTTCAATTCTTGTTACAAAAGTAAGCAAATCAAGTTTTTTCCCAACCCCCAAAGGATAATGGATTGAATTAGAAAGGCATACATTTTATTCAACACATAAATATGGTTTGTCTATAATTGACTCAGGGTCAATAGACGTAGGGCAGGTATTCTAATGGGCCCAATATCCCGCTCGGGTATTAGGTCGTCCTAGGCTCATGCCTAAAATAGGGTTTTGGTTTCATTCTATCCTAGGTGTATAGAGCGGGTTTGAACACGGGTTCTCAAGCAGACAACTTGAGTTTGAAAATACGAACAAAGTCAGGTGACTCACGTGCTGATAAGATGTTCGTATTTCCAACATATTTTGGAATTAAACAACAAGGGCTGGGACATCCACGAAACCCCAAAATAGTTTATAAGATGCAGGAAATGCCATGAGATGCGATAATTAAACTTTACATAATCTAAACACATAAACACATAAACACATAAATAGTTAATCAAAGACGAAATAAAAAATTTGGTTAGAACCTATTTAGGTCCCCAGCAGAGTCCCCATTTCTGTTTTATGGAAATTTTGACTTTTGAAAGAGAGTCGCCACTTAATTTTGAAAATGAATTAAGAAACCTTTATAAAAGTTACTTCGAACAATTCAAAATAGGAAAATCATTTTAAGTTAGATATTCTAGATAAGTGGTTCCTATTAACGTTTTAAGAAGGTGTTAGGCACCTAAAGCATCCGCTAACTTGCGGTTATCCGAGCTGTTTGAAAAATCGTCTTTTGATTAATTTTGAAAAGATTAATTTTGTCGAAAAGTGATTGATTAGGAAATTTATTTTTCTTTTTCTTTGGAAAAATCATTTTTTTAGAAACTTAGTTAGGGATTCAACTAGGTTCGCAAGAAACATGTAAACAAGAAGGAAAAGGGAAAGAGGAAAGGGGAGAAGTAGTGATTTAGGCTTTTAAGCCCAAACCGCCGTCCTTGTCCTAATCTAGTTTTTGAACTTTTAGCTTGAATCTTGCTCCACCTGTATTAAGTACAACTTTGGCTTCGAGGTCCAAATAAATAAATAAGAAAATTAATAAATAAGTAAAGATGACAATAAGTAAATAAATAAAATAACAAATGAGATTTTGAATCTTGTAGCAGCTTCCAATGTGGGACTCTAACCCATTCTTCTCCTTTTGATTACTTGCGTTAGTATTGTACCATAAGATTGATGTAATCGATTTTAGATCCTCTAAAGGATGGGCCTCCATGGACCGTTGCGTAATATAAGGAAAAAGAGCCAAATTGGACTCCCAAGGTAGTTCATTCAAAAAAGAAAAGAAAAATAATCAGTATCTATCCAAAGGTGTCACGTGACATAATGCGGAAGCAAATGGCCCAAAGTTTCTAGAATTAAAGCAAACATTCCAACTACAGCAACGAAGCAACATGGAAAGGACGGATAAGATAAACAACTCTAGCAATAAGTGAGAGCAACAAGTGAGAGCAATATCACTGGAGAAGAGAGCTATTGGTGAAGACAAGACTATAATGACAAAAGTGTACCAAAATGATAGAATTAGATTAGGAAAAATTTCACTTTATCAAACTTATTAGCTTGCAACCGTGGTTCAACCAAATTTTGACCTCTTTTTAATTGAGAAGGGGAAGATAGGGAGAAGTAAACTAAGCAGATTACTCAATCATATAATGAATTAAAGGGATAATCCATTAATGATCTTGAATCACCACAAAGCAACACCAAACTAGAACATGGTATTTGATTTTCCACTGAGACTTGAAACATTAGGATATGGGTCAAAAATAATTTTTCTTTTAATTGGTAAATTAAAGAAAATTTCAATCCAAATTTCGGATAGGAGAAAAAGTGTGTTGAGGCCGAAGAAACCTTTAACCGTGAAAAGAAAATTTTGTTCACTTGACATAATGTTAAAGAAAGGAACACAAGGTTAAAGGAAGGAAACTTTCAGCTACAGAGGTGTCACTATGGATTTTTTTTTCCAGCAACCAAGCAACTCAAACATCAACTTATTCGTAGAAGAATAGTAAAACTAGCATTGTGACACCAGGATACAAAGCAATTAGTCAAATAGTAGCAAATTGCACCCTAATGTTGAAATATGAAATAATATTTTGATGACCTATTCAAAATCCACGTTGCAGTAAGTTTGAAGGCTAACTAAACACCCACTATGAGAAGAAAGAATTGATTTAATAGTTAAGCGGATGAAACGATAAGTCGAAAGAAAATTATATGTATAATTTTCACCAAGGAAAAGTTATTACCAAAACGATGGTTGATATCCACCGATAGAAAGTGTCGCAATGACCTAAACAACATATTCAGGAAGATGGTTAAGACATTAACGACTAAAAAATAACATCACCACGAGACAGTAAGCTTCAACCCATCGAACTGACAGATGGGAGATTGACGATTAATCGAAAGGTTAGAATACAAATAGCGATGCAACAAACAAATGCACCGATAATCATTACAAGTAAATCTTATAACCATCGAAGCCATCTGCAGTAGGTGACTCCAGGCATTCTATGATTGATAACGGTGCTAACGAACAATGAAAAGAAATATCAAAATTAATAGAACGAGGAGTTTACCTATTTCGGAGCAAAAAACGGGACTCGAACCTATAATGAAAGCTCGACCACCGCTACTGGAAGGTTCCCGGAGAGAGGTTTCTTCATTCGCACCCAGACAACTTAGAAAGGGTTCTTTTAGAACACCAAATTTCACTCCCCAATTTTTGAGACTCTGATTTTTGCCTCTTCTGATTTTCCCAACCCTAGACCCCTAGGTTCCCAGTGAAGAATCCAAAAGAAAAAAAATCCCCAAAAGAAAAAAAAAATCCTCCTGGGAACAGTGACCAAGGGGTCTATTTATAGGAAACCAATTAGGAGGGGTCTGTTTGGAATTTTTCTGGAAAACATCTTCTGAAATTCCATTCCTGAAGCCCATTTTTCCGCCCCAGAATTGGGGGAAAATGAATTCTCCCCCATATCCAATTAAAATCTACAAAGTATGTATGAAATCATACCGTCGTTACCAAAATTTAAGGAATTTATCCGTTAAGGGGACACCTACGCGTCTTCTAGAGGATTCTTGGACTGATTTTGCATCAAAAATCATGCTAATCATATGAGGATTTTATGAACTCGAGTAAAGGTGAGGGAATTTTGACGAGAACAAACTGGTTGGGGTTCGGGTCATCGTTGAAATGGTTTGATTTGGCGACTGGATCGTTCATTAATTTTTGGTTTTTGAATATATGGTGTTCTTGTGGAGAAGAGGGGATAAGGAGGATATTTGATGTGGTCCAGGTCAGTATATATTTGGGCCTGGGAAATTAGGAGCAATAGTTGGCTGATTAGTAAAGGAAAAATGTGTATTGGCCTTATGATGAAATTTGGCTGGTAGGAATTGTTGTGATTGCTGTTGTATGGGTTGGGCTTGGTTTAAAAAGGTTTGGGCTAGTGGGGGCTGGTTTTGTATGGGTTAAATTGGGATGAAGGGTTTTGAGAATTTGGGTTAAAATTTTGGATTGAAATTTAGGGAATTACTTTAAATTCTAACCAATTTGAATATGAATTGATCAATTGTATCAAATTGGGGTCAATTTGATTTCAATTAGAGTCAAATTAATAAATTGACTATATCAAATCAAAATTTGATACGAATTAACACCTTGTTTAATATTGTGCTTCTTGATTTGATAAAATTAAACAAATATTTATTCAGATAAATTATTTTTTAAAGTAAATTATATTTAAATCAAGATTTCAAATGTTTGAACTTATTTTTAAAATAATCCTTGATTAAAATATGATATTTCATAAAATAATTATTTAAGTAACAAAATTACGTAATTTCATATAACTGAATACGATAATGTATAATTGTTACTCAAAATGACAAATTTGCACAGATGAATATTTTTTGAAAAGTTTCTATTCAGGCGAAATAAATATTTTGATTTTATTAAAAACCGAAGAAGCTCAAAATTAAACTTGGTTGTGGAGGGCAAAAATTAGGTGTCAACAGCAAGTGCTCCTATTTTGTGTCTCTAAAGGACAAAGTCTATGTATGCATAAAACATGATAGAACAATCGGTTCTAAATAAAATAATCCTTGAAAAGGATATGAAGCAAATAATCATAATAAGAAGGCAATGTGCTTTTGAAGAGCCTACGACATAACACTTTATGAAACTTTATGAGAGGTTCAGGTACCTGAAAATAATGAAGTGATGAGATCTCAAAATATTATATTGCATTGTGAACCGATATAAAATGATATATTATCGATGATATCTTTGATACAATATTGGTGCAATATTGTGAAGGATTACGAGGATCTGAATTCTACGTTTATTTAAACATGCTGGTGTAGAAATATTTATCAAGTGACATGAAAGGATGCATCTTGGTAAGCGTAAAACTTATTTGATTTGCAATCCAGACACTTGAATATGTCACTCACAAAATGTTGAATATTGTCACTTGAAAATATTTACACAAAAACGTGTTTAAGGATTCAAAATGTTTGAAGCATATAAAAGTTTTTGGAAAACTTATTTATAATCTTTATATTATATAAGCTTACAACTTGAAAATTATTGGAACTCTTGGAGAGTTTTCAAAGCAATAGATTATTTGCTGACATGAGAAATATACCGAATTGAATTGGTTATGAAGTACCGTATATTAGTATGATTGATGTACTAATGTATCTTGCAAATACCATAAGGCATGATATAGCCTTTTCGGTTAATTTGTTAGCAAGATTGCAGTCCCGATCTTATTGGTCATGCAGATGTTGGGTACTTATTTAAACCATATAATAATGTGTTCACATGTGGGGATACTGTCATATCTTAGAGATATGCAAGGCATTCTATTTAGCCACTTCATCGAACCATGTTGAGATAATAGCTATTTATGAAGCTAGCCGAGAATGTCTATGGTTGAGGTCCATAATACATCTTTTTTGAGAAAAATGTAGTTTGAAATGTGACAATGTACCCACAGTTTTATACATAAATAATGCAACATGTATAACACATCTTAATGGAGGATTCATAAAAGGAGATAGAACGAAGCACACTTTATCAAAGTTTTTCTACAAAAGAATGGATTCGTTCAAGTGACAATGTGGCTGATCTATTCACGAAGTCTCTTCCAACTTCAAATTTCAAGAAAATAATGCACAATATCGAGATGCAAAAGTTCATTGATGTTCTCATCAGGGGGAGCAAATACGCGCTGTACTCTTTTTCCCTTTCAAGGTTTTGTCCTATCAGATTTTTCTTGTAAGGTTTTTAATGAGGCAGCCTATATGCGTATTTTTAGAGATGTGTACTCTTTTTTCTTCACTAGATTTTTCCCACTGGATTTTTTCTAGTAAGGTTTTAACGAGGCACATTATCTATCTAGACATTCAAGGGGGAGTGTTATAAATGTATTTACATTATAGTGAATGTCTATCAATAATATAGATAAGATCTATCAAGATCTAATAATATCTATCAAGATATAGTTGATATCTATCAGGATTTGAAGTATATGTATTTTAGTCATAAACTAGGAGTATTTTTTCCTATAAATAGAAGGGGTTTAGAAATAAAGAAGCCTCCTCTTTTCTCTCAATTCTTCTTCTTTGATTTATATTTCATAACATATATTAATTTATGATAGGGTTTAGAAATAAAGAAGCCTCCTCTTTTCTCTCCATTCTTCTTCTTTGATTTATATTTCATAACATATATTAATTTATGATATTTTAATGAGGATCACGAGAACTCTATTTTGATCTTATATACATGCATATCTCTAGTAATTGTTTTTTTATTGCTGTCAATGGCAATCTTAAGGAGGACTTTGTCACGACCCAAGCCAAGGCCTTAGCCGCGACTGATATCCCGAACCATCAAAGCTTGGGAGATTCCTCAACATTTTATAATAAGCATAAGTCATGAGAGCTAAAAAGAAAATACGGAAGATAAAGGAAACATAACAATCTCATTAATTCAAACTTAACAATTCAGGACATGACCTATAATAAAATCCAAATCCATTCTGAAAAAGTCTACGAAGTATCTACTGAAATAAAAACAACAGTCTATCTAAGCTGGGACAAGGCCCCCGACTGGACCAATAAAATCATAAAGATGAACAACACATGGGACAGATGCCTTCCAGTGTAAGGTAGGCTCACCAATCTCTGAAAGCCTTGAAAACAATCTACTGGTTTGTAGGACCACAGGACTGGGCCTCAGAACCTGAAATATAGGGGGTCAATACTCGAAGGTGTTGGTATAAAAAACAATCCAAAAATGATGCATATTTTAATACAACATAAGTGAGAGAACTTCATAAATCAATTTAGTATAAGATAAATTAAAACACATGGAAATAATTTGGTCAACTTCAAAACACTTTCTTGAAATAATGACTCGACTCTTTATTTTACTTCTGAGCTAGATGGTAGACCCTATATTTCTACAATCCCATGGGCTATATGGAATCCACCCTTGACTCGGCGGCCAAGCCCCAAAATCCAGGTTTGCCACAAGGATTGGGTTCCTAAATACTATTCTAGTATACCAGTATCTCAAGAGAAAGTATACATTAGCCATATCCAATTATGTCTCTTGAATCGGCAAAACTTGGTTTCCAGCAAAGAGCCCTTACACTCAAATGCCTTCTTGGGGGTAACTATCTAACTCTCTTTAAGGCCATTTTTAATTCTTTAAAAACATACATTATGCTTATAAGAGTTCACTTCTGATCCTTTTAAGGGCATTTCATTAAAAGGTATCGTCATACCCAGACTTGAAAATCACTCATATCATACAACTTCATATCCATAGTCCTTTTTATTCAAAAGCATATAAATGACCACCCAAAAGATTTTAAATATCACAAGTGAGAGTTATTGTTTCTAAACACATGAAAATTTATGCAAAATACTCCATTTTTAATACTTTATCATACGGTGGTCATCTCTTTCATCAGTCACATGCAAATTCTGTATTAGAAAATATGGGGATTTATAAAACAAGGAAAAATCCCTCTCAATTCGTTCATAAGAAAATAACAATCCATAAACATTAGCAAAATATTTGAACTCAAACTTTTAACCATCGGTGTAAACAATACACTACATTGTTAAGATAATGTGTTTCATAGCAAGAGAGGAAATTACGCAAACCATGCTCTCATGTAACTTCTCAAACTAGTAACACATGTACACATAAAAACAATTCAAGTTTAGGAAAACAACCTCAAAGTTTATTCAAGATTTCACCATGAAGTGGGTTTACAATGCATGCTCTTAAATCATTTAAAAAATTCATATCATGTACAAAATTATATACCTTAAAAACTTGTTTAAACGATAAATTTATGCCCATGAAATTTAGGGTAGTATAACATACTTTTGAATTGATGAAACCATTAAGAAAATGGACCCTTGAAGCTTAATTTCTCCTACCCTAGGTAGTTTTCTCTTCTTGTACTTAAGGAAGATGAATTAGAGATTTTGTGAGTGTTAATATGTATTTAAGGACCTTAATTTCATCCATATTGATTTAGAAACTGATATGGGATGATGAAAAGACCTTATTGCCCACAAATTAATAAAAACAAGAGCACTTATGGTTCTTTACCTTTTCCATGCGGTGCATGGCAATTGCCCAGCTCGAGGTGGGTGACGCATGACAATCGCCTAGCCCCAATTGGGCAACGCATGTTAATCACCTATCCCTAAGTAAGGGACGCAAGCCTATCGTACAACCATTCCAGTGGCTATTGGCGATAGCCATGTGATGCACGGCCTTAGCATAGGGTCTACCTTGTGACACACACTCATTTTTAAAGTTCTAAATCACCCTTAACACCTCCCACAATGTCTAAACATGGCTTACCATCTATACAGGGGTTCTAAAAGTCATTCTATATTGTGTTATTTGAGTGATACAACTATGAGATGTTACAGATTTATACAGAAAAATCTCTTTTCCCTTCTCTATTTATGCACAATGCTGAATTATTTTCTAAAAAACTTACAAAGATTTTTAATATTCATGATTTTATTCCTTTCTTTACAAATAATAAATGTTCACTCATTAATCATCTTGTTTTGACTGATTATGTGATCCATTCTTTTAAAGGTTGTGTGCAAAGATGTCTCAATAAAATTAATAGTTTAAACTCAAATTTTAATCGGAGACCTTAAATATATACACGTACTTACAAAAATAATATTGTAATAATTAAAAGTTATCCTTTTTCTCTTACATTTGTTTTTTTGGTGTAGCATTTTTAAAAGACTCATAACCTTTAATTACACATACTAATATGATTATTAATAAAAGTATGGATTAATTTTAGAGAACTAGTTGGTAGATGTTTATTTGCAATACACTAACTTAGATGTTATTGTTAAAACTTATTTATTAACATGAAGTTTGAGTTTTTAATTCAAAGTTCTAAAATACTTTTGATAAAAATTAGACGCTATATTTTCTTTATCTTTCATTTTTTAGATAATATTTTTAGACGTATTTCACAACCTTCATTTTTATTTCAATTAAAGTTAAAATCATTAAATTCACTATTAAAATTTTAGAGCCTCAAACTTTTGGAGGCCTAAAACAAACACTTTACCAGCCTTATTCTTGAGCCACCCCTGGTTAGGTGGGAACTCTTTAGGATTTATCTTAGAAGTTCAAGAGGTGTATGAAAGAGTCTCTAAGTGGATGATCAATAAATTAAAGGCTCTTATTTTGGCATCAAATGTTGCTCCTGAGATTTTTTTTTCTTTTAATTTTGATAGAAGCTCCTGAGTTAATAAGATACAAGGGATCATTGGCATAGTCTATAAGGAGCTTATCATTAATATTTGTGTTCCCCTCTATGCATAAGCAGGAAGGAAAAAAAAATTCTTTTCTGAAATAATCAACAGCATTTTTCACAAGTTATTAGAGTGATATATCCAGTTACTATTCTGAAGGAGGGAAAAAGAGTCTTGTTTTAATCAAGCATGAAGTGTTAGCCCTTCACATGTACAATCATCTATTTAGCAAGACCTATTGGGTAATCCTTACTATTCTCATCGATTCATAAAATTTAATTCATAAAAAATGTAATTTCTAAGACCAAACAATAAGAGGCCTCTTGGGAAATTTTTGTATTTTTCTTGTAACAAAGTTTTGGTGAAATCTCGGAACTTCTAGCTTTCTTCAAAAAGATTTTCCTTTATTCAAGTATTTCCAAAGAATTGATCCTCTGAGTAGGAGTGGTCACTCTGGTACTTTCACTTTGGAGATAGTCATTTGCAAGATTAATTAAAAAAAATTTGGGTAAGATGAATTTTATAGAAAGTGGCCAAAGGTGATATCTCCTTTTGATTTGACAAGTGGTTCAACTGCGGGCCACTTTGTAACTACTTGCCAAAGGATTTTAATCCTTGCAGTTTGAAACTTAATGAGATTATTTTTTTATGACGAATGAAACTTATATGGATGGAATGCGGTATGCCATTATTCCAACCCATGTTATTATTGATATTGCGAGAAGGGATGGGGCAACACATTGCTTTTTGGTATGAATAGGTGTCTAGATTATGATATGGGACATGTGCAAGATGAAAGTGACTCAAACCTTTTAGTGGATTGTATGACTAATAACTTTAGTACCCCTTGGAAAATCAACAAAGCGGTTCAATCTATTAATTTGAAGTTGAGCAATAAAGTTCTCTTTGAAACATTGTATTAAAGTCAATTAGAGTCAGTTAGATAGGTGCTTAGCTAAAGTTAGTTGCAGTTGTTAGTGGTAGTTGAAATTTGTTAGTAGTGGAAATTGTTAGCCAGCTGTCATGTCCAGCTGTCAATGATTAAGTTAGTGGGGCAACAATGAGGGAAGTTACTAGAACCTTGTGTGCTTGTGTATATATATTTTGTTCCAGATTGAATAATCAATTAAGTTCATTACCACAAAATATCTTCTTTCTCAATTCCTATCATAAACTAGCAATTCTGTCATGGTATCAAAGCAGTGAGATCCAAGCTTTTTCACACTTTGTTTTTCGCTATTATCTTCTCTTAGCTTAGCCAATTAAAGCTCGTAACAATGGTGGAAGTTGCAACACGGATCGATGAAGTTGAAGCACAAATTGATCACCATCATCCACTTTACTTACAACCATCGAACATCCCTGGTTCCATCCTAATTCCAATCCAGCTAACCGGCTCCAAAAAGTATGGTTTATGGAGCAGGTTCATGCGAATTGCTCTCCTTGGTAAAGGAAAATTAGGGTTCATCAATGGAACATGCAGGAAGGAGAAGTTCAAGGAGAACTTGTTCGATGCATGGGAGAAATGTGATGCAATTGTGCACTCGTGGATTATGAATTCGGTTTTGAAAAATCTGCTAACTGGTATTGTGCATGGTGAAAATGCTCATGCTGTTTAGGAAGATCTCACAAAGAGATTCAACAAGATCAATCGAGTGAGAGTTTTTCAGTTGCACAGGGAGATTGCAAATCATGTACAAGGTACTAATTCTGTTTCTGTTTATTAGTCCAAGCTTAAAGAACTGTGGGATGAATATAGCACTATGATTCCCATCCCAAAATGTGATTGGCCTAAGTCTAAGGAGTACGTCGAGCATCTTCAAGAGCAACGCCTATTGTAATTTCTGAATGGTTTAAATAATTCATATGACCAAACCCGTAGACAAATTCTGATGAAGTCCGTAGCTCGTAATGTAAGTCAGGCTTATTCTATGATTACTGAAGATGAGAGGGAAAGAACCATTATTTGTGCACAAGTAACCACTACTGATGAGAGATTTAGTGACCTTACTGTTTTACAAGATAGAAGAGTAAGGAGTTATAAACCAAAGAAGCCTTTTCTATGATGTGAACATTGTAATATCAGAGGACACTCTAAGGATCAATGTTGGAAGATAATAGGCTACCCTGCTGATCATAAATATAAAGGAAAGTTCAATCCAGGAAGAGAAAATGAAGGTTATCTCTCTGGAAGTAGTGGCACTCAAACTCCTCTGTTTTCTGCCAATGGAAGATTTGGAAATCAGATGCATCCTAATGTGAACAATGTGTATGGCAATACCACACCTGGAAAGGGTACTAGTGACGTTGGTTCATCCCAATTTGGACTGAAAAATATTGGAAACAATAGCATGGTTGAGGCTAGAGGCCAATACTTCACTGAGGAACAGTATCAGCAGATCCTGAATTTACTAAACAAGGATGCCACAGGTGGTCAGCAACCAGCCAATGCTGCAGGTACCATTAATTATTTTTATTCACGTATTCCACATAGTGAATGGATAGTTGATTCAGGTGCTACTCACCATATAACCACTAGCCTTGAAAACTTATTGAACGCTTCAATAGTCAAGGACTTAAAATATGCCAAAGTACACTTACCTACAGGGGATAGAGCAGATGTTTCACACACTGGCGATATTCAGTTACTTGATAAATCTGTGTTGAAGAATGTAATTTTTGTGCCAGGGTTTAAGTTCAACTTATTATCAGTTTCAAGATTAACCAAGGAACTGTCATGTTTTGTCTTTTTTTTCCCTGATTTTTGTGTATTCCAGGACATATACAGTGGCAAGGTGAGGGGGATTGGTAAAGAGAAATGTGGCTTGTACATATTCAAATCTGGTGGTGTAAATATAATAAAATAGTGTTGTGCAACAATAAAAGTAACCAGGGTTGCAGATAGTGCTGAGAGTAACTACAAGTTGTGGCATGAAAGACTTGGGCAACCTTCCTTACCTGTGATACAGAGATTAGATATGCTTGGCTCTAAATGTAGTAGACATGTTCATGAGAACTGTTCCATATGTCCACAAGCTAAGTAATCTAGATTGATATTTCCTATTAGCAATTCCAAAAGTCAATTTCCTTTTCAACTTGTACATATGGATCTATGGGGACCCTATAATAAAGTTGCAATACTTGATAAGAAGTCTTATTTTTTGACTATTGTTGATGATTACTCAAGATTTACTTGGCTATACTTATTACAATTGAATTCTGAAGTCATAGTGGTACTTAAGCAATTTTAGTCCATGATAAGAAACCAGTTTAACGCATTAATTAAGGTCCTGAGGTTAGATAATGGGACTGAATTCTTCAATAATCAATGCAATGAGCTACTTAGCTAGTATGAGATCATACATCAAAGCAGTTGTGTCCATACACCACAATGAAATAGTTGAGATGAAAGAAAACATAGACATATCATGGACACAGCTAGAGCATTGATATTTCAAGCAAACATTCCACTCAAATTTTGGGGCTTATGTGTTAAGACTGCAGTATACCTTATAAATAGGTTGCCTTCCAGTGCTTTAGAAAGAGGTGTTCCTTATGAGTGGTTTTATAAGAAGAGGTGTAATATTTATTATCTAAGAGTATTTGGATGTCCGTGTTATACAACAAATTTAATCAAAGATGACAAATTTGCAGCAAGGGCTAGAGAAGTTGTCCCGATGGGCTATTCTGAAACACAAAAAGGTAACTTGTTACTTGATACTTCCACTAAACTCTTCTTTGTTAGCAGGGATGTTAGATTTAGAAAGTGTGTTTTCCCTTTGAAAAGGGATACATCAGAACATATGCTTGGAGAAGGACATTTATTCATCGAGAAGGATCAAATGCAATACTATCCATCACATTCTCCTAGTTCTCATGGCCATGAAAAGTAATATGATGGCTCTCATAATTCTCATAACTTTACAAATGATATGCAGATTGAAGCTACAAGAGATAATCATGCAGATATCACTAATCATGAAATGGAAACTGCTGGACCTGGTCTTTTACCTAAAACTATCACTTTTGAAGAAAATATAACTTCTAAAGATCTTGTAGATGATGACAGTCAAGACAATGATGTTGCTAATTTGAACAACCATGTAGTTGATCCACCAAATGATCTTAACACATTATCACCTACTCCATGCATTAGAAGATCTCAAAGAAATGTCAAAGAGCCCATATGGATGAAGGATTATACTACTCAAAAGAAGAAGAACACTAGTCTGTATCCTATAGCACAACATGTTTCATATATAACAATTCCCCTAAGTATCAATGTTATGTGGATAACATTTCAAGGTTGATAGAGCCACAAACATTCAAGGAAGCAGCTAAGGACCCCAGGTGGATAGAAGCAATGAAGCAGGAAGTTCAAGCTTTGCAAGACAACAATACATGGGAAATTATGGATTTACCAGTAGAAAAGAACACAGTGGTATCCAAGTGGGTATACAAGATCAAATATCAAGCTAATGGTGAAGTGGAGAGATTTAAGGAAAGATTAGTGGACAAAGGTTAAAGTCAAAAAGAAGGTCTAGACTATCATGATACTTTTTCACCAGTAGAAAAGATGGTTACAGTCAGGTCAGTCATAGCAATTGCTGCTTCTAAAGGATGGAATTTGTTCCAAATGGATGTATCTAATGCTTTTATTTAGGGTGATCTTGAGGAAGAAGTAGACATAGAAATGCTAGAAGGTTTTAGGAGATAGAGGGAGAAAAGAGTGTGTAAACTGATCAAGTCTTTGTATGGTTTAAAGAAGGCTTCAAGATAGTGGAATGTAAAGCTGACAGAAGCATTAATAGGTTTAGGTTTCTCTCAAAAAAATCATGACTACTCTTTGTTTACTTTGAAGGAATAGAATGAGATTGTGATTGTACTAGTATATGTTGATGATTTTCTCATCACTAGGAGTAGCAGCCTGATGATTGAAAGTCAAAACAAACCCTCAGCCATAAGTTCAAGGTGAAGGACCTGGGAGACTTAAAGTACTTGCTAGGCATAGAAGTCCTAAGATATGCAGTAGGAATACTTTTGAATTAGAGAAAGTATGTGTTGGAACTTATATCTGAGTTAAGTTTGAGTGGGTCAAAACCTGCTTCCACACCTTTGGAACTTAATCACAAGCTCACCACAATAGAGTATGATGAGATTACAGATAATACTGCTGGAGATGAACTATTGAGTGATGTAATTTCATATCAAGAGTTGATTGGAAAGTTGTTGTATGTTACCATCACAAGTCCTGATATCAGCTTCTCAGTGCAAACCCTGAGTCAGTTTATGCAATAACCCAAGAAATCACATTGGGAAGCTGCACTCTGAACTGTAAGATACCTGAAAAATGCACCAGGTCAAGGAATCCTTATGAAATCTGGTCATACTCAACAACTTACATGTTGGTGTGACTCTAACTGGGAAGCATGTCCAAATACCAGAAAGTCGGTTACTAGTTTTGCAGTGAAATTTGGAGAGTCCTTGATTTCTTGGAAATCAAAGAAGCAACAAACTATCTCAAGGAGCTCAGCAGAAGATGAGTATATAAGCCTTGCAGCAGCAGTAGCAAAGTTGACATGGTTGCAAGGATTATTTCAGGAGATGGATGTTCACATTGAAAAATGTATTGCAGTCTTTAGTGATAGCAAATCTTCCATTCAGATTGCAGAGAATCCCATATTTCACGAATGAACAAAGCACATCGAGATCAATTGCCATTTTATCATAGACAAGAATAAAGAAGGAGTGGTTAAGGCTGTCTATATGAATATAAAGGAACAAGAAATTGACTTGCTGACTAAGGCCTTGACTACTTATCAACACATGCATTTACTTGGCAAGCTTCGAGTGTTTAACATTTTGGACCCTCCAGTTTGAGGGGGAGTATTAAAGTCAATTAGAGTCAGTTAGATAGGTGCTTAGCTGAAGTTAGTTGCGGTTGTTAGTGGTAGTTGAAGTTTGTTAGTAGTGGAAGTTGTTAGCCAGTTGTCATGTCCAGCTGTCAATGATTAAGTTAGTGGGGCAACAATGAGAAAAGTTACAAGAAGCTTTTGTGCTTGTGTATATATATTTTGTTCCAGATTGAATCATTAATTAAGTTCATTACCACAAAATATCTTCTTTCTCAATTCCTATCATAAACTAGCAATTCTGTCACATTGCTATAGGGAGGACCACCAAACAACCAAGAAGTTCACATCTCCTAGCCATGAGATGAACCAAATAGAGTCCTTCTTCAACATAGTAGGCTTCCTGAATCTGTTGAGGGCATTATCAACATGGATAAATGTTACCTTTAGGAACTAAAATTGGGAGCAGAAAGAGGGATGACATTTTTCTTGACCAACCAAAACATGGTCAATTTTTTATGGTTAGATCTAACATAGGAAGTGTATTTCAGTTGTATAGAGTGAGCATACACAAAATGAGAAATAACATCTACTCTTTTATCTATCATAGGAAGTATATTCCACATTTACCTCATCTTTTTTTAGTAAGAGATGGGGATAGCAATGGAGCAGGTTGGGGCAGGTAAACCTTGACCCACTAATATTTTGACCCATCCTACCCTTCCTCTTTTAGTAGTTTTTAAAAATGTCCCTCTTACCCTACCTTATTTAGTCTTTTTTAATGTCTTTTTTAATTCGTGATACACATTCTCATCTAAAAATTAACCTTATTTAAATCTTAAGATAAAACTCAAACTAATGAAAACTTTGAATGTTTTTGTATCAATAAAAATGATAATCTCAAAATATTTGACAGTTTCATGAATAATATTAGTTTATATCAACAAAAATACAAATTTATACGCAGGACTTCTCATGACTTCAGATTTCAGAAAAATAACTCTCTAATAAAAAACTAGTCAATCAATACTTTATTAGTGGTTTCTTTAAATTCTACTTACATGATCTATGAGTCAAACTAATTAACATTTTGCACTTACGTCACGATTCAAAATTCAAAGGGTCATGATGATACTTGTCGCGACAAACCTTGACAAGTAAACCTATCACCCTAACTAATACACAAAGAGAAAAAACAATAATTACCCCATGGTAAGACTTTTAGAATGAAATCAAACCATACAAGTATAATAACTGCGGAAAGAAACATAGCAATGCAACCATAACTCTTCAAAATAAGGTGTGAACAGTATAAGAACGTATCTAGTACAACTCGAATCCATAGAAATACATAATATATCCAAATACAAGAGAAACTCTGTCTCTGAAATGAAAGTAAATACATAGTCTACAGAGAAAGGTTGACATTTGAAGATTTAAAAATCATTAGCTTTCTTGAAAGCTCCAACAATCGTTCGAGTCAAGAAATGTGGGGTGAAACCGAACTTGAATTTACACCAAAAGGGTACAGTAGGAGTGAGTACGGTCTACTTGTACTCAGTAGGTACCATAGGCCGACCGACCAAAGTAGAAAATAAAGTACACAAAATACACACTAAGGACACATCACCTACAATAAGAAAATATCCCACAATGATAGCCACACCACTTGCACTAACAATTTTAATATATATCACAAATACAACAACAATACAACAAGTATAACATAAGTATACATCATATCACATACAAGTATAAACAGAGAAGATCATGTATATACTGGATGATGAAGTATAAGTAATAGAATATAGAGCAAGTAGACATATAACAAGTCATTATGAAAATTCAATCACAACATTCATCACAAATATAGAAAATGCAGTGTATAATATGATGATGATGATAATGCACGAGGTTGACACACAACCTTGAGCAATATTCAATAATTCCAGTATTTTCAATAATTTCAGTAATTTTAGTATTTTCAGTGTTTTCAAAGCACATACATAGCATAAAACACAAATCAAGTACACATACATGACAATAAGTAAATATAAAGCAGTATCACAAACAAGTGAAATGATGCATATAATGACATGGGAATGATGATGCAAGGTTCTCAATCATTGAAATGAGTATTTCCATAACTAATCCATCTGATGTATTTTCATAACCAGTCTATATAACGTATATTCACAATCAACCACTGTGTTACAATTCCACAATCATGTGAGCTAATATCCTCTCACTATTTTCACTATCCACACATTTTTCACATAGATCACATGCCCACAAAGTATGATTACATCACAACACGCCAAAAGCACAACAATAGGCATATCTAATCAACACAATACAATTATTTTCATGTATTCAAGGCTATCAAATTATCACATAAGATCCCGTACGATCACACATATCACATGATATCCCATATTCAACAATTACATTACATTTAGGTCCCCACACGAGCACAACTTATAGATAGTCATATTTCATGATTTGTTTCGACCATTAACATGAATTTTGGTATACAAATTGATTACCCAACCCAGTTTAAAGAGTTAAGTAATAACCTACCTCGAATACGAAAATCGATCCGCTATACTTCGATCTCGAAGCCCTATTCCTCAAGAATGATCTAACAATTAACTAAAATGAAGAAATATAGAATTTTCACGTCAAAATATAGGCAACGATACCTATATTGTCTACTTTTGGTTTGGCATCAAAACGGACCCCTAAAATAGATTTTTGAAAAAAGAAGGGAAAAATTATAACTTTACTTCACAACTCTGTTTTTCATACCTTTAGAAATTTACAGCTGCAAATCAAAATCAAATCAAGTAAAAAATGAGGTTCAAATAAAACAAAAATTATTTTTAGTCTTTACCGGATAAATTCTTTGAAATCCGTCAAAATTCAAGAATCGGGAATGGTTTGAAGATAAAATCGAGGAATAATAAATAATTATAGGATTAGAAACACTATTCAAGTAAAAAAGAAGCAAAAGTTGGGGATAAATCAAGTAAAAAGGTTTTTGGGGTTTTTGAATAACAAATCAAGAATTAAAGTAAGAAAAAGATGAAATCTCACCTTAAATCTGTGAAAGAATAAGAGAAAATACGTTAAGTAGCTTTCCAAGCACCCACAAACTTCACTTTTAAGTTCTCACACTATTTTAGTGTTTATCTGTCAAGAGGTAGGGTGAAAAATGAGCAAAAATTGGACAAAAGAGATTATTTATACATCACACCTGGTAATAAAAAAAGAGCATAAAATGCATTCCTCAAATGAGTTTACCCTTTGCGATCCAGGTTTCACCAGTAACCTGGTGCACTAGATTTTTTAAATCTAAAACAGACTTTGGTGGGGTACTCGAAATTCGTTCAAAATCTGATATACGCAAACAAACTATGTAACTACACTAAATTCGATGCTCCAGACTTAATGGTGATATTACAATTTTGAAAAAAATATCGCTTTTACAGAGTTGACCCTAGAAATTCAAAATCACAACTTTTCAAATCGAGAGTCGAAATGAAATTTAAAAGCTGTAAAACCCAACAAAATATGTTACCACCCTAAATTCGACGTTTCAGATCTGTTGGCGCAGTCCATTTAGTCATCTGCAACACGAATCAAAATATAACCATATAAGTGCATAATAAGGCTCTCGAAGCCTTCAAAAACTACAATATCACACGAAAAGACACCAAAATACGTCGAAAATCCTGCCAATCACCCCACACCCCAGAACTACCACAATGCAACTATGGGAATGGATAAAACAATCATTTCACACAGAAATACATATTTCACATATTTCATCAAATCTCCAAGTCATTACAACTTAGGGCTCGTTTAGTTGGAAACAAGTTATTTTGAAAATTGTTGTAGTGTTAGCTAATTCGGAATTAATTATGACATCCTCAAGATGAGATAAAAATAACACTATGATCCCGGAGTAACTAGTCTTGGGATGAGTTATCCTGTGCATTTTATCTCAATCAAACATAAAATAAGCTCATTTTAAAATTAATCACAAAATTAATTATCTCTTATATCAAACAAGCCCTTAATGTCTAATCAAGGATAAAAAATAAAACTTTTCATCATATACACTTTAAATTTTATTAATTCCTTAGCTAGATCCAGAAGATCAAGATGGTTCTTAATTAATTTCTAAAACTCAAAATCCATGTTATATTAATTTAATATGTTGAATGACATGTCATATCATAAATCTCCTTTGATGTGAAAATTTATAAAACAAGTTAAATTTAAGGTGGAAGTCAAATATGTGTCCCTATAATCATATTAATTTATTAACTTTTTTTTTTTACCAATTTATTTTATTTATCTGGCAATAAAAAATAATAACAATTATATTCAATAAAAATTCACAAGTCTGGGGAGGATAAAGTAAATGAAGATCGTATCATTACCACGATGAGGTAGAGAGACTATTTTTGAAAGACATTGAGCTCATATGTAGCAAAATACAAAAAAGGAGAAAAATCGTAAAGAAAATATAACAACTAACTAGGAAACAATATAAAATCTACCAGAAAAATAATAATCGGCCACAAAATAATATGATAATTGAAATACAATAAACAACAACAATGATAGATATCTACCGCTAAACCCTATGCTAACATACTTTGATGGATGACAATACTCCTACCCGACTAACCTTCTACTCTAATAACATTCCCCTATCTAAGATCATGTCCTTGGTAACCTGAATATGTGTCATGTCCTACTTAATCATCGTACCTCAATACTTTTTCGTCCTACCTCTACCCCTCTTCATGTTGGAAAATAATTTGAAATCTTCAAAAGAATTATTATTTTTTACTATCGACAATTAGTATTGTAACATACGCCTTATTTTTCATAATTACGTATTACTTTTGTCACTTTATGACCATTAACTTGTTATAATCCTTTGAGAGAGTTTTGTGCTATTTTCTTTGTATTTAATTCAATTAAACTCCTTAATTAAATTGGCTTAAATGTTCGTGGCAACATTACTGATTTTGACCGTTGTTCATTCAATTCCAAATACACATTTTCCTTCTACCATTTAGTGTAAGAGTGAAGAAACACAAATCGACATATATGTATGTATACACATACTACCTTAAAAGCTTGAATTCCAAAAGTTTAAAATGAAATTACTTAAATATCCTTCTTAAAATTTAACTTAAAATAAATAACAGAAATTTTATTTTATAAACTAAATAAACACTAATCATGGCAACATTTGGGAATCAACGCTTCGTTAAAACTTTGGATAATAATACTTGTTTTATACAAAAGAAAAATGCCTAACCTCCTTTCGAGTATTAGTTTTCATAGAAATTACTGCCTACGATACAAAATTGACTACTTGTCTAATTGATAATGGATATGAAGCCAGTTTGCCAAGTCTTTCTTTTAGATTTTCGTTGTAGGTTGTGTAGAATGCAAAGTTGACTAAGTCTTTGATTTAGGAATGCTATTATTTTCTGGATGTTCTTTGAAATATTCTTCTTAGAAATAATTGGCCCAAAAACCCGATATTTCTGAAAATATTTATCCATGTAAGGTCTCATGTCTATCTTTCTATTGAAGATAATGTAATAGTATTTCTTGAATTCTTATGTATTTTCCTTGATGAAATAATTCATTTTACAGATTTGGAATTTGTATAATCTTGGATGAAACTCATTTTATAGATTTGAAGTGTTTCTAATAACTCTCTACCTCCACATTGGAAGTTGGTTTAGATGACATATGCGTGGAAGGTGATAAAATGTTGGCTGAGAAAGGAAAGGAGCAAATTTCATTAATAGAGATTTTTCTCTTGATTGAGGCTAATAGAGAGGTCTTTCATAACTGAACTTTTGAGTTCATGCTAATAAGGTACGTAACTGATCCGACCCAACTCGGGACCTTGTCGTAATGGGCATTCCAGGTCCAACCAGGACTAGGGACTACCCCTGATACCCAATCCAACTGTCCAAACGTATACCCTAAGTTGAATGAATTCTGAATATATAACAAGATAGCGTATTTGCACAAATCCAGATTCTGGGATAGGTATATGATCGTGGCCGACCTAAATGAGTCCAACTATCTAAAACCTAATAAATAACCATGTCAAAAATGAAACAATAACCAATTACGAGTACATAACATAATATAAGAGGATGAAACAATCATAAATCGAGTCCAATGGTGTCATCCCTAATACCACTGCCAATACTAAGACTGACACTAATACCCATCCCACCCATTCCAACTAATAGTAGTCACACAAGCCTATAACCAAAAGAAAAATAATATCCTGTTAGGACATGCCCCCAACCATAGCCAAAGCCAATATCCATAAAATAACCAATATATGTAAAGACATCCATAATATGAAATGAAGCCTTACAAAATAAGAAAGTTCACCACTTCAATCCAATAGATGATCCCAAATTCGGTCACTAAGCAAGAGGAGTAGAACGGTTGGTTCTTGCATCGCGTAGGGATACAACTGCTCAAAGATGGGTTAGCAGATGAACACTAGCATAAACTCAAGATAAGGATAAAATATTGTCATCCAGTAAACTAACCATATGCACACAACCATACATATATATAGATGCAACCATGCAGAGAAAAAGAGCCGAGTTTAGCATGCCTTTGAAACCATTAACAAGGGTATGTGTAGTACAACCGTCCTAGAACTACCTACGGACAGTGTAACCCCCTAAACGAGCCCCGATGCGTGTAGCCGCATGAATTAAAGATACGGGTAAGAGATTTCTGAGTACCCTTTTCTCTCCTTGATACGTATGTACAGTGTAATTAGAGGATTCCCATGTACCTGTAATACCCGTGCCTTTTTCCTAGCTAGAAATCATCTCAAGGATGCTAGGACTTACATTGAAATGTAAACCTATTTTTGTACACGTGGAATTTTTTGAGATCTTAACTTTCTATTAGGTGGGAAATTGAGTTAGCTTTCCAAAAGTACAAATTTTGTTCGAATCCGACATCAGACGAGGAAGTTATGGACGTTTTACTTGGAACTGTCGAAAACGCCCAGGTATGACGGTTAAGTTGACGGACCACCACTTTGACCGGCACAACCAAGGTATTTGATCCACGTACTGGATAAGGACTGATGGATGAGCTGATAGACCATCAAAGTTGTGATAAACCATCATCCAGGCCATCAACTCTTATCCAGTGAACCCCATTTCTGGTCCACGTCTGATGGGCTAAGTGACAGACCATCAAGTGTCTGATGGACTGTCAGTTGGACCGTCACACGCCACGTTCAGTTTATTTCTAGTTCATTTTAACAGGGGTATTTTGATCACTTACCACTCGCCTATATACCCAGATCAGCCTAAATTCAGCTATTTTGCTCATTGTTATTCCACAAACAAAAACTAGGGTTTCTCTCTGAATTTAATCCCCAATAACAAGACCCAATACTATTCAAGAATTGAAGGATTTCAAAACCTTCAAGTTAAAAAACATCAAGAACCCTGAGTAAGGTATGCGTAGTGTTCAGCTATGGATCCAATCCGTTCATAGAGCTCAAGAACCATGTTTTAAATACTATTTTGTGAACTTTTTGTGGTGATATAAACATGTACATGTTGATGATTTTTATTTAAGTTTGAAGATGATATCTAAAGGTGTTTTCATGGAATATATATGATTGTTAGTTGAAAACTACGAACTTTAGGTGGTGTAAAATGGTGCAAGTTATGAAACACACCTATGCCTTAAAGAATACATGCAAGGTGTTCGATAAAATGCTTAGGATGCTAGAAATTCATGTTTATATGGTTCCATGATGTCTAAATGACAAGTCCATGTTAGCTATATACTTTAATATGAATTCCATGCTTTTCATATGTTGCTATTATTGTGGTATGAAACATGTGTGATAATTGAGATATACAATATGCACATGAAATATATCTATGCACTCCCTACCATACTTAATATGTTGAGGAACTACATGATGTATAATAACCCTCTATTTATGATAATGTGAATTGCGGACTCCAATCTTATGATCAAGTCAGTCATGTTGTGTCAGTTTTCTTCCATCGAGTCCTGGGGATATTCGTACCCAAAAACTATAGCTGTGTGCCTAGAGCCATGTCATGTTTCACGATATACAAAATCAAGCCATGATTCAGTAGAATTCAGTCAGTCATGTGACTTAGGAAACCTCAAGGTCTCAGTCAGTTATCAGATATCAGTAGTATTCCGTCAATCAACGGAATTCAGTAAGTTCCATTCACGTACAGTCAGTTAAATCATGTTCAATCTCTTCAGATAGGAGTAGGAATTAGCACCGAGAGAACCTAAAGATGGGAACTCACCTGTATATGAGGGTGTGATTCTTAGCAGTCATCCTTGCGTTCTAGAAATATGTAGCCAACATAGGTTGAGACATCGTAGCCTATTATATGAGGAGAGATAAGGTGGATTAACCTGTTATATAAGGGTTCCCATCGTTCTCACTAAAGTTACCTGTTATATGAGGGTTGCTCACATGTTGTCCTTACCAGTGGCGCGGTATTGACACCCTTCCAGTCAGGACAGAGATTGGACCCCAGCTTAGCCATAATGGCACATATGGGGCATGTTAGTTAAACAACAACCTCCCACAGTTTTAGAGTCAGTCTCAGTAAAAGAACTTAGATAGTTATCCAGATATCAGTATACCAAGAATGTTAGATCCATTCAAATTCAATTATAGTGCGGAACTCAGATAGTTCCATCAGATTTAAGACTGTCAGATACAGTTGCCCATGTTGTCAGAACTACAGTTTCAGCCATGTTAGCTATCAGTAAACCATGTATTAGCGTATAGATCTAGCTATCATGTACTCATGATCTCAGTTACTATGTATGTATCTTTACACTCTCACGTTCATATCAGTCAGTCAGTTAGCATTGTTCATGCATGTAAACCCTTTTGTATTATCCTACCTCACTCGTATACTCAGTACTCCAGTTGTATTGATGCATTTGCGCTATGGTGCTTTATTTCATGTTACACCATAGGTTCAGAGACACGAGCTCCAGATCAATAGTAACATCTAGCCGCAGAGTTGCAGTGAGTCCTTATCCATTCGAGGACGATATTATTTTATTTCATTTATTATTTCAGCTCAGTTTTGTTAGACGGAGTTAGTTGGAGATATGTTCCTTCAACTCCTTATTCAGACAATACTTAGAGGCTTTCAGATTTAGTATTCAGATTTAGTTTAGATTTGATTCAGTTTTCAGTTGTTTTGGGTATCTTTCACCCATGTAGATATTATGTTTTGAAAGATTTTGATTCAGTTGAACCTTATCGCCTACATATTCATGTTTTCCGCACTATTACATTGTATATTGCAGTGTACAGGTACAGATATCAGTCAAGGGTTACCTTGTGGTCCCTCAGGGTCATAAGCACAATGTAGCATTCCGGTTTAGATAATCGGGGTGTTACAGTACCTCATAATGGTTGCTATGACCGACCCTCCTATCGGAAAATATGAGTTTCCAGTGTTCATCTATTGGACTCGCACCTTCACAGTTAGCTATCACACCCTGCCATTGTTACCCAATTAAAACCATTACCATCCAACCAAACCATTATTCTATTATTATTAACCAAGGCTATGAGTAGTGGTATCATCATACCGATTATAGCTTGCGAGAAATGTCCTTATCCAGCCTTTTTATGTAAAGGGAGTCCCATGTACCCATAGATCACATTATCATGTTAACTTGGGGGAATCCCGTGTACCCCACAAGTGTTCCATTATTAAGTTTTCTTGGGTGAATCCCATGTACCCCACAAGATGTACATTACCATGTTTACTTAGGGGATTCCCTTGTCCCCTACAGGGAAGTTTAATTAACCATAATCATGACCACGAAACTGTACTATTTTACCCATTCCAAACCATTTAAACCAGTTAGGGTTCCATTGCCACACCATACCATGCTATAGTTCTATTAAAAGTCCAATAATATTGTAAAAGTATTCTCATAGGCATTTTATCAAACATGTTGGGGGCATAGTATTCCCAAAATCAATTCCAATTACCAATTAACTATTCACATGCAACCAATTGTCCAAACCACCATTAAAGCATGTAAAAACATAATTGAAATATGAGAAAACCATAACCAAGCATTTAATATGAAAATCCCACCATATATTGGAAAACTACAAAATCATACAATAATCATGCCATGGAAATATTGTATAAAACATGCATTTAGTTGGAACAAACAATGAGGGAGGAGTACATGCCTTGGATTACAAAGATGATGGAGAGAAATCACATGTACAAGATCCAAATTGATCCTCTAGATGGAAACCTAGCCTTTCTTTACCCAAGAGCCTTAGAGTGAATTATCGAGAGTTTTTAAGTGTTTAAGATCAGAATAATAAGCTAAATGATTTTCCAATAGTGATATAAGTCATGGGGCCTTAAGTGGTTAAGTGGGGAAATATCCAGATTACCCCTAACTTAAATGCTTAAATTTCCCGTTAGATGGTACGAGTCCTCCATACCAGTTGCACCGTTCCATATGAGTGGTACCCACCACTCATACACTAAGCCTCCTCTTTGGACCCAAACTATCTACTATACGACATGCCAAAACCAAGTCATACCAAACCATACAATTAGTATCCGTAAACCGTATCCCTGGCAGAATAGGATCAAAGGAAGGTTGATCACTGTCTACCATACGAGTAAATGGTACGACTCGTACTCTATTTTATGGCTTATGGTGAGCCACTCATACTCAGATCCAATTTAAGTTACTAAGTCTCAAATTAAGTGAAGGAAAACACAAATCATACGACCCGTCACCAACCAAAGGACTTGTACCCATTCTAAAAAGAAATCCAACCCACCAACTAACACTGGTTAGCATATCACTAAGAGCATACCATTCGTACCCCATCATACGACTGGTACCCAAAAGTCGTATGATATCCAAAATACAAAAATCTAAGAAATATTCTAAGGGTCCAAACCTAAGGTATTTAGTATCCCCCACTAGGATCATTCATGCTCGAATGACGGACAAGGTAGGTAAAACAGAAGCATAATTCATTTGCATTATCAAATATCAATCCAACCTTTAACCAAGTTAGAAAATAAAGATCTGGTCAAGAAAACATACCTTCAGAATAAATATCCAAAGCAGAAAACAAATAAAGATGGACGTCATGTTTGCTTCCGCTTCCCATATAGCCTCTTCCACCTTGTGGTTCTACCATATAACCTTAACCGAGGCCATATCCTTGGTCCATAACCGATGAACCTGCCGATCTAATATATCTACTGAGACCTTTTCATAATATAGAAAATCTGATATATCCAATCCTTCCAAAGGAACCACCGAAAAAGGATCACTAAAACACTTTCTCAACATAGAGACATGAATACCAAATGAATGGATCTCAAACTAGAAGGCTAATCCAATTCATACGCCACCTTACTAATGCTCCATAAAACAACATAAGGACCAATATACCGGGGATGAAGATTTTTCTTTTTACCAAATCACAATCACTCCCTTTATGGGATACACCTTTAGAAACACCCTATCCCCAACCTCAAACTTTAAGACTGGACACCTTACATTTGTATAGGACTTTTGGCAACTTTGGGCAGCCTTAAGCCTATCCCAAATCACCTTTACCTTTTTAATAGCCTGATAAACCAAATTTAGGCCCAATATATCTGCCTCACCAAGCTCAAACCACCCAATGTAAGATATACACCTTCTACCATACAATGCCTCAAAAGAGGCCATCCCAATGCTAGAATGATAGCTATTGTTGTAAGCAAACTCTACCAAAGGAAGATGCTCAACCCAATTGCCACCTTAATTAATCACCCATGCATGAAGAATGTCCTCCAATATCTGAATAGTCCTCTCTATTTTCCTATCCTTTCGCAGATGAAAAGTAGTACTCACCCTAACCTTTGTACCCAACTTCTTCTACTAGTAGTGAGTGAAAACTATGTAAAACAATCAAAGAAAATCGAAATAGGTACCCCATTAAACTTCACAATCTCATGAAGATATAACCTCTCATAGTCCTCAGCCGAAAAGTTAGTCCACACCAAAAAATGTGAGCAGACTCTGTCATCCTATCCATAATGATCTAAACCAAATCAAATTGGTTCTGAGATTGAGGAAGAATGATAATTAAATATATATTGATTACCTTCCATTTTAATTTCAATAAATAAATCTCTTGATACAAGGCCCTAGGTCTCATGTACTCAACTTTAACTTGTTGAAACACTATGCATTTGACCACAAAATCAGACACATCCCTTTTTATACCACCCCACTAATATATCTTCTTGAGATCATGATGTATTTTTATTAAACTGGGATAAACAACGTAGCATGATTTATGTGCCTAATCCAAGATCCTTTATCAAAAGATGTCGAAGTCAGTAACACACAACCTCTCTTGGTACCACAAAGTACCATCACTAATGATCTCAAATATTATCACTTTTTGCCCACCTACATCATCCTTGATTTTTATCAAGATAGATTTAGCATTTTCTTCTCCTCGATCTCTGTACCAAGAGATGAACGAATCACTTCCTGTACCATCACACCACATTTCTTCGAGTTCAAGAGATGAACTCCAAGATTATCCAAGTGGTGAATATCCTTCACCATTTCCCGCTTCTCCTTATTTGTATGAGCTAAACTCTAAATGGACAACCTACTAAGAGTATCAACAACCATGTTAGCTTTACTTGGGTGGTAGTGAAGACTCATATCATAGTTCTTGAGAAGCTCTAACCATCTTCTCTACCTAATATTAGCTCCTTTTGAGTGAATACATACTATAGACTCTTATGAATAGAAAAGATGTTCATGTGCACTCCATACAAATAATGTTGCCAAATTTTCAAAGCAAAAACCACCACTAAAAGCTTAAAATCATGAGTAGGATAATTCTTCTCATGTACTTTCAACTGCCTAGAATCATAGGAAACCACCTTCCCATGCTGCATCAAAATATAATCAAGTCCTACTCGAGATGCATCACAATAAACCACAACCCCTCATTACCTTTAGGCAATGTCAAAACAGGAGCTATATCCTTAATTTTCTAAAAACTCCCCTCACAAGCACCTAACCAAGAAAACTTTACCTTCTTCTAAGTCAACTTAATCAATGAGGCAGCTATCGTCAAGAAATATTCCACAAACCGCCTATAATACCTAGCCAAACCTAAGAAGCTCCAAAGATCAATTGGAGTCATGGGTCTAGGCCACTATTTAACCACATCCAACTTTTTTTTGATCCCCCATGATGCCCTCACTAGAAATAATATAACCAAGAAAATTTACAACGTTCAACCAAAACTCAGACTTGGAGAATTTGGTATACAACTGTTGCACCTTCAAGGTTTGTAACACCACACGGAGGTGATTGTAATAATCCACCCCACTCGTAGAATACACCAAGATGTCATTAAGGAACATAATGAAAAAAGTTCTAAAAAATGCCTGGAAAGCCTATTCATCAAATCCATAAATGCCGCTGAGGCATTAGTCAAACAAAATACCATAAATCAGAACCAAAGTGCCTATACTGAGTATGAAAGAAAATATTAGGGATATCCGCCTCATTAATCTTAAGCTGATGATACCCAGACCAAAGATCCATCTTATAGCAGAATTTAGCACCTTGAAATTGATAAAATAAGTTATCTATCCTTGGGAGAGGATACTTGTTATTAACTGTTATAAAACAACCTGGGTTTCTTGCTTTTAAAAATTTTCCTAGATTTTTGGTCTCTGTATAGGATACAACTAGGAGAAATGACTTATACATAGGGATACGAGTACAGTATTAGTTGGTGGGTTGGTGGGGTTACTAGAATGGGTAAGTTTTGTTTGATATAAGTCGTATCAGTGGATACAAATTGTTTGGTTACTTCACTTAGTCATAGACTTAGTGACTTAGGTTGGATTTGAGTATAAGTGGATCACCATGAGCCTTAATCTAGGGTACGACTCGTACCATAGACTCGTACGATGGGTAGTGTTCAATTCTCTTCAGATTCTATTTTGCTATGGGTACGCATCATGGGAACAAGTCGTATGGTTTGGGTATGACTTGGTTTAGGTAAGTCATACCTTGGACAATGTTGGATCCAAGG
This sequence comes from Capsicum annuum, assembly GCF_002878395.1. NCBI lineage: Eukaryota > Viridiplantae > Streptophyta > Magnoliopsida > Solanales > Solanaceae > Capsicum > Capsicum annuum. Next base: position 33,903,488 of record NC_061122.1, read on the forward strand.
GGGAGGCTTAGGGTATGAGTGGTGGGTACCACTCGTATTGAAGGGTCTAATCGGTATGGTTAGTCATACCCCTTGACAAAAATTTTATGCAGTTTAAGAAATGGAAATTTGGATATTTTTCCACTTAAACTAATAAGGTCCCATGACTTTTAAAACACTTGGGAGGTTATTTGTCCTATTATTTTATTCTTTAAAACATTGAAAACCCTCTCTAACCCTCTCTTTAAAACAATAGAATTCCCCAAGTAAATATGTTAGTAAACATCCTTGTAGGGTACGCAGGACTATCCCAAGCAAACATATTAATGGAACACTCATAGGGTACATGGGACTCTCCCAAGTTAACTTGGTAAATGGGTACATGGAAATCCTTTTACCTTAAAAGGTTTGGCTAAGGAAAATTCATGCAGGTTATACTCGATATGATGATACCACTATTAATAGACTTGGTTAATAATAAATAGAATAATGGATTGTTTGGTCGGAAATGATTTTAATTTAGAAATAATGGCGGGGTGTGATAGCTAATGGAGAAGTGGGAGTTCAATGAATGAACACTGGAAACTCATGTATGCTGACATGATGAGTAGGTCATGGCGACCTTATATGATAATATGAGATACACGAGAATCCTCTAATTACACTGTACATATGTATTATAGAGGGTATGGGTCCTTGGGAATCCCTTCTAATGTATCTCCAGTTCATACAGCCATATGCATCGGGGCTATTCAGGGGGTTACACTGGACCTATATAGATCGTGGGTGTTTAAGTACGACTGAGCTATACATACCAAGGTTAATGATTACAAATGAATGCTAACCTGATTCACTTTTCCAGAATGGTTATATATATATGTATATATATATATATATATATATATATATATAATCGATAGCAACTCTGTCCTAGCGAAGTAAAGTCTCTGCCCCTATTGCTTGATTGATCTGATCAGACACTAGCTCTTCCCTACTTTTGATAGAAGAATAAGAGCACAAGTTATCCCTACTAGTATACTACAATATCTCTGTATCTCTCAAAAAATAAGTTTGATAAAGAAATTCGTGATAGTCTTATTCAAAAATGAACATAGTATCTCATCCACCCTTAAGAGAGAAAAACTTAGAAATTCTTAAAAAGTATCTCATCTACCATTAAGAGAGAAAAACATAGAATCCTTAAAAAAATGAATATAAGAATCCAACCACACCGGAATAGATGGTTGTAAGTCCTCCATCCTTTCAAATATTTGTAGAACTTCCAGCTATCAAGGATACGAAAATCTATGCGAAGTAAAAGAAGAAAGGGTCGCCAATTGCTATAAAGAACCTAATGGATCTGATAAAAATTATATATATATATATATATATATATATATATATATATATATATATATAGATCTTGAGTTACTGATAGCATTCACCCGCTAACCCATCTTCGGGCGGCTGTATCCTCACGTGATGCAGGAATCGACCGTTCTACTTCTCTACATAGTGATCGAATTTTGGGATCAGATTTTCGATAGAAGCGGTGAGCTTCCATATTTTTGAAGGCTCCATTTCATGTTATGGACATTTTCATATACTTTGGTTTATTTATGGATATTGGTTTTGGCTATGGTTGGGGGAATGTCCCAACTGGATATTAGTTTTCTTTTAGTTAGATGCTTTTGTAGAACTAGTATGGGTTGACATGGGTGGGATCGATATTGGTGTCAGCCTTATATTGGCATTGGTATTGGGGTTGATACCGTTGGACAAAATTTCTCACTATTCCATTCTCTTATGTTATGTAATGGAACTTGGTTTCATTATTATTTTTGGTTTTGGTTTATTATTTGGTTATGGCTTTCGATTGTGTTGGGGACAGTTGGACTCATTTGGGTGGTCATGGATATATACCTACCCTAGAGTCTTGGGTTATGCAATAGCATTATCTTGTTATATGTTTGAATTTATCCAACTCAGGATATATATTGCTCCACGATATTGGCGCGTCACGCCATGGACCTATTCCACAATTGTCAATTTCTAGTTAAGTAACATGATTGTACCGCATCGTGCCAAGCTTACAGGTACCATCCAATATTCCCACGTGATTCCACAGCATCGCATCACCAGGCACATTCCCAATATTCATTTTCTAGTGGCTTGGTGTGATAGTGGCACGTTGCGCCAGGTGCCCAAATCAGGAAATTTTTAGTAACAATTTTAAATCATTCCCAAGGGTAATTGGGTATTTTTCCATGACCCAAGTCAGCCTTTAGCATGTAAATTACTCCAAATTAACCTAGTTACATGATTATTATCAATTTTCCCCCAAATCAAAGCATTCTCTCTCAAGAAAATAAAACCCTAGCTCCAAGAAATCAAGAACAAGCCTAAGAATTTCTCCAAGAACCTTCAAGAACTAATATTTCAAGGTATGTTAGGTGCTCATCTATGGGTTCCTTTCACCCATAGAGTCCACAAATCTATTTTCAAACTACAAGATTGTTGATTTATGAATTACATGCTTGAAATTGAATTGAATTCATGTTTATGTTATTTTTGGGTTTTAACCCATTATTTAAATTACAAGTTCTAAGGATTGATCCTACTATGTGATGATATACATGATATTCATGATAACCCTTCAATTTGCAAGTTGATTGATGTAGCCATGATAATTATATGTGTTGATTATTGTATAGCCCAAGTATGCTCCCCATGTGTTTGATAAAATACCTATGTGAATCAAATAGTTCCATTAAAAACAATAGCATGTATTCCCCATTCATGTACAAGTTAATGCATTACAAGTGTTTGATGAAGTGTCCCTATGAATGAATTATGAACAAGTGAAAATTGCTATATTATTCAAGATTATGCTTTAATTTTATGCTATCGAGTCCTAGGGGTATTTAATATTTGATAATTTAGCTATTTACCTAGAGTCAGTGTCATTTAATGAATAGTATCAGTCATGTCATGATCAACAATACTCTTAGTTAGTTACAGAACTCAGTAAAACTCAGTAAACTCAGTCTCAGTCCAGTTCAGTTCAATATACTCAGTTCAGTGTCTTTTAGTTAGGAGTAGGATTCAGCACCGAGTGAGCCCAAGAATGGGAACTCATCTGCTATTAGAGGGTGTGATCCTTAGAAGCAATCCTTGCATTCTAGAACTGCGTAGCCAGTGTAGGTTGAGACTTCAACCTGCTAGTTGAGGGTTGATGAGGTGTTTTAACCTGCCAGATGAGGGTTCTATCATTCTCATTAGAGTACCTGCCAGATGAGGGTATCTCTTTAGTTGTCTTTACCCATGGAAAGGTACTTATACCCTTTCAATTGGGGTTATATATTGGACCCCAACTCAGTTATCTTATTTAGGGTATGTAGGTTAGATGATTAACTCTCACAGTTTTAGTTTCAGTCTCAAAATAGAACTCAGTTTAGTTCTATAGAATCGGGACTGTCAGATACAATCAATCAGTATCAATAATTCAGTTATCAGTAACTTTAGATTATCAGAATTCCATACTCAGCTTCAGAAAATATCATTTATAGTATATAAATATATTCATAGTATTGCATACTAGTATTTACAATAGTATCAGTTATCTATGTACTTGCATGTTCAGTTATTCTGTATCATTTAGTCAGTTATTGTTCATAGATATGAACTCTTGCATTCATCCTTACCTTATCTAGCATACCAGTATATTCCACATATTGACGCATACTCTTTCTTTGCACTATGATGTCTCATATCATAGGTTCGGACACTCAGGTTCCTGACCGCGCATAGATAAATCTAGATTCAACCATCAGTAAATTTAGTATTGAGTCCTAATCTATCAAGGATATTCTTTTATTTTATTATTTTAGTAGACTCAGTATTTTAGTAGATGGAGTGAGTTAGAGGATTGTCCCATCAACTCCACTTTTAGACAGTTCAGTTAGAGGTTTTTGAGACTAGAGTTCAGATAGTATTCAGTTTTACAGATTGTTATTACATTTTGACATTTTCATTAGTATTTTAGATGTTTTGAACCTTATGGCATTCCATCTTAGTATTCCATATTTATTATAGTATCATGTTTCATTACTCATAGCAGATATCAGTCATGGATTAGCTTGTGGTCCTTCGGGGTAGTAAGCACTGTGTAGCATCTGAGGTATAGACTCGAGGCCTTACACTACCCTGGTAGGTTATTCGTTTATTGCTAAGAGAGTCTATATGGGACGTGTGGAATCAGTTGATAATAAGAAGAATTTTGTTGATTTATTTAAACTTGATATGGTGGATTTTGATATTATTTTGGGTATGCATTAGTTACACTTTTGTTAGGCGTCCTTAGATTGTCGGACCCATAAGGTTGTATATAGGTTCCCTAGTGAACCGGTTATAGAGTGGTAGGGTATTTACCTATCTCCTGGGGAAAGGTTTATTTCTTATCTTAAAGCTTGGAGATAAATCTCCAAAAGATGTCTTTATCACTTAGTCTGGGTTAAAGACTCTAACTTGGAAGGTCAAATAAGTTTCCTGAGGTTTTTTTAGATGATCTTTGAGGTGTTTCTCTGGATAGGGAGATTGAGTTTGGTATTGATTTGGTTCTAGACACTCGTCCAATATCTATTCCTTCTTATAGAATGACTTTGACTGAGTTGAGTAAACTTTAGAAGCAACTTAAGAATCTTCTAGATAAAGGGTTTATTTGTCCTAGTATATCCTATGGGATGCACTGGTATTATTTGTGCGCAACAATGATGGTTCCTTTCAGATGTGCATCGACTATAGGCAGTTGAGTAGGGTAACAATCAAGAACAAGTATTCTCTTCCAAGGATAGGTAACTTGTTTTATCAATTGCAATATTCTAAGTTCTTTTCTAAGATATATCTTTAGTCTAGGTATCATCAGCTTAACATTAGAGAGGAGAATGTCTTTAAGACAACTTTTCAAACTCAGTATGGTCACTTTGAGTTCTTGGTGATGTCATTTGGGTTGACTAACATCCTGATTACATTCATAGATCTGATTAATATGGTTTTTAGGCAATTTCTGGATCTTTTTATCATTATGTTCATTGATGACATCCTGGTGTATTCTAAGAGTGAGGTGGATTAGGCTAATCACATCCATATGGTGTTGTATACCTTTAAGGAACAATAATTGTATGCCAAGTTCTCCAAGTTTGAGTTTTGGTAGAACACTGTGAGTTTTCTTGGTCATATTATTTCTAGTAAGGGGATCATGTTGGATCCACAAAAGGTGGTCTAGACCCACAACTCTAATCGACACTCAGAGCTTATTGGGTTTGGCTGGGTATTATAGGAGGTTTGTGAAGGGGTTTTCATTGATAGATACCCCATTGACTAAATTGACTCAGAAGAAGGTAAAGTTTTCTTGGTTGAAAGCTTATGAAGGGAGTTTTGAGAAGCTTAAAGATAAGCTAACTTCAGCTTCGATTCTGACATTGCCTGAAGGTAATGAGGGATTTGTGGTATTATGATACATCTTGAGTAGGACTTGGTTGTGTTTTTGATGTAACATAGGAAGGTGATTGCCTATGCTTCCAGTCAATTGAAGGTACATGAGAAGAATTATCCTACTCATGATTTGAAGCTTTTACAAGTGGTTTTTTCTTTGAAAATCTGGAGCCAATTATTTGTATAGAATGCAAGTAGATATCTATTCTTATCATAAGAGTATGCAACATGTGTTCACTCAAAAGGCGTTAAATATCAGGCATAGAAGATGGTTAGATCTTCTTAAGGACTATGATATAAGTCTTTACTGCAAACCAGGTAAAGCTAACATAGTTTCAGATGCTCTTAACAAGTTATCCATAGGGAGTTTAGCTCATGTGGAAAAAGGGAAGAAGGAATTGGTGAAGGATATTCACCGCTTGGGTAATCTTGGAGTCCATCTTCTAGACTCCCAGGATAGTGGTGTGTTGGTACAGAAAGTGATCTGGTCGTCTCTTGGTGCAAAAATCAAGAAAAATCAAATGGTAGATCTGATCTTGATGAAAATCAAGAGTGATTTAGGTAGGAAAAAGGTAATGGCATTCTAGATCAGTGATGATGGTACTTTGCGGTACCAATAGAGGTTATGTGTTCCTAACATGGATGATTTGCGTAAAAGGGTATTGGATGAGGTGCATGTATCGTGCTATGTAGTTTATCCCAGATCGACAAAAATAAATCATTATCTCAATGAGATGTATTAGTGGAATAGTATGAACATGGATGTGGCTAACTTTGTAGCCAAGTGCATGGTGTGCCAACAAGTCAAAGTTGAGCACATGAGGCCTGATGGGTTGTATCAAGAACTTGGGTTACCCAAATGGAAATATGAGGTAATAAATATGGATTTTATTACTGGTTTTCCTCGATCTCAGAGTCAATTTGATTCAATATTGGTCATCGTGGATAGGATGACAAAGTCCACTTACGTTTTGGCAGTAAGGACTAAACTTTTAGCGGAGGATTATGCGAAGTTGTATCATCATAAGATAGTAAAGGAGCATGAGGTACCTATTTTGATTATCTCTGATCATGTTATACAGTTTTCATCTAATCTCTGGTGATCTTTCCAGAAAGGATTGGGTACTAGGGTGAGTCTGAATATGATATTTCATCCACACATAGATGGGCAAGAGAAAAGAACTATTTTGACGTTTGAGAATATGATTTGGGCATGTATGATCGAGTATGGTGGTAATTGGGTTAAGAATCGACCTCTTCTAGAGTTTAATTATTATAATAATTACCATTCTAGCATTGGTATTTCCTCTTTTAAAGCATTGTATGGTAGGAGGTGTAGATCTTCTATTGGTTGGTTTGAGCTTGATGAGGCAGATATGTTGGGTCTGGATTTGGTTTATCAGGCTATGGAAAAATAAGGTGATTTGAGGAAGTATTAAGGTTTGCCAAAGTCATCAAAAGTCCTATGCGTATGTATTGCGTAGAGACTTAGAGCTTGAGGTTGGGGATCAGGTGTTCCTGAAGGTATCTCCCATGAACGGAAGCTCAGTCCCCAGTTTATTGGTCTTTATAAAGTTTTACAGAGGGTTGGTAATGTGGCTTGTGAATTAGAGATGCCTTCTAGTTTGAGCTACGTTTATCGATATTTCATGTTTCCATGTTGAAGAAGTGCATTGGTGATCTTTAATTGTTACCTTGGAAGGATTGGGTATCTTAAATTCTCTTTCTTATAAAGAGGACCCGTTAAAGATCTTGGATAGGTAGGTTCGTTGATTATGGACCAAGGATATGGCCTCAGTTAAGGTTCTATGGCGGAACCACAAGGTGGAATAGGCTATGTAGGAAGCATAGGAGGACATGTAGTCCAAATATCCACATATATTTTCTACACCTGGGATTCATGCGAAAGGTATGTGTCGTTCAACATACTTTTGTTTTCAAACCTTGTTAAAGGAAAGATTACTATCTTTACATCTTTATTTCCTAACTTTGTTAAAGGTTGAATTGATATTTGATAATGAAAATGAATCAAGCTTGGGGTTACCATAACTTGTCCGTCATTCCGGTATAAATGTTCCTAGTAGGGGAGACTATAACACCCTGGGTTTCTGGACCTTAAAAAATTTCCTAGATTTCTGGTATTTGGACAAGATATGACTAACTGAAATGACTCGTACATAGGGATACAAGTAGTATGGGTTAGTCGTATGCTAACTAGTGTTAGTTTGTGGATTGGTGGGGTTACTGGAATGGGTACGCTTTATTCGGTACGAGTTGTATCAGTGGATACAGATTGTTTGGTTACTTCACTTAGTCTTAGACTTAGTGACTTAGATTGGATTTGAGTATGAGTGGCTCACCATAAGCTATAAGCTAGGGTAAGAATCGTACCATGGATTCATATGGTGGGCATTTTTCAATCCTCTTTAGATTCTATTCTTCCAGGGGTACGGAGCATGGGTACTGGTTGTATGCTTTGGGTACGACTTGACTTAGGTAAGTCATACCATGGCCAGTGTTGGGTCCAAGGGGGAGGCTTAGGGTACAAGTGGTGGGTACCACTCATATTGAAGGGTACAACTGGTATATTTAGTCTTACCCCCTGATGGGAATTTTATGTAGCTTAAGTAAGAGAAATCTGGATATTTTCTCACTTAGCGTAATAAGGCTGCACGACTTTTAACGCACTTGGGAGGTTATTTGCCCTATTATTGTATTTTTTATCACTTAGAAAATACTCTCTAATCCTCTCTAAAGTTCTTCGGCAAAGGAAGCTAGGGTTTTATCTTAAGGATTAATTTGGGGCTTGTGTTGGTGATTTCTCTCCATTATTTCTCTATTAAGGAATGTTCTCTTCCCTCATTCTTAGTTCCAACTAAAGTGATGGTTTTATACAATGTTTTCATGGTTTGATTATTGTATGATTTTGGGTTTTCAAATATAATTTAGGGGTTTTGGTTATAAATGCTTGGTTCTAATTTTCCTATATTTTAGTTATGCTTTAACGGTGGTTTTGGATATTTGGTTGCATGAGAATGGTTATTTGGTAATTAGCTTTGGTTTTGGAAATACCATGCCCCCAATATGTTTGATAAAATATCTATGAAAATGTTTTCACTACATTGTTGGAATTTTAATGGAACTATTACATGGTATGGTTTGGTAATAGAACTCTAAGTGGTTAAATGGAATTGTTTGGTGGTCATGGTTATAATTATTGGAACATCCTTGTGGGGTACAAAGGAATCCCCCAATTAAACATGTTAGTAAACATCCTTGTGGGGTACATGGGACACCCCCAAGAAAACATAATAATGGAAAACTTGTAGGGTACATGGGACTCCCCCAGGTTAAATTGTAAAATGGGTACATAGGAATCCCTTTATCTTAAAAGGTTTGGCTAAGGACAATAATTGAAAGTTATAGTCCGCATGACGATGCCACTATTAATAGCCTTGGTTAATAATAAATGAAATAATGGATTGGTTGGTTGGAAATGGTTTTAATTGGGCAATAACGACGGGGTATGATAGCTAACTGGGAAGGTGAGAGTTCAATGAACGAACACTGGAAAATCATGTTCGCTGACATGAGAGATAGGTCATGGACACATTATATGATACTATGAGGTACATGAGAATCCTCTAAGTACACTATACATATGTCTCATGGAGGGTAAGGGCACTTGGGAATCCCCTACTCTAATGGTATCTTTGGTTCGTGCGGCTATACGCATCGAGGCCTATTAAGGGAGTTACGCTGGACCCATATAGCCCGTTGGTGGTTAAGGATGGTTAAGCTACACATTCCTAGGTTAATGGTTTCAAATGAATGCTAAGCCGAGTTTCCTTTCCCAGCATAGTTATTAATATATATATATGTATGGTTTGTATGCATATGGTTGGTTTACTTGGTTTTACTAGATGAGATTATTTTATTCTTATCCTGAGTTCATGCTAGTGTTCACCCACTAACTCGTCTTCGAGCGAATGTATCCCTACATGATGCAGGAATCGACCATTCTACTCCTCCAGCTTAGTAATCAAATTTTGGGACCAACTTTTGGATTGAAGTGGCGAGCTTCCATATTTCCGGAATGCTCCATTTCATGCTATGGACATTTTCATATACTTTGGTTCATTTATGGATATTAGTTTTGGCTATGGTTAGGGGCATGTCCCAACCATATATTGGTATTATTTTGGTTAGAGGATTTTGTGGAACTACTACGGGTTGGCATGGACGGGATCAGTATTGGTGTCAGCTTAAGTATTGGCATTAGTATTGGGGCTGATACTGTTGGACAAAATTTCTCACTGTTCCATCCTTTTATGTTATGTGATGGAACTTGTTTTGGTTAATGTTTTTGGTTTTAATTTACAGTTTGGTTATGGCTATCGGTTGGTTTGGGGATGGTTGGACTCGTTTGGGTGGTCATGGGTATAGACCTATACCAGAGTCTTGGGTTATGCAATAATGCTATCTTGTTATATATTCGGAATTCATCCGACTTAGGATATGTGTTGGTTGGTTGGGTTGGGTAGCGAGGGTGGTATCCAGTGCTGGTTGGACTCGGGATACCCATTATAATAAGGCCCCTAGTCGGGTCGTGTCATGTTACCTTAATCAATTACCGATATTCAATGCACATTTGAAGGGAACCAACTTTCATTCGCACGAATAACACTGGTGCACCCCATAAGGATACACTAGGACGGATAAAACCCCTATCCAAAAGATCCTTAAGTTTCTCCTTGCATTCCCTTAACTCAGTTAGAGCCATTCTATAAGGAGGAATAGATATTAGACGAGTTAACAAAACTAAATCAATACCAAACTCAATCTCTCTATTTGGAGGAACACCGTGAAGACCATCCACAAAGACCTCAGGAAACTTATTTACCACCGGAACTAAACGCAAAAAATGACCTTTTGAGTTAGAATCTTTAACCTGGACCAAATTATAGAGACATACTTTCGAGATTAACCTTCGTGCTCTAAGATTAGAAATAAACCTCCCCTTAGGAGTTGGGGAAACACCCTCTCACTTAATAACTGGTTCACCAGGGAACCTAAAGACAACCTTACGGGACCAACAATCTAAGGGCGCGTAACAAGAGTATAACCAATCCATCCTCAGAATAACATCAAAATCCATTATGTCTAGCTCAAACAAATCCATCAAAGTCTGCCTACTACTAATAGATACCATACCCCCCATAGACTCTTTTAGAAACCATAGAGTTAGCTATCGGGGTAGAAATAAAAAAATGATCTAAAATAACCTCAGGGATCAAAACCAAAATATGCAGCCACAAATGGGGTCATATAAGAGAAAGTGGACCCTGGATAAATCAAATAATTCACATCATGAGAAAAGAGTTGTTATGTAATAGTAACGACATCAGGTGATGCCTAAGATTCCTGTCAAGTAGCAACAACATATAACCTATTCTGACCAGCACCGATAGCGGAAACAGAAACTGATGCAGAGATAACACCCTTTGGAGAAGAAGTAGAAGATGAAGTAACTAGAGCCTTAGTCACTCCCAAAGTGTCCTTACCAATCGAATAGTTTCTAAGTATATAGCCTGGTTGAACATATTCAAAACATCTATCCCTCCCTCTATTTATAGAAACCCATATGCAACGTACCACAGAACAGACAAGAAGTGAATGACGTGGCTGACTGAGCCCCACTTGCCTGAGATTGGGCACCTTGCTCCTGAAAATTATCGCCACCCTACTGACGCCTATCACCCGACTCTTTTATTTAAAGAGAACTAGCTAAAGAGAAGGAACTAGAATTCCCCCACTTCTTCTTTAGACACTTACCGCCATCTCAACCACCTTGTTGTTGAGCACCACCCTGTTCAGATGACCTGAAGTTCTTACCCTTTCTTTCCCCAAACACATCTTGTTTCCTCTTTTCCTCCTTCACATTTCATATGAACCACCAACCTAGAGAAATCTATATCTTTGATCAACAATGTAGTTTTGCTTTCAAGGATCAAATCCCGAGATAGTCTAGAAATGAAATTTTTCATCCTGGCCTTTATATTGGAAACCAATTCTGGAGTATACCTAGACAACTGATGAAATTTTAAGGAATATTCCTTGACCGACATTTTTCCTTATCTAAAATTAATGAATTCCTCTGCCTGTGCTTCCTTCAACTTCGGAGGAAAGAAGCAATCAAGAAAATCATTATAGAAGTCTTCCACACAGTCAACTTCTCAATATCACCCTTTGCCTAATCCCATTCCTCATACCATTGGTACGCTACATCCTAAGATTCCAGGACTTAGACTCCAATCTTGAAAATAGAATACTAAGAAAGACAAACATTCCTAAATACCTTATAGCCTATCCCTTATGAGTATGGTGTGCTACACACCATTACAAGAGACTTCACCGGACACAGAATTAACTATGAACCTAAAGCTCTGATACCAACTTGACATGACCCAACCTGGGGCCTTCTCGTAATGGGCATCCTAAGTCCAACCAGGATCGGGGACCACCCCTGATACCCAACCTTACCATCCAAACGTATACCCTGAGTCGGATGAATTATGAACATATAATAAGATAGAGTGTTTGTAAAAATCCAAAATCTTGGATAGGTCTATGACCATCACTGACCCAAACGAGTACAATCGTTCAAAACCCAACCAATAACCATGTCAAAACTGAAATAATAACCAATTATGAGTCCATAACACAACATAAGAGGATGGAAAAATCATAAATCCAGTCCAATAGTGTCAGCCCCAATACCAATGCCCATACTAAGGCTGCCACCAATACAGATCCCACCTATTCCAAGCAATAGTAGTCATACAAGCCTCTAACCAAAAGAAAAATAATATTCGGCTGGGACATGCACCCAACCATATCCAATACCAATATCTATAAAATAATCAAAGTATGTAAAGACATCCAAAATATGAAATAGAGCCTTCTAAAATATAGAAGCTCACCACTTCATTCTAATAGCTGATCCCAAATCCGGTCACAAAGTAGGAGGAGTAGAATGATTAGTTCCTGTATTGCATGGGGATGCCCAAAGATGGGTTAAAAAGTGAATGATAGTATAAACTTAGGATAAGGATAAAATAATGCCATCCAGTAAAACCAAGTAAACCAACAATAGTATAAACTTAGGATAAGGATAAAATAATGCCATCCAGTAAAACCAAGTAAACCAACAATATGCACACAAATATATATATATATACATATATGTGTATATATATATATATATAGTTGCAACCATACTGGGAAAGAGAGTCGGGTTTAGAATGCCTTTAAAACCATTAACCTGGGTATATGTAGCTTAACCATCCTAGAATCACCCATAATTTATATGTGTAATGCCTCGAGTCTGTACCCCGAATGCCATACGATGCTTACGATCCCAAAAGACCATAAGCTAACCCATGACCGGTTCCTTCTATGAGAACTAAATAATAATACCATAATAAAAAAGAACATAGGCTAAAATGACATAAGGTTCATATCTGAATAATGATAATAATAATGTCTGACAATAATACCTGAAACTTAATATTGTCTGAACTAGTCTAGTATGAAAAACCTCTAACTGAACTGTCTGAATGTGGAGTTGATGGGACAAACCCCTAAATAACTGCGACTACTAAAATACTGATAAACTAAATACTGGAATAAAAGCATATGCTCGATAGATGATGACTCACTACTGAATCTATTCTTGCTAACTAAATCTGTCTAAGCGCGGTTGAGAACCTGAGCATCTAAACCTAGGATATGAGATATCATAGGCAAAGAGAAAGTATGCATCAGTACGTAGAATTTACTAGTATGCTAGATGAGGTAAGGATGAATGTAAAGGTTCATATACATGAACAATAACTGATTGAATGATATAGGATAACTGAGTATGAAAACATGGATAACAGAAACTATTATAAGTACTGAGAATGCAATACTGTGCATTTATGTATATATATACTGTATCTAAGCTTTTACCAAAGATGAGCTCTGAGTTTTGATAACTGAGTAATTGATATTTGAGATTACTAATAACTGACTTACTAAAACTGATTGATTATGTCTAACTATACTGATTCTGTAGAACTGAACTGAGTTCTATACTAAAACTGAAACTAAAACTATGGGAAGTAATCTTCTAACCAATATGCCCCAAATAAGATAACTGGGGTCCAACCTATAACCCAGTTAAAAGGGTGTCAGTACCGTGCCACAAGTAAAGACAAGCTAAAGAGATACCCTCATCTGGCATGTACTATAATAAGAATGGTGGTACCCTCAACTAACAGGTTATAACACCTTATCAACCCCCAACTAGTATGTTGATGTCTCAACCTATACTGCCTACGTAGTTCTCGAGCGCAAGGACTACTTTTAAGGATCACACCCTCTACTGGTAGGTGAGCCCCCATCCTTGGGTTCACTTGGTCCTAAATCCTACTATCAACTGAATAGACTCTGGACTGTTTACTAGACTGTACTAGATTTGACTGAACTGTTACTGATCTTGTTAACTGACTGAATTGGACTGAGTTTACTGAGTTCTATAACAGACTGAGTACTACTATTTTATGACATAATTGAGACTATTCTGAAACCTCTATAACTCTAAATAAACAACTAGATTGTTGGGTATTAGATACCCTCCGAACTCGATAGCATGAAAATTTAAATATAGCATAATCTTGAAAAGCATATCAATGTCCACTTGTTTACAATTCATTCGTAGAGACATTTTATCAAACACTTGTAGGGAATAAGTTTGTACATATGCTAGCATGTCATGATTTCACCATTTAATTCACATGGAAATTCCATCAAACACATGGGGATCAGAACTTAATGTATATAATTATGGGCAACATGTAAACATAGTCACTATAATGCCCAAACTTGCTAATTCAAGGATTATAACATGGGAATCACATAATTCAATATACATGCTATTTCAATTTCGTGGAATCTACAATTAATCATGGATTGAAACTTAATTAATGTCATGAACATGAATACAATCCAATTTCAAGAATGTAAATCATGAATCAATAATCTTGTAGTTTTAAAAATAGATTCTTGGACTCTATGGATGAAAGTAACCCATAGATGAACACCTAACCTACCTAATAAGATGAGTTCTTGAAGTTTCTTGAAAGATTTCTTGGGATTTGTTCCTGCTTCTTGAATCTAGGGTTTTGCCCTTCTTGAGAGAGAATGATTTGATTTTGGAGAAATTGAGAAAATAATGATGTAATAGGCTATTTAGGGCATTAAGCTCATGTTTTAGGACTTATTAAGTCCATGGAAAAAGACTCAAATACCCCTGGAATGATTTAAAAACTCAAAACTTAAATTTAAAATCCTAATTTTTGACTTCACAGCGATGAGGTCGCATTACGATGAACCACTGGAAAATGGACAACTTGGAACTGGGAACTGGGCACTTGGTGCGATGTGGTGCAATCGTGGTGCCTCACTAGATGCAAAATAGCACATCGGTGCGATGCGCCATGATCGCGAAGTCACACTGAAAAATGCCAATTAGGAACTGGCGCTGCTCTGCGATGCGGCCTTATTGCATTGGCTTACTAGAACATGAAAATTTCCATTTGGCTGGTCTCCGTAAGGCAATTATGTGCCAGGTGGCACATTGTTTTGCAAAAATTGCTCTAACTTCTCACCGGTTATCGAATTTGGGAAAATTTTATATCGTTGGAAAGCGGACTGAATTTCCCATGCAATAATAAGCTCTAAACTAAAAAATACTAAGTATTTTAAAATTTTTATATATGACTACTCGTGTACTGAGAGTTAAATTAAGCTATGAAAATATGGGGTATTACAATATCTCCCTCTTAGGAACATTCATCCTTGAATGAGACTGATTAAGTTGAGAAATACTGATAGACTAAGTTTACATACTGAACATACATATCTAGGGAATGGAATACATAACCGAAGCTACTGATAAGCTGAGTTTTTATGCTGAACATGATAAGCTGAGTTTTCATGCTGAACATGCATATCTAATGCATGAGTTCATGGCTGAACTGATTCATGAATCCGTGATTGTCATGAAGATGATATACAACAGTAAAGAATACCAAGTTTATAACTATAACTGAAAATGGAACTGAGTAAATCTAAGGAAGAATTTTACCTTAAGCTAAATCTAAATTTGCGAAGAAAAGGTGAGGATACTTGGTCTGCATATCTGCTTCTGATTCCCAACTAGATGCCTCAACAGACTGATTCTGCCAAAGAACTTTGACCAAAGGAACTTCTTTGTTTCTCAGTCTACGAATTTGACGATCGAGGATCTGGAATGGACCCTCTTCAAAAGAGAGATCATTCTGAATGTCTACGCCCTCTAAGGGAACTATGACTGCTGGGTCACCAATGTATTTCTTTAGCAAGGAGATGTGGAATACTGGGTGTATTGAATCTAGATTTGAAGGAAACTCAAGCTCGTAAAATCCTTTTTCAAAATGACTAAGAATTCTTTAAGGATCGACATATCAGGGACTGAGTTTTCCCTTCATACCGAACCTCTTCACCCTTTCCATGGGAGAGATTTCCAAGAATACAAAGTAACTAATCTCAAACTTGAGATCTTTTCTCTTCACATCTTCATATGATTTCTATCGGCTCTGGGCTGCCCTAAGCCTTTATCTGATCAATAGAACCTTCTCTAAGGCATCAAACAGTAAGTTAGACCCTACAAATTTAGTCTCACCTACCTCAAACTAACTAATTAGAAATCTACATCTCCTACCATAGAATGTCTCAAACGGAGCTATCTGAATACTGGAATGATAGCTGTTACTGTATCCGAATATGATCAAAGGCAAGTGGTCATCCTAATTACCTTTAAAATCAACTACGTATGCTCTTAATATGGCTTCTAGAGTCTTAATGGTCGTTTCTACTTGATTATCTATCCGAGGATGAAAAACTATACTGTGGTGAACTTGGGTACCAAGACTCTTTTGGAATGCTTTCCAGAAGTGAGAGGTAAACTAGGTACCTCTATTTGAGATGATAGACATTGGGACTCCATATAACCTAACCAACTCTCTGATATAGTGTTTGGCATAGTACTCAACTGAATAGGAAGTATGAACTTACAAGAAGTGAGTTCATTAGTTCATCCTGTCTATAATGACCCAAATAGAATCATACTGACAACGAGTACGAGGCAAACCCATCACAAAGTCCATGTTCACTTCTTCCCATTTCCATGTGGGAATACTAAACTCCTACATGGACCTACTAGGTTTCTGGTGCTCAATCTTAACCTTCTGACACGTTGAACACTTGGCTAAAAACTCTGAAATATCTCTTTTTATCCCACTCCACCAATAGATCTCCTATAAATCATGATAAATCTTAGTGGCTCCTAGATGGATTGAGTAATGCGCACCATGCGCTTCTGCAAGAATTTGCTGCCTCAAGTCATCTACCCCTGGTACATATAACCGAACCTAGTAACGTAACGTACCATCTCTCCCTTGGGAGAAAACCTCTACTTTCTGATCTCTGATTGACTCTCTCAACTTAACTAGACTAGGATCTCTGACCTTCTTGTCCCTTACTTCAGAAATTAGAGATAATTCTAAACTATTTTGTAACCACATACTGCCCTCTGCTGAATTGACTAAGAAGATACCTAGCCGGCCAAGATGATGAACTTCCTATACTAACTTCTTCTTACCATTCTCAACATGAGCAAAACTACCCATAGATAACCTATTGAGAGTATATTCCACTATATTGGCCTTTCTCAAATGATATAGAACACTCATATCATAATATTTTAGCAATTCTAACCGTCTCTTCTAATACAAATTCAAATTTTTTTCAGAGAGCATATACTGCAAGCTTTTGTGATCTGTGAACATATCAACATGCACCCCATACAAGTAATGTCTCCAAATCTTTAAGGCAAACACTACAACTGCTAACTCAAGATCATGGGTAGGGTAATTCTTCTTATGGTGCTTAAGCTATCTAGAGGCATAGACTATGACCTTACCTCTCTACATGAGGACACAACCCAAACCTACTCTGGATGAATCATAGTACACACAAATCCATTTGAACTATCTGATAGAGTAAAAATTAGGGCTGAGGTGAGTCGAGTCTTCAACTCCTGAAAACTCTTCTCGCAAGAGTCTGATCAATAAAATGTAGCTTTCTTCTGAGCCAATATGGACATGGGGGATGCAATAGAGAAAAACCATTCAACAAACCGATGGTAATAGCCAGCTAAACCCAAGAAGCTCCTGATATCTGATGGAGAAATGGGTCTAGGCCAGTTTTTTATCACCTCAGTCTTTTGAGAATCAACTCTAATGCCATCATCTGAAATAATATGACCAATGAATGCTACTCACCTTAGACAAAATTCTTACTTACTAAATTTGGCAAACAACTGATGGGCTCTGAGAGTCTAAAGTACGATTCTAAGGTGATCTGTATGAATATTTTTTCCATGGGAATAGAAAAGAATGTCATCAATGAAAAATATAATGAAAATATCCAAGTACTGCTTCAACACACAATTTATTAAATCCATGAAGGCTTCTAGGGAATTTTTGAGACCAAAGGACATGCCTAGGAACTTGAAGTGACCATACCGAGTTCAGAAAGATATTTTTGGAATGTCACATTCTCTGACTTTGAGGTGATGATAGCCTGATATGAGGTATATCTTAGAAAAGTAACTAGCTCCATAAAGTTGGTCAAATAAGTCATTAATTCTAGGAAGTGGGTATTTATTCTTGACTGTGACTTTGTTCAACTGACGGTAGTCCATACACATTTTGAGAGAACCATCTTTCTTATGCACGAATAAGATTGGTGTGCCCCACGGGGAAATGCTGGGTCTAATGAATCTATTAGATAGGAGACCTTTAACTGTTCTTTCAATTCCTTGATTTCTGAAGGTGCCATTCTATATTATGAAATAGATATAGGATGAGTATTGGGAAGAAGGTCTATTCTGAAGTCAATTTTCCTTATGGGAGGAACTCCGGGAAGATCTTTGTGAAACACATCTGAGAATTCATTTACTATTGGAACTGACTCAAGGCTAGAAGTCTCTAAACTAGAGTCTTTGACTCACACAAGATAATAGACACATTTTTGGATAGCATTTTTCTCACTCTAAGGTATGAAATCAACTAACCCTTAAGCGTTGTAGTACCACCCCTCCATTCAAAGACTGGTTTATTTAGAAACTAAAAATGAACAATTTTGTTTCTACAATCAATTGAAGTATAGCATGAATGAAGCCAATCCATGCTAAGAATGACATCGAAATCCACCATCTCTAATTCTACTAAGTCTACTGAGGTGACTTTTTGAGATACCATAATGGATAGTTCCTGTATACCCGTCGGGCTATGACGGATGACCTACTTGGGTAGGACAAAGAAAGGCTCTATTAGGACTTATGGTTTGATCTTAAAGTTAACTACTATGTAAAAAGTTACAACAGACAGAGAAGCTCCTAGATCTAATAAGGGATAAATATATAAATGGAAGATCAGTAACGTACCAGTGACCATATCAGGAGAACTTTCCTGATCTTGTCTGGACTGAAGTGCATAAAGCCTATTTGGGCGTTGCCCACTGAAAGCAGCACCCAGCTGATTTGAGCAACCAGACTGTATATGTCCATCTCCTTAATGAACATTGCTATTCTGCACTCCTTAACCACACTTTCAAATCCCAAGACATGAACTTGCTCATTTTGGATCTATTGTCTAATACTACATAGGGAGAGTATATTTGGCTAACTGAGTAAACTTGAGGGAATACTCTTTAACACCCATGCTACCTTACCTAAGATTGATGAACTCTAATGCCTTGGCTTCTCTTACCTCTAAGGGAAAGAATTTATCTAGAAAAGCATTAGAAAACTCTTCCCACTCTATGGGCTCTGTATCTGTTCCTCTATCTACCTTCCACTGCTTAAACCACATATAAGATATATCTGGTAGGTAGTAGGTAGCTAACTCAACACTCTCATTGGAATTCACTTCCATAATACCTATGACTTTCTTAACCTAGTCGAGGAACTCCTATGGGTTATCTCCAAACTTAGATCTTGAGAATAGGGGAGGATTCATTTGAGTAAAGTCCTGAATCCTACAACAGCAGTATTGGCCACTGGGTTGGCCTGGATAGCAACTGTCCATTCATTTTGAGCTGCTATGGAATTTTCTAGAATGGTGAACACAACTTTGAATTCTACATAAGAGACATGCTCATCCAGGGGATCTGCCTGAACGGGCTAAGGTGCTGACTGGTTTCCTGTTCATCTTCCGCTGTTCTTTTTAGGAGGCATATTTTATAATCAAAAGGAAGAAAATGATTAGACTGAGATTTTAAATTAAGATCACGCTCACTCGCACGATATGAATACTGAAAGAAGGGAAACTTTTCCTAAAAACATCTCATAGTCTCTTGCCCATAAGTGTGACACGCTACACATACAAGTACAAGACTCTACTAGACATGGATTTAAGACTCCCTAGGACTCTGTTGAACCTTAGGCTATGATACCAAGTTTGTAACACCTCAAGTCTGTACTCCGGATGCCACGTAGAGCTTACAAACCCGATGGACCATAAGCTAACCCATGACTGGTACCTGCTGTAAGCACTGAATAATAATATTGTAATAATATGGAACATAGGATGAAAAGACATAAAGTTCATAATCTAAATAATGATAATAATAACGTCTGACAATAATATTTGAAAACTGAATGTTGTTTGAACTAGTCTAGTTTGAAAAGCCTCTAACTGAACTGTCTGAAAGTAGAGTTGAAGAGACAAGCCCCCAACTAACTCCAACTTCTGAAATACTACTAAACTAAAATACTAGGAAAAAAAAATCATATTCTCAATAGATAAGGACTCACTACTGAATCTACTGCTGCTAACTCAATCTGTCTAAGCATGATCGGAAACCTGAGCGATTGAACCAATAATATGAGACATCATAGCGCAAAGAGAAATTATGTGTCAGTACGTGGAATATACTAGTATGCTAGATGAGGTAAGGCTAAATGCAAGGGTTCATATGCATGAACAATAACTGACTGAATGATATGGAATAACTGAGTATGAACACATGGATAACTAAAACTGCTGTAAGTTTTGAGAATACAATACTGTGCATTTATGTATCTATATACTACATCTGAGATTTTACTGAAGCTGAGTTCTAAGTTCAAATAACAAAGTAACTAATATCTGAGATTATTGATAACTGAGTTACTAAAACTGATTGATTGTGAGACAGTCCTAATTCTGTAGAACTGAACTGAGTTTTATACTGAAATTGAAAATAAAACTATGGGAAGTAATCATCTAATTGACATTTCTCAAATAAGATAACTGGGGTTTAACTTATAACCCTAGTTGGAAGGGTTTCAGTATTTTGCCATGGGTAAAGACAAGCTGAAGGTTGCCCTTATTTGGAAGGTACTCTAATGAGAATGGTGGTACCCTCAACTGGCAGGTTAAAACACCTCATCAACCCTCAACTGGTAGGTTTATGTCTCAACCTATGGTAGCTACGTAGTTCTGGAATGCAAGGACTGCTTGTAAGGATCACACCCTCTACTGGTAGGTGACCCCCATCCTTGAGTTCACTCGGTGTTGAATCCTACTTCCAACTGAATAGACCGTGGACTAATTACTAAATTGTACTGGATTTGACTAAATTCTTACTGATCATGCTGACTGAACTGGACTGAGTTCACTGAGTTCTATAATGCACTGAGTACTACTATTTCGTGACATGACTGAGACTATTCTGAAACTACTGTAGCTCTAGGTAACAACTAGATTGCCAGGTATTAGATACCCTGAGGACTCGATATCATGAAAAGTAAAGCATAACATAATCTTGAAAAGCATAACAATGTCCACTTGTGCACAATTCATTCATAGAGACATTTTATCAAACACTTGTAGGGAATAAGCTTGTACATATGCTAGCATGTCATGATTTCACCAATTAATTCACATGGACATTCCATCAAACACACGGGGAGCACAACTTAATGCGTATAATCATGGACAACATGTAAACATTGTAACTACATCACCTAAACTTGCTAATTCAAGGTTTATAACATGTGAATCACACAATTCAATATAAATGCTATTTTAATTTCATGAAATCTACAATTAATCATGGATTGAAACTCAATTAATGTCCTGAACATGAATACAATCCAATTTCAAGCATATAAATCATGAATCAATCATTTTGTAGTTTTAAAAAAAGATTCTTAGACTCTATGGGTAAAAGGAACCCATAGATGAACACCTAAATACCTGAGAAGATGAGTTCTTGAAGTTTCTTCAATGATTCCTTGGGATTTGTTCTTGCTTCTTGAAGCTAGGGTTTTGCCCTTCTTGAGAGAGTGATTTGATTTAGGAGAAATTGAGTGAATAATGATGTAATAGGCTATCTAGGGCATTAATCTCATATTTTAGGACTGATTAGGGCCGTGGAAAAAGACTCAAATACCCCTAGAATGATTTAAAAACTTCGAACTTAAATTGAAAATCCTGATTTTTGGCTTTACTGCGACGCGGTAGCATCGCAGTGAGCCACTGTAAAAGGGACAACTAGGAACTTGGCCATTGGAGAAACACAGTGAAATCACGGTGCCTCACTGGATGCGAAATGGCACATCGGCGCAATGCGCCATGATCGCGGAGTCACGCTAAAAAAAGCCAATTGGGAACTGGCACTGCTCTGCGACACGAGCTTATCACGTTGGTTTACTGGAAACTGGAAATATCTATTTGGCTAGTCTCGTGACACGATGATGTGCTAGGTGGCATAGTGTTTTACAAAAATTGGTCTAACTTCTCACTCGGTTATCGAATTTGGGTGAATTTTATATCATTGGAAAGTTGACTGAATTTCGTACGCAATGATAAACTCTAAACTGAAAAATACTGAGTATTTTAAAAATTTTATATATCAATACTCATGTACTGAGTGTTAAATTAAGCTAGGGAAATATAGGGTATTACAATATGGGTCAGTGTAACCCCCTAAATGGGCCCTGATACGTGTATCCACATAAATCGGAGATACCATAAGAGTAGGTGATTCGTGAGTACCATTATCTCTCAATTATACATATGTACAATGTACTTAAACAATTCCTATGTACCATGTAGTATCATATATGGTCTCTATGACCAACCATTATATCGTCAAACATGAGTTTCTAGTATCCGTCGTTCTACTCACACATTCACGGTTAGATATCATACCTCACCATTCTTGCCCAATTAGAACCATTACCATCCAACCAAAGTATTATTCCATTATTATTAACCAAGGCTATTCGAAGTGGTATCATTAAACCGAAAATAGCTTGCAAGCAATGTCCTTAACCAACCTTTATAAGTAAATGGATTCCTATGTACCCATAGATCACATTATCAGGTTAACTTGGGGAAATCCTGTGTATCCCACAAGTGATCCATAGTTAAGTTTGCTTGGGGGAATCCCATGTACCCCACAAGATGTTCATTACTATGTTTACTTGGGGGATCCCTTTTACCCAACCAGAAAGTTTAATTAACTATACACACCTAATTTTGTCCCTCCCAAAAATCCAATTTATTCATATTTTACCTCACCTTATCATACCCCTTCATCCATTCTACACTTTCCCCACAAGGAAACAAGTTCAACAAATCTTAACAAATTTTATCCCTAAATTCCCAGATAATCCAAATTTGAAAAAAATGACAACCCCTCCCTATTAAATTTTGACATATCACAACCCCACACCCTACCCCTACCCACATACCCCCTAGATCCTACCCCAAGTCGCGTGGATTCCTCTTTTTCCCACAAATAAAATTATGCTTTTCTTAACACACCATTACTCACACATAATCAGGCATATTCACTAATTAGCACACACTACCATCATTCCTTATATTCATAAAGTTTCTATATACGCATACTCCCAATTTCTATTTCACGGACACCCACCCACTAGGAAAGAGTAATCATATACACACCCCATTATCTTTTATTTTCAATAATACACTCACACTCCACATAATATATAGAATACACACAGGCAGCTGACCATTTTCTCCATTTATACAAACACACTCACTGTTTTGGGGGGAAGAACAACATACACACACACACACCAGATCAAAGGAGAGAACGAGAGAGTCAAGATAAAGAGGGCATCGAGAGAGAGGAAAAAAATTGAGAGAAAGGGGGAGAAATAGACACACATAAATTGTTTTTCATGATTTTGTCACTGGAAACCTGTCGGATTCTTCACTGGAAAATACTACCTGTTGTCGTTCATTCCTATTCTGGCCAAATCTATCAGAAAACAATGCCACTAGCCCTTTATTTATCCTAAAAATGACTTAGAACCATGATAACGTTGGTATTTTATTGGGATACGTGTATCGTTGTTTTAGATTGTATCATTTTCTTTGTGGGTTTATGTTCCAAATAGAATTTGGGATCGACGTAGTTGGGTTAGCTCTTAATTCGTGATTCGGTCCGAAAAGTCATGTTGGGTTGTGCTCTTTGGTATTTGATCGAGTTGGTGGGTTTGTGTTGGTTCATTGTTTGAGGTTTGATTTGAGATTTTGGACGTGGATTCTATCGGGTTTAATCAGATTAATACATCAATTTTTAAAGAGGTATTGAGGTCCAACTCTATCTTCTCTCCCTTTAATTTTTACGTGAATATGAATGATTTTCTTACTTGACATGTTTGATCTTTATTTTGAGTTGGTTGATGTTGGATTTGAATGTAGAAACTTAGATTGGTAGTCAAAGAATTGAGTGATTATTTGGACAATGTATGCGAGAAGGGATTGGTCTCGATAAAAGTAAATTTGGACAAATTTTGATTCATTTTTTATGTTGAACGTGTATTGTGCCGAGTAGACAAATAGTAGGTTCGGGTAGGCAAATTTAGAACTTGTGGATTGTTGAATGTTGAAAATGTTTGTTGAATGGTTTTATTTCATGAATTTAGATCAATTGTACTCATTTGACTAGGAAATGCCACAAAGGAAATTTTGTTAATTTACTTGGGAATTCCTCGAACGAAATTATATTTTTTCATCGGGGAATGCCCCGACGTATCATATTTTTGAAAGAGGCTCGTGATGAAGGCCCAAGGTACCAGGTGAAGCATAGTTTAGGATTAGTGTAGATTAGCATAGGTTTACATTTAAGTATCTTTTTATTTTGGTTCTGTAATAAATTAGATTGGACACTAATTTTAATTTTGTTTGTTTGATTTTTTGTTTCGTGTTTATGTGTTTGTTAGTTTCTACATTCATAGTGTCTTACTAGCTGATATAGTTCATAGAGTGTCCGTGGTCGAACCACGAGATCAAGGGGTGCCTAATACCTTCCCTTCGATCAATAGAATTCCTTAACCAGGATCTCTATTTGCGGATCAATTTAAAAGAGTCAAAATCATTTTGAAAAAGGATTTCCAAAGGTGACTTGACACACCCTCTTTATGCCAAGTGACGACTCTGAGTTTTGAATATAAATAATCCTTTTTGAAACAAAACTTTATTTTTTCACCTAATAATGAAAAGCTTTTCAAACTTTAAAATCAATTTCTTTTTGGTTAAAAAGGGGGTGTAACAGCTCTCGCGACTTTTCTGGGGATCTTTTCAAAATTTGAGCTTATTTTTGTAGTTGTATGAACTTAGTTTGACATCATTGGTTAATAAACATTGTTTTTGTTATTATTTGTATTTTTTTTATCATTGTTAAGTACCTACTTGCTATGTGTTTATAGTATTTTTTTGTTTTGTGTTACTGCTTTATATCTGGCATCATTTGCATAACCCAAGTCAATTCTTTCTGTAGCAAGTCCCAGAATGCATGTCGTGTATACGAATTCTAGCCGAGTCACCCTTATTTTAGGAGGGGGAGCTGTCGGATGTATGGAGTGGGTGAAAAGTTATTACAGCCAGTATCGAACATACGCTCTCCCGAATAGCTTTGTTAGTAGACCCCAGCGTTGGTCGGTCTTTAGGTCATACTTATTTGTATCATATTGAGACCTAGCGCGACTCACTTTTTCCTTTATAATAGACTCACCTTAAAAGAATCTCTACGAGCTAAATGTTGCATTTTTTAGGGTGACGAGGTCATTAACGGACTGATTTGGGGATTGTATGTGCTAGAGTTAAAGGAAGGTGTGTGTGAAAAAAACAAAAAAAGAGAAAGAAAGAAAATAAGGTGAGTCAAAAAAGAGTTTCGTAGTTTTTAGAGTTTTTTATGGCTTTTTTTCTTCACAATCCAAAAAAATTATAAAAAGAGTTTTACCTTTTGCACTCATTTGTCTAAAACAAAAAAAAACATCTAAAAGATTTTCTTTTGATTTCTTTAGAATGCATTCATAATTCGAAAATTCCAAAAAAAAAAATTCAATATGATTTTTTATAAAAGAAAATTAAAAAAAATGGTAGAAGTTTTGTACATTTCATATAACGAAAATACTAAAAAAAAAATTTCTTTCATAGTTGTTAGCTTTTTTTTTTATGTGAAGTGTCAAATTGAAAATTCCAAAAGATTTTATTTACTTTGTTTATCGTCTGTTTGTGGTTGTGTCTTTTAGACTAGGGTTCAGTCGATTGTTTAATCTTTATTTGTCCAATCTGGACGAACTACGCACACCTGATTCTCCTCTCTCTAGAATGCAATACGTAGGCAGCCTTCTAGGGTTCAGTGATTTTATTTCAAAAATTCAAAAAAAAAATTTCACTCTTCATTTAGAGTAGGTGTTCCATATACATCTTTAAAAGAAAACTACAAAAAGATTTTCCTTTAGTAGTTTCAAGTTTCATTTTCATATGAAATTCAAAATTGAAAACCCAAAAAAAAATTTCTTTGGTAATCATAGGTTTCATTTTGTATGGGGATGTTAAAGATGAAAAATTCAAAAAGATTTTTGTCAATTATTTTGATAATTTGTTATTTTCTTTTCTTCTTAAAGTTTCAAGAAAAAGAAAAAGAAAGAGAATTTCATCGGACATGTTGTGATAAAACTTCATGAACTACGTACACCTGATTCTCCTCCCTCGGGAGTGAGATACGTAGGCGCCCTTCTCGAGTTAGGTGATCTTTTCCAAAGTAAAATAAAAATAAAAAGGTTTTGAGGAAGTGTTGAACTCTAATGCATTTTCTTTTTCTTGTTCAGTTAGTTTAAGGTGGTTGGTTTGTGACATTTTGGTTGGTCCTCCATATTGCACTAAGTTGAAGATAAAGTTATGGCCAACATGGATACAGAGGATTTTGTCACTAATCAGATAGGGAGTTCGGGGAATGAGAATTTAGGAGCTAATGAAGAGATTTGAAAATTAAGGAAGTAAATGATAGAAATGCATTGGGTTTGGGCTAATGGGTTTCCACTTCCTCTATTTCCCGTCGATAATTTGGAATATCTTACTAGTTTGCCTCCTATTTCACATGCAAAATTTCTCATTTTTCTTGACATGCCACAATATGCATCAGGGTCTACTCCAGGGCGACACTATCCAAACACTTGTAATATTCATTTCCTCACTCTTCAAAACAAAACTACCACGTGATTGGCTCGACCTGCTATTCATACTTTTGCAACACCACTCCTACCTAAAGCTTCTACTTTTGATGTTTAGCCACCGGTTGTGGTTCCTCACTCTGCATGTGAGCCTATATTGAATATTTATAGCAATCAGCATTATGCTCCCGAGCCCATATTTAAGTCGACTGGTTCTTGTGGCTACACTCAACCGCCTGAATTTCCTATTAACACTGAGAAGCCTGTTATGATAGAAGAACAAGAGAAAATGACCAAAAAATTAAGAAGTTTGGAACTGGCTATAAAAATCTTCCAAGGACTTAGGGGTACAAAAGTGTCTCATATAATAATCTATGTATGTTTAGAGGTGTTCATCTCCCTCTTGGTTTTAAAATACCAAAGTTTGAGAAGTATGATGGACATGGAAATCCAGTAGCATATTTCAGACATTATTACAACCAACTAAAGAGCACTGGAGGGAAGAAAGAATTACTCATGGTATATTTCGATGAGAGTCTTTCAGTTCTAGCTTCAGAATGGTTTGTTGACCAAGACATCAAAAAGTGGAATAGTTGGGATGCCATATCTAATGAATTCACGAAAAAATTCTGATACAATATAGAGTTAATTCCTGAAGAGAAATCCCTAAATAATATGAAGAAAAAGAGTACTGAAACTTTCAGATAGTATGCAATTAGATAGCATGAACAAGATGATAGGGTGAAACCACCAATGATATAAAGTAAGATAGTGGAGGTGTTTATTCAAGAAAAGGATGAAACATATTGTCAAAACTTGTTACCTACATTAGGCAAGTCATTTATTGAGCTCCTCAAAGTGGGTGAGATGATAAAGGATGGAATTAAGACCGATCGTATTTTAAGTTTTGAAACATTGAAAGCAACTACTCAAGCAATTCAACAAGGTCTGGGAAGTGTTGGAGGGAACAAGAATGAGGAAGATGCATCTTCTATTATAGTTTGACAATAGGTATGGTCAGGAGGACCACACTATCATTACCCTAAGGCTTAAACCCAAGTTCATGCCCAAGCTCTTCAAAATTACTCCCAAAATCCATTATACTCCATTCGCCTACCTCCATATCCAGTGTATAATGCACAACCATATTTTCAACTCACATCTTACCCACAATGGCACGTGCCAAATCCTTAGAGTCATCCTCTAACTCCACAAACCTACCAAAGCCCTTCTAGGCCTGATTTTCAATTTAAGACAAACAATGAAATGAGGCAAAAGTTGAGGGATAGTTTCACATAAATCGAAGAGTTGTATGCCAGTGTATTTCAGAGATTGGTACAGTAGGGCATGATCACTCCTCTCTTTGGGTATACTCCTGACTCACATTTAAGAAGTTTTGATCCTAATATACGATATGCATATCATTCTAATATTCAGGATCATAGTATTAAATATTATCGCTCTTTGAAAAGAGAACTAGAAAAGATGATTCAAGGAAAATTGATTGTGGTGAAGAACATTGAAAAAAGTTAAAGATTTAGTCATGATGATGTGCAACTCAGTGGCTAAGATGTCAAGGTCAGTAATTGAGAAGTCACTCCTCTCCTTATCGGAAAGGATTATTGGTAGTTTGTTTTGTTTTCCTTTTAATTTTCTGAATTATTTTAGGGTTGTAATCCAGGATCTATCTTGTTTTATTGATTTGTGATTTATTTTCAAACCCTTCTATATTTTATTTAAACTACATGAAGTGTCCCTTTATGTTTATATTTTAAATATGTGTTGTTTGTTTGTTTTCTTTACACAATACAATTTATGTTGATTCTAGTGATATGACATGGTAGAGGAATTCTTAGCCAGATCTTGAAATCTAGTTTAAGTATGAACTTTGACTCAGAGGGTTAAAGTTAGAAAAAAACATCTGAGAAATAGGTAGAAAGTTAAGACATTTGGTGACCATGTTGAAGCCTTCTTTGAAAATTAAGGCCATTGTTTTCGAGAATCACAAGAATAACTTGGTCATCAATCAAAAGACATATCTCAATTAGGTCAACTAGTGAATGTTATATCCTATGACAAAATCAACAGAAAAAAAATTAGCTCTACCAAGTCATGAGTCATTTAGCATGAGGAATGTACAACAAAGATGGAGTTGTTTGCTGGACAAGTGCAGAAGTAGTGATGCACAGGATCGGTTAAGTTAATGCTATAAAAATGTCACATATGATCTTCATCGCCCACTTTCAAATTGCATGTTATGTACCTACATTCTCAAGTATTGATATGATGAAGGCATTTCATTCTGCTATCCAAATATTGTGTCATCCTTTGTTTATCCCGTTTGAGTTTTAGTTCTATTTTCTTTCATACCCCTCTTTTAGAATCCAGATAGAGCCATCAAAGTTAAAAAAAATGGTTTCGAGTAAAAGATTAGAGTCAGAATAGTTTTAAAAAAAAAAGGAGAGTGTCAAGAAAAATAAAGTCAGAAAAGTCCCAAAGAGAAAAAGAGTCATCAAAAGAATACAAAGAAATCAGAATCAAGCAAAAAAATAAGCTACCAGAACTACGTGTGACCTAATTCTCCTCTCTCAGGAATGAGATACGTAGGCTGCCCTACTTTAGGCTCGGTTCAACCCAAATGAAAAATTTAGAATTCCCCAGTCAAAAGAAATTGGGGCATGAGTTAATCTTCAATGTTTGAGTCAATTCCAAACGTTGTAAGTCCCACACCACTTGAAGTATCGTTTGAGCCTCATGCCATCCTTTCTTTCTAACCCTATCCAAATGCCAAGTTACGACCAAAGAAAGACTTTCAAATTAATCTTTGAGGATGTTAAGGCTAAGCATGCAAGGAATGTTATGAATGCATTTGGGAACTACTTGTATTCCTCAACATAAGGAATCAAGAGAGAAATAAAAATGAGTCTTATTGGTGAAAACCGTCCTGGTCACTGTAAGATATTAGTAAGTTGAGAGAGATATAAATTAGAAAGTCTTATCAGTGAAAACTCTCACGAGTACTGTAAGATGACGTCGATTTGAGTGAAATGAAAATAAGAGAGTCTCTTTGGTGAAAAACCCTCACGGATACCATAAGGCAATAGTGAGTTGAGAAAAAAAAATGAGAGAGGCTTGTTGGAGAGAACCCTTCAAGGCGCCACTAGTCGAATGAGGTCTTAAATGCAATTGACCTAAGGAAGCAACTCAGTTTCAAGGACATTAACTCAATAATAATTGGTGAAAGTTTGGAAGGAAAGATCAGGCAGCTTAATCAGAAATGCATGTCATAATCATTAGAGTTAACTATCACTTTTAGATAAATCTTTTCTCTTTTTCAATAGGGACATTTATTGTCTCTTTTTCTTCTCTATAGTTTTATTTTTATTTTCTTGAGTCAATTATCCAAATAAAAAAAATCATTGTTATTTTTTCGTGTCTTGAAGTCAAGTCCATGTCAAAACAAATGAGAAAAGATTTCAAAATTGACTACTGACTTCTTCAATTATACAAATCAAGACAGAAAGGCCAATACTTGAAAGAGACATGATTATTAGCCAAAATAAGGCATGTAGAGAGTTTCATCAATAGACAAATCTGGGAACTCATGGAAATGCCATGGTTCAAAGAGTTTATCTGAGGAGCATGGCAAAGCAGAATGATGTGTTTTGTTTCAGAGTCACTTTTAGTAATTTGAGTTTGGTCAATGATACAGAAAGTCAATGACATATGTTAATGATTGGAAGTAAGATTGAATATGACCAGCGCAAGAGTAATTGCCTCGAAAGCCAAAGCCAAAAACCATCCACTATGCATTAAACTCACAAGTTTTCTTTGATAAAAAAAGAAACATGTTACCTTCAAATCAAGGACTTCAACGCCTAAACATCGAAGGCCATAATTTTTCGCATCTACAAATGCAAGGGAGCAGTGTTGCTGCACAAAATTGGTAATCAAAACTATGGTAAAACTCATAATCCAATATTTCTAGGAGACACATTTCCTTGGGTAATTCAAGAGGCATTTGCATGGAAACACACTTTCTTGTTTGGGTAATTCAAGTCACATTTGTAAGGAGATGCACTTTCTTGTTTGGGTAATTCAAGAAATCTTTATAAGGAGACACACTTTTTTGTTTGGATAATTCAAGAGATATTTGTAAGGAGATGAAAGGATATGCACTTCCTTATTTGGATAATTCAAGCAACATTTGTAAGCAGATGCACTTACTTGTTTAGGTAATTCAAGTGATATTTGTATGGAGACACACTTCCTTGTTTGAAAAATTCAAGCAATATTTGTAAGGAGAGACACTTCCTTGTTTGGGTAATTCAAGCGACATTTGTAAAAAGATGCACTTTCTTGTTTGGGTAATTCAAGCAACATTTGTAAAGAGAAATACTTTCTTGATTGGATAATTCAACTGACATTTGTAAGGAGATGCACTTCTTTGTTTGGGTAATTCAAGCAACGTTTCTAAGGAGACATACTTTCTTGTTTGGGTAATTCAAGAGACATTTGTGAGGAGATGTTCTTCCTTATTTAGGTAATTCAAGCAACATTTGTAAGGAGACTCACTTTCTTGTTTGGGTAATTCAAGCGACATTTGTAAGGAGATGGACTTCCTTGTTTGGGTAATTCAAGCAATAGTTGTAAGGAGACGCACTTTCTTATTTGGGTAATTCAAGTGAAATTCGTAAAGAGATGCACTTCCTTGTTTGGAAAATTCAAGCAAATTTGTAAGGTGACGCACTTCCTTATTTGGGTAATTCAAGCGGCATTTGCAAGAAGACACACATCCTTATTTAGATAATTTAACCAGCATTTGTAAGGAAATACATTTCCTTGTCTAGATAATTCAAGCAACATTTGTAAGGAGACGCACTTCCTTGTTTGGGTAATTTAAGTAAAATTTGTAAGGAAACGAACTTTATTGTTCTGGTAATTCAAGCGGCATTGATAAGGAGACACACTTCCTTATTTTAGTAATTCAAGCAACATTGGTAAGGAGGTGCACTTCCTTGATTGGGTAATTCAAGCGGTATTGGTAAGAAGACACACTTTCTTGTTTGTGTAATTCAAGAGGAATTGGTAAGGAGACATACTTTCTTGATTAGGTAATTCAAGAAGCATTGGTATGGAGACACACTTTCTTATTTGGATAATTCAAGCAGTATTTGTAAGGAGATGTACTTTCTTGTTTGTGTAATTCAAGAGGCATTTGTAAGGAGACACATTACCTTGGGTAATTCAAGTGGCATTTGTAAGGAAACACATTTTCTTGTCTGGGTAATTCAAGTGACATTTGTAAGGAGTCACACTTCTTTTATTGGGTAATTTGAATTTTAGTTGTTGGGTGATATACCTCCTAACTTAAGCCTTCATCTCTAGAAGACGTACTTTCTAGCCGAAATTCCTCACTTTAATTCTTAGGAGACACACTTCCTAGTCTTAGTAATTTAATTCTACTCTTAAGAGATGCATTTCTTTGTCAGAGTCTTGATTCATAATTGCAACATGCAAGTAGTTATGATGGGATTTGACATTTGCAAATGTTTTCTAATAATCAACTTGGGTAGAAATTTAATTCATGTTATTGAAAGCATCATTTAGGATCCTCTTGAAGAATAAGACTCTAATTTTGAAAAGTGAGATTTCTATCCATAACTTTGTTTGGGGTAATTTTCTTGCTAGTTTTGATGTGATTTCAGGAGCCTGTCTGAAGAACAGGGCAAATAAATGGAAAGCCAGCAACATGGTGAAGAAGTTGAAAGTCAAGCAACAAGGAGAATAAATTAAAAGTCAACAGATTGAAAAAATAGCAAGTCAGGAGCCCTTTTGGAGAACAGAGTGAAGAAATTGAAAGCCAAGAAACAAGCTGAAGAAATTGCAAGTTAGGAGCCCGCCTGGAGAACAGGGTGAAAAATTACAAGTCAGGAGCTCACCTGAAGAATAGGGTGATGAAATAGCAAGTCAAGAGTCAAGGAAAGTTGCATAGATAGAACTTTTGTAATTTTATTTATATTTTTATCTTGTAATTTTCATTTTTGATGTAATGACAGAGCCGCAGACCGGAACCTCAATAAGTCCTCAGTCGATTCTCCAACTTAGTTTTCCTTCTTCCTTCTATTTCATTCTTTGAATGATGGTTGGGTCAAAATTTGGTCTCGTTGTCTACTGTTTTGTCTGAAAATATTTTGTTTTTACATTCAAAAAGGGGCATGATGTAGACACCTAATTTTGTCCCTCCCGAAAACCTAATTTATTTATTTTTTACCTCACCTTACCATACACCCTCACCCATTCTACACTTTCCCCATAAGGAAATAAATTCAACAAATCCTAACAAATTTTATCCCTAAATTCCCGCATAATCCAAATTTGAACAAACTAGCAACCCCTCCCTATCAAAGTTTTACACATCACCACCTCATACCCTACCCCTACCCATATACCCCCTAGACCTTACCCCAAGTCACGTGGATTTCTTTTTTTCCCACCAACAGAATTACACTTTTTTCATGCACCATTACTCACACATAACCAGTCATATTCATTGATTAGCATGCACCACTATCATTCCTTACATACACACAGTTTCTATATACACATACTCCCATTTTTCATTTCACGGATACGCACCCACTGGAAAGAGTATGCATATACACATGCCATCATCTTTTATTTTTCAATAATACACTCACACTCCACATAATCTATAGAAACACATGGATAGCTCACTATTTTCTCCATTTATACAGACATACTCACTAGATCGGGGAGAAGAACAACACACACATACACCAGATCAAAGATGAGAATGAGGGAGTCGAGAGAGAGAGCATCAAGAGAGAAAAAAATGATAGCGAATGGGGGATAAATAGACGCTTATCGACTATTTTTTGGTGAGTTTCTCATTGGAAAACCGCTAGATTTTCACTAGAAAGTACCACTAGCCATCGTTCATTCCTATCCCGACCAAATCTATCAGAAAATGATGCCACTAGCCCCCTATTTTTTTGAAAAATGACTTGGAACCGTGATAGCATTGGTATTTTGTTTGGATTGGCATATCGTTATTTCGGATTGTCTGTTTTTCTTTGTGGGTTTGTGTTCAAAATGGAATTTGGGATCGACGCGGTTGGGTTGGTTCTTAATTCGTGATTCTGTCCGAAACTCAAGTTGGGTTGTGTTCTTTGGTATTTGATCGAGTTGGTAGGTTTTGGTTGGTTCTTTGTTTGAGGTTCGATTTGAGGTTTCGGATATGGATTCTATCAGGTTTTATTGGAATAATACATCAATTTTGAAAGAGGAATTGAGGTCCAACTCTATCTTCTCTTCCTTTAATTTTTACGTGAATGTGAATGATTTGTTGTTTGACATATTTGAATCTTTATTTTGTGTTGGTGGATGTTGGATTTGAATATGGAAACTTGGATTGGTAGTTGAAGAATTGATTAATTATTTTAAGAATGAATGCAGAAAGGGATTGGTTTTGATAAAAATAATTTTTGATAAATTTTGATTCATTGGTGGTGTTGAACGGATAGAATCATGATAGGTTCAGACGGGTAGGCAAATAGTAGGTTCGGGTAGACAAATTTAGAACTTGTGGACTTTTGAATGTTGAAAATATTTGTTGAATGATTTTATTTTATGAATTTAGATCAATTGTACTCATTTGGCCAGGGAATTCCCTGAAGGAAATTGTATTTATTCACCAGAGAATGCCCCGATGTATCATGTTTTAGAAAGAGGGTCGTGATCAAGGCTCGAGGCACCGGGTGGAGCGTAGTTTAGAATTTGTGCAGATTAGTGTAGTTTTATATTTCAGTACCTTTTTATTTTAGGTCTGTAATAAATTGGACTTTACAGTAATTTTGGTTTTGTTTGTTTGATTGTTTGTTTGGTGTTTATGTGTTTGTTGGTTTATACATTCATAGTGTCTTACTAGCCGATATATTTCATTGAGTGACCATGGCCGAACCACGGGATCGAAGTGTGCTTAACACCTTCCCCTCGGTCAATAGAATTCCTTAATTGAAATCTCTATTCGCGGATCAGTTTAAAAGAGTCAAAATTGTTTTGAAAAAGGATTTTCAAAGGTGACTTGGCACACCCGATCTATGTCAAGTGGCGACTCTGAGTTTTGAATATAAAGAATCCTTTTCGAAATAAATTTTCATTTTGTTACCTAATAATAAAACCCTTTCAAACTTTAAAATCAATTTCTTTTTGGTTAAAAAAGAAGTGTCACATTAACCATAACCATGACCACCAAACCTTACCATTTTAACCATTCCAAAGCATTTAAACTATTTAGGGTTCCTTTACCAAATCATACTATGCAATAGTTCCATTTAATGTTCAATAATATAGTAAAAATATTCTTATAGGCATTTTATCAAACATGTTGGGGTATAGTATTTCCAAAATCAATTTCAATTACCAGTTAACCATTCTCATGCAACCAATTGTCCAAACCACCATTAAAGCATGTTAAAATATAATTGAAACTTAGGAAAACCATAACCAAGCATTTAATACCAAAACCCCATCATATATTTGAAAACTCCAAAATCATACAATAATTATGCCATGAAAACATTGTATAAAACATGCATTTAGTTGGAACTAAAAATGAGAGAGGAGTAGATGCCTTAGATTACAAAGATGATAGAGATAAATCACCTGTACAAGCCCCACATTAATCCTCTAAAATAAACCCTAGCCTTCCTTTACCCAGGAGACTTAGAGAGAATTAGAGAGAGTTTCTAAGTGTTTAAGATTAGAATAATAGGGTAAATAATGTCCTAATAGTGATATAAGTTGTGCGGCCTTAAGTGGTTAAGTGGAAAAATATCCAAATTACCCCCAACATAACTTCTTAAAATTCTTGCCAGATGGTACGACTGCTCCATACCAGTCGTACCCTTCCATACGAATGGTACCTACCACTCGTACCCTAAGCCTCCCCCTTGGACCCAGCACTGTCCACCGTACGACTTACCTTAACCAAATCATACCAAATCATATGATTAGTACTACTAAACCGTATCCCTGGCAGAATAGGGTCAAAGGATGTTTGATCACTGTCTACCATATGAGTCAATGGTAAGACTCGTACCCTATTTTACAGTTCATGATGATTCACTCGTACTCAAATTCAAGTTAAGTTACTAAGTGTCCAATTAAGTGAAGGAAAACCCAAACTATACAACCTGTCACAACCATACATTCCAGAAACCAATCCAACACATCAACCAACACTAATTAGCATATGAACAAGAGCATACCAACCGTATCCCATTATACGAATGGTACCCATAAGTCATATGATGTCTAGAAATCAAGAAATTTTCTAAGGGTCCAAATCCAGAGTATTTCAGTAAAGATTCTATAATATCTATATGTTTTTATGTTGAAAGGACATAAATAACACTTCAGATAAAATTATTGACACGAAAATGACCATTGAATTTAATTTTATTTTCTAGCCCTTTGT
This sequence comes from Capsicum annuum, assembly GCF_002878395.1. NCBI lineage: Eukaryota > Viridiplantae > Streptophyta > Magnoliopsida > Solanales > Solanaceae > Capsicum > Capsicum annuum. The sequence goes on from NC_061122.1 coordinate 33,940,096, forward strand.
GGCAGCTTTATACTATACTGATACAAATTTGATATAAATCTTATATAGATATGTAGTCTATACAATAAAAATTCAATTTCTATACTCATTTTATACATATACACGCGAACACACACAACAACAATACAAATTTTATGCATATCATATTAAAAAATGCATATTCTCTATAATAATTATACAACTTTTACCCATAAATTTGCTGCTCTTTTTTTTACGACCTGTATTAGTATGATATATTGATTGTATCAATATGGTATATAATTTGTATCTGCACTACTTGAGGCAAAATGACCCAAACTATGAAATAATCATATATGAATTTTTTTTGTGCCGACTGGCCTTAAATGTCGGATGACCAATCATGGATCAATTATTTTAAAAAGGTTTAGGCCGTGTCATTTTTTCAATTTTTTAATTGAGAGATAATATTACAAGTCCAAAAACTTGTTGCATATTGAGCCAACATACCCCTTAAATAGAGGAGGATCCAGAGAAAAGTTAGTCCCACCAAAAAAAGAAAAAAATTGGAGTAACGAATGATATAAATTTTTGTGATCATTGCTCAAATGAATCTTGTGGTCAATGTGAGAGATTAGTGTTGGACTTTTTCGCTGTTGGAAATATTTGTACTAAGTAAAATTACATTGTGCTCTACACATCCAAGTTTAAGAAGAAGAATAATTTATTTATGTTGGAGATTCTAAAAATACCCCGTTCTATTTTCTTCTTATTAAATTCACATATAAAAACATTGACATTATTTGAAGTAATATATAATTTTAATAGGGTGTGTGTGGATCTATGCGGGTAAACTAACTTGTGAAATAGATTTATTATATGTATGATGAATCTATTTTTCTTTGTACGTGGATATCTATTAAATTTTGTTTCAATAGCTTTTAATAATTTATTCTTTTCGTAAGATGTATTCATTAATTTGTATGGTTTATTATTTTATCCTGTAGTAATTGTAGAGCTACAGATTTCTATATAATAATTTATCCTAATTGTACTGTAATGTATATCTAATTCTAGATTTTCAATATTATTTATTATCGTGTGTTGTTCTTCTCGTAGTGAGTTTTTTAAATTATATAAATTATCACATGTACTTTTTTCTAAATTTTTTAAGGTTTCTTCTATCCAGATTAATTTTTCTTTTAGATTTTTCATTATTTTTCTAATTCGATTTTTATAACTAATTTCATTATTTAGATTATCTTGATTTTCTCTAGTTTTTCTAATATATTCTAACATCTCTTAATCTGAATAATATTCTTCTGGGTAATTATCTAGGTATAACTGTTCTATCCAATTTATGGTTTCAATTTCATAGTCTAATACTTTTTCTAATATTATTCTCTTAATATCTATAATTTCTATATCTCTAAGTATATATAAGATTAAGACTTTAAGATGATCTATTTTTTTTTTTAAATTGATTAAATATTTTATTATAATATTTTGTAGTTGTTTGTTTTAGCCTTAGTAGTTCTTGCATATTTTTATTAAGAAATTCTATATATTTTATCTCTTTAGTTTCCATGTATTTGTCTAAATTTAGTTTCATCTGTTTTTCTATTAACTGTATGTTGCTCATATCTTTTTCTAAAAATTCTATGTAATTTATCATGGTAAGTATTTGTAAGAGTAGTTAGGCAGGTATGGTATATAATTTACTCTAGTCATATAATATTTACCAAATGCTTTTTCTAATATAATTTTTATTATATCTACTACTTTTATATCTTTAAGTGCATACAAAATAAGTATTTTAAATTTATCTACCATCACATCAGATAAATAATTATTCATTTTCATAAAATTGCTATTTCCAAAATATTCCCTCCAATCATATACATAACAAAATATAGTCATCTTAAATTACTATATACTAGATTATTCTTAAATAACATGTTCTTCAGTTACTATTAGCATGGTAATTTGGATACTTTTTCCTTAAATAGCGCCTCTACTCTGGTTACTCCCTACCACGGCTTCTTACCTTATTGGTTTCACCTTTAGGATGACATAGTTCTTAGGGATTTTTCTCCATTTCCACTTTGCTAATAAACTTCTTAACATATTATTTTTCGAATAATTCTAATACAAAGTAACTAATATGAATTTATTTTATCATATCATGATTGTTGGGAATTATGAATTTAGCTATTCATAATCGTAAATAAATATACCTGTTCGGGTAGTTTTGATATTTCTAAAGTTTGTTCCTCCATAGCTTTTTCCATTGAAATGTGTCTGTTTTTTAATTAACTAAGCAAAATATTTATTGTGGACTAGAGAGAGTATTGCTTCAACACATGAAGGCTTGCTTTGCAATGCCTTCGGTTTCTTCCATTTATAGAATGAAAATTTTTACAAATTCTTTACACGTTTTCTAAAAAGAATCCTAAAACTAAGTGCCATAGCCTTTAAAAAAAGTCAAAAAGGCTAGGAGGCTAAAAAAGAAAAGGCTAAAGTCTAATAATTCTGTACAACAATTTTACGTAAGTATCTTGTCTTCTGTTGATATCTTCTCGTTGTCATATCTGCTGTTTTTCCATAACTCCATTATTGCTTCTTATCTTATCTTTCCAGCTGGCATGCTCATCTTCTTGATTTTTATTCTAGGTGTACTTCTGGAATAATATTATCTTCTCCATTGCATCTTGAACATTGATGGTTTGGATATTTGTGTCCAATTATCTTACAATATCTTATCAATAATCCGTCTGAAATAAATTCTTTTTTAATTGCTCTTGCAGTAGATTGTTTTTCTGGGTTGAGTAATGTCATTATCCATTGTCTAACATCTTCCATATCTGCTTGTCGTAGCTCTTTTGAATTTTAATAAATCATCTGATGGTCTCGCGAATAATAGCTCCATATTGGGTTGCCATTAGTATAATTATTTGCTAATTCTTGAATAATTGTAGCTAGTCCAATGAGTCGTTTATTTGCGTAGAAATCAAGTATCTCAATTCTGGGTATCTCTGGCTGCTGCGTAATATCTTCCGGTATGATCATATCTCTGGTTAGTCCTATTTTTAAAACTTGTATAACTGGTTTTATTTCATCGTATAATATCTCTGCTGGTGCAGTATAACACTTTATATAAAATAGATTTCCTTTTATTATCCTTTTGTAGGTGGTGAATATTTTATGTAATTCTTCCATAGCTGTTAGTTCTTCTTCGTCTTGGGTGTATATGGTATTTAACAATCCATAGTCAAAACAAGTTTTCACTAGGCTTGGGTTGGTTTTAGGTAATGCAATTAGCTTGTTATATCCTTGTAATTTTTGGGTTATATAGTTGTAAACTTTTTTATCTTGGTTTAGACTATCTCGGTATGTGGTAATTCGTGGGGGTATGAACAAGGGGTCTTTTTGTGTTTTTGGTATAAATGGTTTTTCAAATATCTTATTCATATTGATGTTTTGATATCTTTGTCTACTAACTCCTTTGCTTGTACCTACAGAAGTAGATTGATAAACGTTATGGGTTTTATGGAGTGTCCCATCGTCTCCTTTTAGCTCTGGAACTTTAGTGTCTTTCGATCGACATAGCTCTGCACACTGCTGAGTTAGCTGATTTGTATCTATAGACTTCAGTTTATCTTCATTAGTCTTGAGCTTTTGTATCTCATTACCCATACTGTCCACTTTCATTGAAAGCGTAGTTAGAGTGTTGAGTATTTTTTCTAGAGTGTCTTCTTCTATTATATCAGTCTGTGTAGCTTTGTCTTGATATGTAATCTGCAATAACATTTTTGTTAGTACTGATTACTTCATGTGAAATTTAATATATTCAAGACTAGTCTCCGAATCTCTTTTGTTGTAACTGAAATTTTATATGCACTTAAATATATAAAAGTAGTAGATATAAGAAAAATTATATAAGAAAAAGCATTTGGTATATTATATGACTAGAGTAAATTATATACCATACTTGCCTAACTACTCTTACAAATACTTACCATGATAAATTACATAGAATTTTTAGAAAAAGATATGAGCGACATACAGTTAATAGAAAAACAGATGAAACTAAATTTAGATAAATACATGGAAACTAAAGATATAAAATATATAGAATTTCTTAATGAAAATATGCAAGAACTATTTAGACTAAAACAAACAACCACAAAATATTATAATAAAATATTTAATCAATTTTAAAAAATAGATCATCTTAAAGTCTTAATCTTATATATACTTAGAGATATAGAAATTATAGATATTAAGAGAATAATATTAGAAAAAGTATTAGACTATGAAATTGAAACCATAAATTGGATAGAACAGTTATACCTAGATAATTACCCAGAAGAATATTATTCAGATTAAGAGATGTTAGAATATATTAGAAAAACTAGAGAAAATCAAGATAATCTAAATAATAAAATTAGTTATAAAAACCAAATTAGAAAAATAATAGAAAATCTAAAAGAAAAACTAATATGGATAGAAGAAACCTTAAAAAATTTAGAAAAAAGTACATGTGATAGTTTATATAATTTAAAAAACTCACTACGAGAAGAACAACACAAGATAATAAATAATATTGAAAATCTAGAATTAGATATACATTACAGTACAATTAGGATAAATTATTATACAGAAATCTGTAACTCTACAATTACTACAGGTTAAATAATAAACCATACAAATTAATGAATAGATCTTACGAAAAGAATAAATCATTAAAAGACATTGAATCAAAATTTAAGAGATATCCACGTACGAAGAAAAATAGATTCATCATACAAAAATCTATTTCATAAGTTAGTTTACCCGCATAAATCCGCCCCTCTCATAGAATTATGAGATAAGATATAATGAATATATTTTTTAAAGTTTGATATAAGGTGCTAATAAAACTATTAATGAATCTTTGAAATATTTATTATGTTTGAATTCATTTCTATTGTTAACTTTTGAGAATGTCATCGAGCTAAAATTGTGAAAATCTTTTCTAACATTTCTAATTGAAGGAGATAATGCTGGTTTATTTACGAGTCCTTAGTTTGGTCTTTATTATAATTTAAAGTTTAAAATGTTCTCAATTTATTAGAGCGATTTTGAATTTTACTATGTCATAGTTTAAGACGATTTTTCTCCCTATAAATGTATACGCAAAAGTAGTTTTATTGAGATTTAAGATGAGGTTTTAAATATTTATTATTGATAAAAAAGTACCTTGAGATCTTGATAAATGATAAATTGCCTGCTTGTTAGTATGACAAATAATATTTTGGGTGAAGCTATATTATTATTAGCTTGTTATTTCTAAGATGATATGATATTTCTTATGAGAAAATGATAATATTTTTGTAAAGATCCATTTCGTCTTTACTAAATTATCCATAATAAATTGATGAAAAAAAATATTTTTCATTCCTCAATATTAACTTGAGCCCAAAATAGTCATCGTCTTATTTATTATTTTATCTCAATTGTTTCGGCTAAGATTTAAATCTTTTGATTTGTTTAGATAGACTCAAGACCAATGAATGTAATTATTCATGAGCATTAATACCAATACTTTAGTTTGGAAGTTTATTAGGTATGAATTAAGGTCGTACAATATCCCTAACACAAAGTTAACATTAATACTTTCTTTTCGGTAGAGTTTCGATGTGGGTTCTATTAAGGTCAACTTCAAACGATCATATCTCCTAGAATATAAGGAGTTTAGAGGTCTAATACCTACCAAATCAAAGATATCTGAGTCCTCTTTTCACCACAATAAAATTTCATCAATTCGACTTCAGAGTAAAGGTTATGACTATTTTACTGAGCAGAGTGCAATATGAAACGGGATTTCGCTGTGACAAAAATTCTGATGGTATTTAAATCAGCTTCAATCGTATTTTAGGTCTAAAAATCTCAAATTTCATTTCCCAGCTCTAGAGAGGTGATTTCCCAAAGCTTAAAGTTAAATTCCTTCATTGAGGTAAGTTTTTCATTATTTTCTTTGTCTTTTAATTCTATAACATGTTAGAATCCTTAGAAAGACCTTTAATGGTGGAATATTTTGGGGGGAATGCTTATGAATATTTTTAATATGACCTAAATCTGATTGTAAACTATAAATTAAAGATTCCTAACATGAATTTCGTAAATTAGATTATGATTTTGATGGCTATGAACCTTGAATTCCATAAAGATGAGACCTTTAGCATAAAAACTAAATTAATGGAAATGAGTTAAGCTTGAAAGAGCTAATTAATGGTTGATTGAATGTGGAAAAGTTATAGACATTGAATTATGGATAGAATTAGTGGGTTTTAATCCCAAAATTTTTGTTTGAAGAGTAACTATTTAGTTACTCTTATAATTTCTTGATTTTTAGATGATTGATTATTCCAAGGCATGAAGGAAAGGAAAGAGCATCCTTGTTGTAGCTTGCTTCTTCCAAAAGCTTGGTGTCCAGGTAGGCTAGATTTAATGAGTAGAAGATTGTGTTATTTTATATTTTTATAATTTATAATTGATGGGAGAAAGCATGTCTATTCCTGCGAGCATGAAGTTGAGTGGATAAAGCCACGAGAACTTAACTTTAATCTCAAAAATCATATTATTGATTAATTATGTGATATTTATGATATTATGTGTTATGTCCCCGCAAGAAGATTGTTGTTAATTAAGTTTGTGGACATGATAGTTCTTAGTAGTTCTAGTGATGAAGCTAGTTGAGTTATAATGATATTAAGTTGTATGTATTAGACAATAATATGATGAGGATAATAATGCTAGGATCAAGTATTGATGAGCACACTAATATCTAAAGGATAGATGACTTAAATTAGTGTGGTGATTGTATTACATGGAAAGAGGTAGTGACATTTTAAAAATTAATGAGTAAGTAATGCTCCAGTAGTGACTTGAATGCTTAAGTGTTATATTGTGATTTATTTTATGATATTCTTTTTTTGGTATTGATAAAAATACTTTATCTATTGGATGCCTATGAGAGGCTAAATTGGTGATAATGATGATTTACTGAATTATTCCTATAAGAGGCTTGTTTGATAATGATAACTCCTTGAATTAATGTCATGAATGGCTTGTTGATGATTGTAATCATTTATTGAAATAATTCTCATGAGAGGATCAAAATATTGATAAATAAAAGAACTTTATCGAATTTTCTTATGATTTTAAGTACACTTGTAAATTTAGTACGTCATATTGCATCTCGAAAGATAGTGTGAATTTACTAAAATATATATAATATGGTTATGGAGGATCGGTTACCACCCTGATACAAATATAAATATTGATATTACTTATTTATGAAGAATTAGGTACCACATCGTTACGGATATTAATGTTGATAATATTTATTTATGGAGGCTCGAGTACCACACCGGTACAGATATGAATATTGATATTACTTATTTATGGAGGATTAGGTACCGCGTATCTAAGAATATGAATATTTATATTTATTTATGGAGGATCAGGTACCACACCAGTACTAATATGAATATTAATATTATTTATGGAGGATCAGGTACTGCGTCGATATGAATATGAATATTGATAACAGTTATTTATGAAGGATCGAGTACCACACCGGTACGGGTATGAATATTGATATTACTATTTATGGAAAATTGGGTACTGCGCGGGTAACAATATGAATATTGATAATATTTATTTATGGTGGATCGGGTACCACGCCGGTACGGTACATGGACTTAGATTATCCCCTGCAGGTCATGACTAGTTGAAAAAAAATAAGTTCCTTAGCATGTGTGTACAGATTAATGTTGATTTTGAAAGGTCATGTGGTTTAATAAGTAGATAGCATGATAATGATGTTCTAATTATGAGATTTAGAAGGACGTAATTGTTACTTATGGAAAGATTTTAGTAGCAATGTGGCCGACGCTAAATTATTGTAATGCTACTCTACTAGTTTCTCAAGCAATGTGACTGACGTTAAATTTCAGTATTACTGCGAGATGTGATTAGATCGGATGCCACAAGACGGCATGGTGATAATAATAATAAAGGAAATGATCCATAGTAAAGTGATATAGAGTGATGAATCCAATGAATAATCTCACTGAAATGATTTTGAAATTTCAATAATTGAATTAAACCTTCTTGAAGAGTACTTAAAAGATTGCTAATGAGACTTAAGTTCTCTTGTGTGTCTTATTGAGATGCGAGTTGACTTATATTACCTACTTGATTGTATCCTTGATATTGATTGTGTGATATGTATTTGAAAAAGTGAAACTTTGTACTTACTTATATGTTGGTTGTCTTGCTTCATTTATATGTGTTGTAATCGTAGCTTACCAAAATTGATAGTTTTCATTCTTTAATATTATAAGAGAGCATTTGGTTGTTAATCCGAAATTTTAGTGTAGGTTGTCTATGATTACAAGTTTGTTCCTATGAATATGGGTAATGAAAAAAATAAGGTGAATAAAGAGGGATAGTGATGTATTAGTGTTGGATTGTGGTTGGTGGTGTGAATTAATGAGGCTAGAGTATGTTTGTAGTGAATATAATACTGATGGTGTTGGAAGAGTAGTTGGATGATGTAACATATATAGGTAAAATAATAATGTTATTACAACATTATTTGAATTATATTCCATTCAAGATGTCATGATTTATTTTCTTTAATTTTATTTTATGATTATATGGACTAACATGGTCGGCCAATGATACCTACTAGTATGTGTGGTTGTACTGACCGTGCTTTTCTACATTCCTTCTTGGGTTGTAGACTGAATGCAGGTCAATTTGTAGTCACTAGATGAATGACGATATTCAACAGTAACTTCTGTACTTTCTTCGTGGTAGATGTTAGAGCCTTTATATTATTTATTTTATTTCCAATCTATGTTGTAGTAGATAGCTCTTTTGCATATTTGATCAAGTCTTGGGATAGTGAAGGACACTTGTAAGAAGTTTAAGTTTATTTATTAATATTTAATTTACTTTATTATATTTAATCCAGTATTCCCTTAAAAACAGAAGTCTTCTGCATATTTTTAGTTGGGTAATGAAGGTTCTCCTAGCTGAATAGAATGACACAGGTGTCCGCACGATCTAGTAGTTTGGGTTGTGATAACTTTTTGAGTTACGAAAAATTACATCCTATTTTAGAATATTTGAAATTGTATGAGTGTCTTGTTAACGTTGCATTGTATGGTCCATAAACTATCGAAGTTTTTTTTTAAATTTTTTATATATAGAGAGAGATGTTTAATAGTGATGTGATTAAATGCAATGTTTATGAAGAACAAAATAATGATGTATTTTACTTTTCTATTGGTGATAATATTGGTATTGAATTGACTGGACTTCTCATTATGCTAGTGATGCTAATTGATTTTTTGATTTAAATAAGGCAAAGTTCATGGGTTATCATATGTTTAGCCATGGTGGGCTGTTATAAATAAAAAATAGTCGAACATAATTTATTATTTTGCTGGTTAATGATGAGGCTAAGTGGTTAAAAGATCTCTTAAAAAGCGCACGAGTTGTAATAAAATTCATGTGTCTGTATATTTTGTGGTTCTCAAGCAACATTAGTTATGGAAACAAAAAAATTTTGTGGCAAACTTAGATACGAGCGATTGGGACATAATGTGAAAAAGTAAATGCTATGAGAAAGCAACTGTTGTAAGTTGAGATTATTTACATAAATAAACTATATGTAGTCAGTGGTATATCTGAACAATTCATAAACAAAAAGAAATATCGAGGGGAGCAAAATGAGACCTATTTGGTATGTGTAACACCATTTATAAGATCATCAAAAAATTTATTGTCAATCGTATCAAACTTTATTTAACCAAATTTATCAACATTACCGGATTAGTTTCCTCAAGGGTATAAGAGCTAGTGAAAACGTTATCTCGAATCAAGAAATCTACAATTATGCTAAGAAACTAAGAGTAAAAAGGTTGTGTTATGATTAAAATTAATTTTAAAAAAGCCTTTAATCAAATCAAATAATGTCTTTTGTCTATCACACCCTATCTTACTTTGAATTCACTCCTACAATAGAAAAACTAATTATGAATTGCATTACCACAAGCAATATAGCTATTCTTATTAATTATGACTCTACGACTAGCTTCTTCTCCCTAATTGGGGTATCTGTCGAGGTGATCCCATGTCCCCTTACATTTTCATACTTTGTATTGTATTGCTATCCACCTACATTAACCATCATCTGGACATCCATAATTGGGACCCCCACTATCCTTAGTAAAAATGGGTCTCCTTTTCCACATCTCTTTTAGGCAAATGAGTTAAAACTAATGTCTCGATCTAACTTTATATCCATTCTTACTATGCATCAATGTCTTTCTCAATTCTTCTCACTTGCTAGACAAAGAGTTAACACCATTAAATTCATCACATATTTTCACGATCTAAATTGGGGCTCTAGCTTTGACAGGCATCTCAAACTAATGAAGGCCTGAGATGACCCCTTAGCATTACATCATAAGCATAGTCATATTTAAAGTTGCAGAAAAAAAAATCTCAACATTTAAATAAAGAAATATCGATGTATTAAAAATCAAATTTAAGCAATTATCCAACACCTGTCTACGAAGCCTTTAACTTTATCAATACTCCTAAGTCGTGACATGGCTCCGACTATTCCATAAAATAAAAACCTTACAATTTTAGAATCGAAACATTTAGCGCCACGAAAAAGGATCCCGAAATATCACACGGTGCTCCAGACTACGAATAGCCTTAAGCTAACCCTGTCTGTCTTCTACTAAATCTGAAGGTTAAAATAGAGGAAATAAAGATATATAATCAAAACTAAGATATGGAATTCTGTGTAAGCTAACTGAAATTATCTAAATATAATATCTAAAAATACTAAACTCAAGAGTATGATCAATTAATACTGAAAAGCTGAATCGTATCTAGCAGTGCGACAAGCCTCCTACGAATAACTAGAGAGTCACTGGGACAAACCCCCAGCTGACTCGAACTATCTAAAAGTACTGAATCATCTATGCTAGTAAGTTGAAAAAATGAATGACTAAGTCCCCAAACTGTGAGGACTTACCAACTATCGGGATGTAGATGGAGATGCTTGAAATCACTCACGCTGCTGAAATTGAGCACCTGAACTTACATTATGAGACAATGTAGCACATAGACGTATATGTGGATCAATACTTCTGGATTGTATTGAGTATATGGGGGTGAATGCACAAGTAAAAAAATATCTCAATAACATTATAAATTTATAAAAGAATGCATGCTAAATGTAGATGACTCACATAAGCTGGAATATCTAAAAACTATAAATCATAATCAAGAATAGAAAAATGTGTTGCATAAATCTAGTGAGTCATAACATTTAGTTTCTAAAAGATGTACTGGTATTTTGTCATTAAATCATACTGTCTAAGTGTAGAAAGGACTCATTTTTATATCTGAAATCTGAAACCCATAGCTGATTCACATGTAAAGCAATATCTAAATAAATCTGTGAGCCTTTACACTTAGTTTTCTAAAAGCTTTTCTGCTATTCTTTACTCTTTTATGCAAGCTATAGGGAAATACTTTTAAAATCTATTCTACAAGTCTTTACTGTTAGGGAGGTTCTTCTAACCGACATACACCATGTGAGCTATCATATTGTCCAACGTCTAGTTCCCTTATGGAAAAACCTCATGTTGGGGAGAGGTATCATACTCTTGCCAAGGAGTATAACCTAATCTAAGTGATCACAATTGTATCTGTCATCCATATAGAAATGAAAATAATATGATAAATCTGAATCCTACATTGACTCGTAGTTTTGGTGCATGAGAACATACCTAACTCGGTGCTAAATACTACTCCCTTTAATCTACATGTCATTCTATTGGAAATCCACTTTTAAAATAAGTATAAAGGTTATAATGGAAACTAGTTTTGTATCTATTTATCTATTCTGTAACTAAAACTGTAAAGTGGATTCCATATCTAAATTGAGATTGAAAGATCAAGTCTTTATCAAAATCTGAAAATAATTAATCAGACGATGTGTAAAGTATAGTCAGTATTGAAATATCAATATACAAACTAGGGATTAACAATCCATGTATCTATTTCATGTCAAATCATCATAAAAGTTCATGTTTAATAATGAAAATATTGATAATTCAATTCTAAATCTAGAAATTACTGCAATACGCATGAAAATACGGAAGTAGACATTCAATTCAGCATCTAAATCTTTTAAAATCTCATAATCTTTCAATTAGAAATATTTGGTATGAACCCTAATTTGAAACTCGTGTAATTTCATACCAAATCAACTTTAAAACTAATTTTGGGCACAAGGATGAAAGGATTATCCTTGTTGAAAAACCCCACATACCTTAGTTGAGGCAATTGATGAGAACACTTGATTTTGGATTCCTATTTGTGCTCTTGAAGATGGATTCTTGATTATCTCGAATTGGAAACCTTGAATTTTGAGTTTCCTTGGAAAAAGAATGGTAGAATTTGAATTTCTTGGGAATTAAGTTTTGATGTTCTAGGGTTTGTTTGAGAGGAAGTTGATGAAAATTGAGCATGTAATGGTTGGAATAGGATTAATTTAGTGTTATTCACAAATTGGGGGTTAAGGAAAAGACTAGATTTCCCTTTAAAAATTAAGTTCAGAAATTGAAATCCTAATTTTGGGCCCTACTGCAACGCTGGGCTATCATGGTGGCTCACTGGATAAGGGACCATTGCCATTTTGGGTTGTGGCGCAATGCGGCGTTATCGCATTGCGCCACTGGAAAAAGGATGAGTGCCATTTTGCACTCCTCCGTGATGCGGTATCAATCTATTTGGGAATTTTGATGCTATACAAGCAAACCGCGCTGAGCTACTAGAAAAAGGACGATCAGGAACTGAATTTTTACTGCGATGTGACGTAATCACGGTGCTCTACTTGAAATCGGACAAACGCTATTTTGACCTTCACCGTGATGCGGTGCCTGTCAAAATGCCACACTATTTTACTAAAAACGCCATAACTTCTCAACTGAGTATCGGATTAAGGCAAAATTGGTATCGTTAAAAATCCGAGCCAATTATCTACATATTGGTGGGTCTAGAGCTTGAAAATTCTACATGCATCAAGATTTATACACTTTCAAAGATAACTCTTGACACACTAGAAGCTAAAATGATCTAGAAAAAGGTACATGGTATTACAAAACATAAGAGAAATGAACAATCGCCTTCCAGATGATGGAGGGCTCACCACTTATCACCAGCTATCCAAAAAATAATATGAGTGCCCTAATTCTACATACAACAATGAAAAAATTCCTCTAAACCTATATCATAAAATAATATGGTGTCTGGAGACTGTCAATACAGTGAATACTGGCATGCAACCCAGGAAAAGAGAAACCATTCATTTATAAAACAGTCATAAAACTTATTTTCATCATCAATGATAATAATAATAAAGTATAGTATGGGGGACAAATAACATAAAGACATGACCATGTAATATTTAGTCCTGAACTAAGTAGATTTTCACCATCATCCTGTAACCCACGGGCTATATGGGTCTGGTACACCCCAACCGGTGATACTCAAACCATGTTATCTGCTTGGACTGAGATTAGGATAAATACAAAAATATTTAATATCCACCATAAACATAACTGTATACTACTACGCAAAGCAAGCATACAACGATCATCCTCCGTTCAAGACAAGACCTCCCAATATCGACAAACGCGGCTTCAAGTGTTAGTTACAAGGACTACACCATCACGAAAAATTTACATAATTACCTTTTATGCCCAATTAATACATTTTCATAATCATTAATCGATGAATCCTTTCATTAAGACATTCTCAAATTGGTATCATCATACCAAGACTTGCAAGCCACTCATATTATGCCGTAGCATTTTCATATGATGTTTTACACTCTCAAATTCATTTTTAAAATCCATAAACTAATTTTTCAAGTGTTTTAAAAACATCATTTATCCTTTCATTCGTTCATCTCATACCTTATTCAATAGACGATATGAAAAAATCACAATTCCCATTAAGAAAACCAAGTTTTGAAGTGGGTTGAGAGCCATATTTTATTTTTGCAAAATCCTTACAAGTTGTAAATCCATGTTAAAAAGTTCACATTTTTATAGAATATGTTACATCTCAAAATCCATTAATAGTTCTTAGAAAACCCCAAAACAATAAGATAAATTAATATAAAGTTTCTTACAATGATCTCCTCAACTCTAGTTTCAAATAACCAATTCAATCACACACAAAAATAGTTGAAATTCATACTTTATGCTAATAATAGAAATAGGGAGTGTTCAACATACCTTTTTGATAAATAGAGTTTGAAGTTGAGCCATGAATTTGACTCTAGGTGTTCTTGCCTCTAAGAATTTTTGTGGGAAGAAAGAAGAGTTGTTGATATTTTGTTTTTGAGAAAGATCATAATTTAGTGTTATAAAAGGATTTTAAACATATAAGGGTCGGCCACATAAGGAAAATGATCGAAATACCCCTAAGCTTACCCAAAAAAAAATTCTCGAAAAAAGTCCCCACGACCTCACTCATGGCCCTCGTAGGTTGTACCTACGGACCGTAGGTAAGGTAGTAGGAATCGGACCCTTATTTCAATTGTTGAACTTACTTAAGGACCCACTTACGATCCCCGTAAATAGTACCTATAGCCCGTAAGCAGGGTCATAGGTATCTGACTCCCTTTTAGATCTTAGGACCTACTTACAGGCTCATCTATAGCACCCTTAAGTAGTACTTACGGTCCGTAAGTTAGGTTCGTAAGTAGGGAGACAACTTGAAAGGGCTTCTGTAAAATGGCCATAAATTTTTACTCCGACAATCAATTAAGGAAAAAAGGGTTGCACTGGAAAGCTAATTTAACTATATTCTAGGATTTATACTTATTTGAAGTTGACTATAGCAAGATACTTCATGAAAAATCAACCGGTAAGTGATATGATGACTTGTCCAAGAATTTGGAGTTACTTGAGGTCTAAATACATGCATAAATCATTTCCACTACTATGAAGAACATGAAGTTTGTTTTCACATGTACTTGCATTTTATACAACGTTGGGTGCATGAAGATTTTGAAACTCTTAGTATGTTACATTTTCTCTCTCTTGAAATCATCGATCCTCAAATGATGGGTAGGAACTTATTGAAGCTCTAAAGTACAAAATAAAGGATGTAAATTCTCATTAGGAATTCTCCCCCAACAAGACATACATAGGAATCCAAAAGAGTATCATGACAACACCAAGCAAACTGTGTAAACACGAATCACTAACAAGACTTGACATTGAAATTAGCTTGGGCATGAATTCTATAGAAGATGATGATACATGTATGGCATGAACTTATGTTTTGATCATAGGTCCTGATTTGTGTTGATACTTGTCATGAAATAATTTTTTTTTTGGAAAATTAGAATAGAACAATTCTCCACATCAAATGATACTTCTAATAGCCCATAAAATATAGAGACACTTCTCTACTATGCTTTCAGCCAAGAATACCACATTTTTCCATTTCAATATTATAATTCTCCCGCAAAACATATAACTACATAAGTCTGAGGCTAGCCATAATTTTATATTATGTTGAAGCCTAACCTAGAGTTAAAAAGTTGCTAGCTTAAGCTGTAGGGATCTATACTTTGCATTCATCCAAGAATACTACTCCATATTATCATTGTAATCAAGCAACCTTAAATCTTAACCAAGGAGTACTATCCCTATAACACAAAGATATGCGTATCTATCAATCATAACTTCTAAGCCTATCATTACTACACACCCTTTTATGGATCTACCCACCAAAAACTAGAAACTTTAATCACTATCACAAAGCTTTTCACCATATCTCCCTTTCCTAATTATTTCATATAACAAAATTTTATCTCACTCTTCCCCCTTCATCTATAAGCTTAACTTGAGTAGTTGCACCAAACTTTTTATAATAAAGAACATCATCTTTCCTTTACAAAATATTATTACACTTCTATAGCCACATTACCCTAACATAAGGAGGGTCATTAAGGGATTAGAGTAAAAGTATCAGGAAGGGGAGTGATACTACTCAATTATGACTTCTATTTGTCGTACTACTAAAGGTGAGAGTTGTGAAGTGAGATACGTTACAATTGGCATGAAATACATTTAGAAAATAGATAGATCATAAATAGAGGGTTGTTTGGCATAAACATAACATAGCATGAGTTCTTAGGGCTGGGCACACTAAGAAACTTAAGAGCATATATTGAGTTGTATAACATAAAGTTGAGATTCATATATTTAAGGAGTGAGACAAGGATTGCTTCTTAAAGCTATTACTTTTCATTCTAGAACTAGGGATGGTCACAAGTTTGCATAGATAGCACCTCTTTGGGCTAATACATGACATTAAATAAGCTGGTCACATATAAAGAGTACAGTTTCTTATAAATAAGCATAAAGTGATACATGCGTTTATGGATCATGAGCGTTATAACATAGAAATTGAACACTTGGAATCTTGGATTATTGAGAAATGTTATTCCTTGTAGTTCAGGGGTTGGAGCATGGACATAAATTGCATAGATAACTCAGACCTTCGGCTTAGGCACAATTTGATGCATAAGACATTGGTAGAATGTCCTCTTAAACCATAGTAGGAGTAATTTTCTTGGATAAGAATAGATTTATCATGACTCTTTCCTCAAACTTACTACCATGAGAAAATTCAAAGTCTGCTTTAGTTAATCTCCCTCTTAGCTGAAAGGTCATTATCCTATACTTGCATACATATCCTCTCATTAAATCTACGAGCACAAGACACTACACAATTACGGTATCATCATACACACGAACGTGAAACTCCCCCTATTCTAACTATAATATAGGAACACTAAGTTCTTTCTAGTATATTCCTTCCAAGGATACTTATCTTAACGTTTGCTAGGATACATAGTCGTCATCATATAACTCATACTCTCATGAGCATACATATCCATACTTCTTAATGCATAATAATCCATTCTCCTCTCCTTAGTATACTAGCATTAAACCTCTAATCGCATAACCTCACAACTTAATAATTTTTAAACTATACCAAGGGCTTACGTCATCTATCTAGATTTTCCTTAATTCAACTCTAAAGAACACCATTTAAAAACTCTCTAGGCTTCTCAAAATAAGAAATTCAGAAGCATGAACTAGGTACACATGGAATTTATACATTTAAAACCTCATCTAATGACATGCTACCTAGGGTTTAACTTACTCTTATAAATCTAACGCTATTATCTACCTAATGACTTAGCCACAATTTATCGTTTCAACCTTAATCCTCATGTATATATATATATATCACAATTATCCACTCAATTTTTTTTAAATCTACAATCAAGACTACTAACTTACTCCCATAAATCTTGCATCACTATTCATGAGCTAACATTATTATCACCACAATCAACATCTAAAGTTCAACCTTAACTTCTATTACCAATCATGAATTGCCAATTAAACATTCCACATATTGTATTAGTCCATCAAAATATATGACAAGTTGATTAATCAAAAATCCTTATTCTACTAAACTACGGCCTACAAGCACATCTTCTTCACAATATTTATACCATAACTTAAAATTTACTACACATCTTCTCACCTATTAGACTGGCTTACAACCACTAGATAAAAATCAAGGGACTCTTGGTGTAGTAAAACTACATAATCAGGATTGTCGATATTAATCCGATAACCTGACCCACTACGGTCCATTAGTGCATTTTCCACTCCTCACGTTATCTACTTACCCATTGATATCTTTAAACCACCTTCAAAATTCTATAAACACCACTAAGTCCCTCTTTCTAAGATTTTCTAATTCAATTCTAAATTTATAAATTATTATCCAATCTATCCTTCCATTCATAACCTATGATTAATTTTTTTACTACTACAATAACTATCCATCAAGAGCTCCTTCCCTATTTCAAATAAATTCTAGATTACCATAACTAATCACTTTCTCTACTAACTACCATAAAATCTACAAGTCTTTATAAAACCAAAGCCAATTACCATAGAGCATAACATCCCTTCACTCACTTAAAGTTTACATGAATACAACTACCTTTGTCGCTCAAAAGTTATCCTCACTTTGACTTATAAACCTTGAGATTATCTTACTACTCATAGGTCAAAACACCTCAATTTATACTACCTTTCTATGTAGAAATACTATCCCAACATTTAGATACATATCTTTCCCCTTAAGTAAGATGCCTACAATAAAGCTTTTGAAAGGGACTGAATACTCCTCTTACCTCATGCAAACACGCATGATTCATGAAGATAGAGGGGTACACTTTAATACATATACTTTGATGCAATAATGGAATCCTTTTGAATTCCTTGTGTTGTTTTATTACTGTTTGATGACTCAATTAAAAAGGACCATGCCATCAGGATCCTAAGCTTTTTCACTTATATCTCCTGGATAATGACACATAATTGAATAAAATTAAAGCTGAGAAGGAATTTGAATTCTTTCATATGGACAGCACTATTGCATGATCTAGAGTATAAAAGAATGAGAAACAATTCCTAAATGCCTCATAGTTGCCTCTAATAAGTGTGACATGCTACACACCCATGAAAAGCACTCTACTAGACACAACTTTTTAGACACCCAGGGATCATGTACCATTCTCTCATACCAAGTATGTTATGCCCAAATCGAAGCCCTGGCCATGATGGGCATACCAAATTAAAGAAGGCTTGAAATGCCCCTTAGTGTTAATCATAAGCATAGTTATATTTAAATTTGCAGAAATAAGACCTTAAAAAAAGGTTCAACATTTAAATAAAGAAACATCCATGTTTTAAAAAGCCAGATTCAAATAATTACCCAACAGCTATCTAGGGAGCCTCTAACTTTAAGAATACTCGTATATCGAGACATGGCTCCGACTATGCCATAAAATCATTAAAATAATAGAATAGAAATATAAGAGAAATGAACAATCATCTTCCAAATAATGGAGGGATCACCATTTATCCCCAATTGCCCAAAGGAGAATATGAGTGCCCTAATGCTGCATAGAATAATGAAAAATGCCTCCAAACTACATCATGAAATGATATAGAATTTGGGGATAGTCAGTACATCGAATATTGGCATGTAGTCCAGGGAAATGGATAAAATATTTATCTGAAAATTCAGTCATAAAGATTATTTTCATCATCAATAACGATAAAAATAAAGTACGAGACAGGGACAGGGAAAATAAAGACATGACCATGTAAAATTTAGTCTTGACTATGTAGTTTTTTACAGTCATCCTGTAACCCACGGACTATATGGGTCCATACTCCTCAATCAGCGGGGCCCAAATTTTTGTTAGCTACATGGATTGATATTACACTAAAGAAAACAGTAGTCAATAGCCACTATAAATATAATTGTATAATACTATGCAAAGCAAGTGTACAACGATCATTCTTTGATCCGGGAAAGACCTCCCAACGTCGGTAAATACGATTTCAAGTATTATTCACAAGGACTACACCTTCACGGTGAAACTACACAATTACCTTTTATGCCCAATTAAAATGTTTTCATAATCATTAATCCATTTATTCTTTCAAATATTAAGGAATTCCCATATTGATATAGTCATACCAAGACTTTCAAGCCATTTATATTATGTCATAGCATTTTCATATAATGTTTTAGACTCCCAGATTCATTTATAAGATTTATAAATAAAAGCCTCATATGTTTCTAAAATGTAATTTAGCCTTTCATTCTTTTAGCTCATACCTTATTCAAAAGACGATGCGAAGAAATTACAATTCCCATGAATAAAATCCAATTTTGAAGTGGGTTAAGAGCCATATTTTCATATTGCAAAATCCTTACAAGTTTTAAATCCATCTTAACAAATTCACCATTTTTATAGGACATATTACATCTCAAAACTCATTCATAGTTCTTAGAAAACCCCTAAAGCAAGAAGAGAAATAAATATAATTTTTTTCACAATAATCTCCTCAATCGTGGTTTTAAATCACCAATTTAATCATACACAGAATTAGTTAAAATTCATACTTTATGATAATAGTAAAAGTAGGGAGTGTTCTACATTCCCTTTTAATGAATAGTGTTTGAATCTGAGCCTTGAATTTAGAACCCTAGGTATTCTTGCCTCTAAGAATGTTTTGGGGGAGAAGGAAGGATTGGTGATGTTTTCTTTTTCAGAAGGATAGTAATTCAATGTTCAAAAAGGGTTCTAAGCACATACGAGTCGGAGGTCATAATAAAAATGACCAAATTACCCCTAAGCTTACCTAGAATAATTTCTTAGAAACAAGTCCGCACAACCTCACATACGGCCCCCATGGGTTGTACCTATGGAATGTAGGTGGAGTCATAAGAATCAGAACCTTTATTTAGCTCTAGAAATCTACTTATGAACCCACTTACAACCCTCATAAGTAGTACTTACAGCCCGTAAGTTATGGTCGTAAGTAGGCAGATAGCTTGATAGGGCTTTAGTAAAATGACCATAATGTTTTACTCCCACATAAGATCAAAGCGAAATTGGATGCGTTGAAAATCTAATAAAATTATGTATCATTTGGTGGGTATTGATCTCAAAAACACTGTATAATCTAATAGTTATTCTCGTTTTAAGTTTACTATATAAGAGACTTCATGATAAATAAATCGGTAAGGAAGATTTTGACCTGGCTAAAATTTTGGAGTTACTTGAGGTCTTAATACATGCATAAATTAGCTCCCATACTACGTAGAATATGAAATTTTTTGCACATGTACTTGTATTTTATACAACATTGGGTGCACAAAGGTTCTAAAATTTTTAGGGTGTTACACATAAGCTTAAAGGGGGCAACAAAAATAAGTTACGAAGTTTAGTATAAACATATAGTACTGATGGGTAAGTTTCTCTGTGGATCATTAATAAGGAGGATTTTTACTTTGGTCCTCCCTATCTCAATCAATTCTGAACAAACAGTATCTCTATCAAGATTTGATACAAAGTACATTTTATTTAATGATAAGGTTATTTTTATTTAATGTTAAGGTTATTAAGAATTCTCTTCCAAGTACTGTGGGGATGATATATGCAATCAAATCCAAGGCCTCCTAATTATAAAACAACCAGACACTTTTAGAAAATACATAGCTTTTCCTCTTCTTCAGCAAATACTCAAACCTCCCGACTTGCAGTTTATTCTAGATTATATAAAAATATTAAACTTGCCAATTGGAAAATCAATCCCTTACTATGGCAGGCCGTGTTGTCCTAGGTAACTAAAACCTTAATGCAATTCAGGAACATAAAGCAATATTTCAATTTCCTATAGAAAACCTATAATAAGATTGATGAAATCTAAAGAGATTTTGTGTTAGGAATCATTTCTTAAATAGAAATATATAATACCTTAGATGGAACACAACCACTATTCCTAAAAATCAAGGAGATTTGGGCCTTCGTAGATCCAAACATAAAAATTTACATTTGATTGCTGGCTTTTCTCATAGATTCTCAATCCCATACTTCCTCAAAGCATGATGGTAGAAACTCTTGTCAAAAAGCACAATGGCAGAAACTCTACAAGCTCGACTCAATCATATTGGGTTGGGAATTTTAAGAGGATCCTTGGACATACTAATGCTCATATAACTTATTCATAAACCTATAACTCTTGAATAAACCATCTACACGTAGTTAGGAGCCTAAGTGTTCGAACCTATGATATTAAACATCATAGTGCAAGAAAAAAGTGTGATAATTACTTTGAATGTACTGGTATGAGAGATGAGGTTAGGCTAATATGCATGGGTTCATGTGCACGAATAATAACTGACTAAATAAATAGCATGAGGTAACTGAATGTAGATGCAAGAAAACTATGACATTTACGAATGCATGACCAAACATATATTATGATTTCAAAATAATTTGTAAACTAAAATACTAATAACTATATTCTATGGTCAAACAAACCTGAAATTGAATACTGAACTGAGACTGTGGGATGTATCTTTTAACCGACATGCCTCGACATAAGCTAATTAGGGTCCAACCTATGACCCCAGTTGGAAAGGTGTTAGTATCACTCCACGGGTACTAACAATGGCTGTGCGGATCCACTAAAGTGAAGTCCTGAAGGACTAAAGAGTCACCCTCTATTGGTAGATGCCCTGGTGAGATATATGTCAACACTTAACTAGTGGGTTAACATCTCAAACCTACACTGGCTACGTAGTCTGGAACACAGGGATTTCTACTAAGAGCCATACCCTCTAATGGAAGGTGAGCCCCTATCGTTAGGTTCGCTCGGTGATAAATACTATCCCAACAGAACTGACTCGGATTACTGAGCTGATCTAAGTTTAGTTAATTATGATACCTGACTGAATAAATAATGCTCATACATATCTGAAACCATTCTGAAAGATACTGAGACTAAGTAAAAAACTAAATTTTGGGTATTCATAACCCTCAACACTGAATAGAAGTATCACTAAGGACATATATATAGCTTTACAAACCATAATAGGGATAATTTTTTCAAAATTCTTCTCTTAGGTACTTCATCAAACACATGAGGGTCATGAGTTAAAGCATGGGAATAGTTAAAACATGTGATAATAGCATAATTGTAATATTAAAATCATGAGTTAAGAATTTAACATGCGAATAATCATCATTTAAACGTGTCAAGGGATAGTTGCAACAAAATCACATGGTAAACATGATTTGAAATCAATGTTCATATGAGCTTCATGGATATAATTCATAATAACATGTAAAAACCACCATAATTTAAACTTAAAAAATGGATTCTTGGACTCTATGGGTAACAAGGGCCCATGGATGAACATCAAACATACCTTGAAGCTTTAATCTTAAAAGAGGATTTACTTTTCTTGAACGTTCTTGGACTGGAAAGCACAATTCTTGGTTTTCTTGAAGGGAAGATGCTTGAACTTCATCAACTTGGAGAAGGGTTAGGGTTTAATTTATAGAGAAATTAAGAAATTTGGGAACATAATGCCTTAACTAAAGGTTAATCCTATGTTTTTATGATTAGGGCAATGGGAAAAGACAAGACTGACTCTCTAAGATTTGAATTCATAACTGGAATGCTGAATTGAGTATCACCATAATGCGATAAACCCATCATCACTATACCCATCATGATGCGATGCAATCGTGGTGAGGTGCTAGAAATGAAATCCAAACGTTCCTCAATCCTTGTTTGAAAAATTCAAAACTTCCCCGATACATGCTCCTAACACCCTTGGACATGAATTAACTCAAAAACTTTAGTCTCGGGATTGGGAAGGTCACTTTAAAAATCATTGAAAGTGGCCAGAAATAAAACTAAGTCCCTAACACTTAGCTAAATTTTCAGGTTCTAAGCCTCTTATGCATGCACTATGAACTGAACTGAGCTAAGAATAATGCGGGATATAATAATATCTCCCCCTTAGGAATATTTTTCTCTAATGAGCCTAATTAAGATGAGATTAATGAGGGAACTAAAATCACACACTGAACATTTATAGCTGAAAACATAGTATTGCATGACTGACTCTGAAACATGATACATGACTGAATTGATTTGTGACTGCATGCAATGACAGGAAGATGATTATATTGATGGAATTGAGAATAGCAAAAGATATAATCTAAGGAAAAATATTACCTTAATCTGAGTTTGAGTTTGCAGAAAAAAATGAGGGTACTTTGTATGCTTGTCTACTTCTGCTTCCTAACTAGCTTCCTTAATGGACTGATTCTGCCAAAGAACTTTGACCAAGGGAACTTCTTTGTTCCTCAGTCTATGAATCTAACGATCAAGGATTTCAACTAGGATTTCTTTGTAAGAGGCTTTCCTGAACATCCATACCTTTTAAAGTGACTACTATATCTGGGTCGCCAATACACTTCAACAAAGAGACATAGAAAATTAGATGCACTTATGCCAAATTTGCACAGCAACTCAAGCTCATAAGTTACTTTTCCAAAGTTTCTCAAGATCCTATAAAGGACAATATATCGGGAAATGAGCTTCCCCATCTTGCCAATCACTTTCACTCCCTTCATAGGAGAGTTTTTCAAATAGACTAGAGAGTTTTTTTAATAGACTTAGTCACCGACCTCAAACTCAAGATCTCTTCTTGTCAAATCTGCATAGGACTTCGTTGGCTTTGGGATGTCTTAAACCTCTCTTTGATTAATTGAACTTTCTCCATCGCATCAAATACTGAATCCGGCCCTATCAACGCCGTTTTACCTACCTTAACCCAATCAATAGGATATCTACATATACTCTCCAAAAGAGCCTCAAATGGAGCCATCTGAATACTTAAATGATAACTGTTATTGTAGGTAAACCCAATCAAAGGCAAATGATTATCCCAACTACCGTTAAAGTCGATAACACATGCTCTCAAAATATCCTCTAGGGTCTGAATGATCCTCTTTGCCTGACCATCTATTTTGGGGTGAAAGCTTGTATTGAGATGAACTTGGGTACCAAGACCTTTTTAAAAATCTTCCAAAAGTGAAAGCTAAATTGAGTACCTATATCTGAAATAATAGAAAATGAGACTCCATGGAATCTAACCAACTCTCAAATATAGAGCTTGGCATAGTCCTCAGTTGTAAAGGAAGTATGAACTGGCAAGAAATATATTGATTTGGTCATCCTGTCTATAGTTAACTATATCAAATCATGTTGACGATGCGAAAAACAACCTTATCACAAAATCTATGTTCACCTCTTCCCACTTCCAAGTAGGAATGTTGAACTCCTGCATTATGCTGCTAGGCCTCTGGTGCTCAACCTTAACCTGCTGGAAATTAGAACACTTAGCTATGAACTTTGCAATATCTCTCTTCATACCACTCTACCAATAGATTTCTCACAAATCACGGTACATCTTAGTGGCTCTAGATGAATAATATAATGCATACCATGCCCATATGCAAGGATTCACTGTCTCAAACAATAGATACTTAGCTCACCACCTACCCTGACATCGCAATACACCATCTTCCCCTTGGGAGAAAGCCTCTACTTTCTGATATCTAATGATTCCTTCAACTTAACTAGACTAGAATCCCTATTTTGCTTCTCCTTCACTTCGGAGACCAAAGAAGATTTTGAACTATTCTGAACCCATACTCTATCCTCAGCTGAATCCACCAACCGCACACCTAATCTAGCAAGCTGATGAACCTTCCTGACTAACTGCTTCTTATTATCCTCTAAATGAGCAACACTACCCATATACAATCTTCTAAGGGCATCTTCCACTACATTAGCCTTGCTCGGATGATACAAAACACTCATATCATAATCTTTCAACAATTCTAACCACCTTCTCTGATGGAGATTTAAATATTTCTATGAAAACATATACTGTAAACTTTTATGATCTGTGAACAAATAAACATAAACCCTATAAAAGTACTGCCACTAAATTTTAAAGGCAAACATAACAACTACCATCTTAAGATCATGGGTCTGGTAATTTTTTCATAGGGTTTAAGCTATATAGGGACGTAGGCTATGACCTTATTTTTATGCATCAAAATACAATCCAAACCAACTCTAGAAGCATCACAGTAAACAGCAACCCATTTGAACCATCTGGCAATATCAAAATTGGGGATGAGGTGAGTCAAGTCTTCAACTCCTGAAAACTCTTCTCACAAGAATCTGACCACTAAAAATTGACTTTCTTCTGAGTCAATTTGGACATGGGTGGTGCAATAGATGAAAACCCTTCAACAAACCATCGATAATAGCCAACCAAACCTAATTAACTCCTGCTATGTAACGCAGAGATGCATCTGGGCCAATTTCTCACTGCTTTGGTATTTTGAGGGTCAACTTTATTGCGATCACTAAAATCATATGGCCAAGGAAAGCTACTGATATTCGATAAAATTTTCACTTACTGAATTTGGAAAATAATTGATGGGCTTTAAGAATTTGCAATATAATTTTGAGGTGGTCTGCATGATCATTTTCACTATGGGAATAGAGTAGAATAACATCAATGAAGACTATGATGAACATATCTAAGTACTACCTAAACACTCGGTTATTCAAGTCCACCAAGGCTGTTGGTGCATTCGTTAGTCCAAAAGACATAACTAGAAACTTGAAGTGACCATACTGAGTTTTGTAAACTACTTTTAGAATGTCACATTCTCTGACTCTGAGCTGATGATAGCTAGATCTGAGGTCTATATTAGAGAAATAATTGGCACCCTAAAGTTGGTTGAACAAGTCATCAATTCTAGGAAGTGGGTACTTATTCTTGACTATGAATTTTTTCAACTGGCGATAATTAATACACATTCTAAGATAACCATCTTTCTTTCGCATGAAAAGGACTAGAGCTCCCTATGAGGAAATACTAGGACTGATAAATCCCTTATCTAAGAGGTCTTTCAACTCCCTAAGCTCAGCTGGATCTATTCTATAGGGCAAAATAGAGATAGGCTGGGTATCTAGAAGAAGGTCTATTCTGAAGTCAATTTGCCTATCAGAAAGATCATCAGGGAACACATCTGGAAATTTGCTTACTACTAAAATGGACGCAAAGACTGAGAGTCTCAGAATTAGAGTTTTTGACTTAAACAAGAAGGTAAACACACCCCTTCGATATTATTTTTCTCACTCTAATGTACGAAACAAGATGATCCCTAAACGCTTAAGTGCTACCCCTCAATTCAAGGACTAGTTCATTCTAAAACTACAAATGAACAACTTTATATCTATAATAAACTAAAACATAGCATGAGTGGAGCCAATCCATGTCGAGAATGACATCAAAATTAGTTATTTCTAACTCCACAAGGTCTACTAAAGTGACTTTTTGAGATACTATAACCAGATAGTTTCTGTATACCAGCCTGGATAGAATAGATTTACCCACCTGGGTAGACACTGAGAAAGGCTCTACTAAAGTTTCAAGATTGACACCAAAATTAACAGCTATTTAAGGGGTTACAAAAGAAAGTAAAGCTCTAGGATCTAACAAAGCATAAATATGTAAATGGAAGACTTGTAACATACCCGTAACCACATCAGGAGAACTTTCCTGATCTTCTCAAGATTGGAGTGCATACAGTCTGTTTGGGGCTGACTACTGGTTGTGCCGGAAGCGGCTCCTTGCTGAGTAGGGCGGCCGAATGGAACTAAGGAACAACTAGAATGACCCTTCTAACCACTTTTTGGGCAATCCCAGAATCTGTGACTTAGCTTGTCATACCCAAAGAATATATCACTGCCAGTTCTACACATACCCTAATTATTTCTACCATAGTTTTGGTAAAGAGGGTTAGTTTGACCATTATTTACACTGCCCTGGGACTTAGAGCCTGGTGCTCTATCCCAATTATCATTTTTCAACTTTGGCATTGGAGCTGTAGCTGAAGACGGGGATGGGGATGATGAATTTAGATAAATTTAAGAACGGGTGCCACCCTCCAACCTCGATTGAGGAATGTTAAAGCTACCTGTCCTAGCCTTCTTATTCTCTCTTTGTTTCTTCTTACTCTTCTCCTCCTCAATTTGCTGAGCATGGACCATAAGCCTAGACTAGTCTATCTACTTAATCAATATTGTTGTCCTACACTCCTTGACCACACTATTAACTGAACAAGAGACAAACTTACTCATCCTAGACCAGTTATGAACCACTATCAAAGGAGCAAACTTGGACAACTGGGTAAACTTAAGCGAATACTCGATCACGCTCATGTTACCCTACTTCAAATTTATAAACTTATGCACCTTAACCTTCCTCAAATTTAAAGGGAAAAACCTATCTAAAAAGGATATGGCGATCTCCTACTACTCTATAGGCACTGCATTTGCGCCTCTGTCCCCCTTCCACTACTTATAATAGTTGTGAGCTATATCCTGCAACTGGTAAGCATACAAGTCTAAAATATTACTATCTATGACACCCATAATGTCAGTCACCTTCTGAACCATGCCAAGAAACTCCTGTGGATCTTCATTAGAATTGGATTCCATAAACAAGGGAGGGTTCATTCTGGTGAAGTCCCAAATCCTAGTTGTGGCGGTATTAGACACTGGATTAGATGGGATAGAAGTATAATGATTATTCTAATCGTCAATAGAGTTAAGCTAAAGTACTGAATGCCGCTCTAAACTCAGCATGAGAAATATGCTCATTCAAGGGATCTTCCTGAACAGGCGGAGCTGCGAGCTGATTTTCATTTTTTCTTCCGTTATTCTTTCTGGGAGGCATGTTTTGTAAATGAAAGGACAATTTAATTAGAAATAGAGTTTAAATCAAGCTCATTCTCATTCACATGAAAAGAATATTGAAAGAACAAAAACTTATCCTAAAACATCTTATAGCCTTGTCCATAAGTATGGTGCGCTTCACACCCATGTACAGGACTCTACTCAATGCGACTTTCAAAATCCCTAAGAATCTTTAAAACCTTAGGTTCTAAAACAAAGTTTTTCCATGACCCAAGGCTACCCCCTAGTCATGACAATAATGCTTATGCTCCGAAAAAGCTATAACATAACCCATGAACTGGTACCTGCTTTGAGCATTAAATAATAAGGTAATAAGATACATATGTGTGGAAATAATTGAATAATGCAAAAGGTTTTAAGTACTAAAATTACTACAACAAAATTCTCAAGTCCAAACTATAAAAGAATATATTGAATATCTGACTGAAAAGATTAACAAATTAACTAATTGTCCAAAATTTTTGAAAAGCCTCTAAAACAAACTTCAAAAAGTTAATAGGATAGGCCCCAACTAACTCCAACTAAAAAGCTGAAATAAACCACCATGTCCTTAATAAATGAGGACTCACCATGACTATTGTTGTTGATAGGCTGAACTGTCTACGCACGGTCAGGAGTTTTAGTGTCCGAACATATGATATTAAACATCATAGCCCAAGAAAAGAGTATATGATTAGAACTTTGAATATACTGGTATGAGAGATGAGGTTAGGCAGATATGCATGGGTTCACGTGGATGAATAATAACTAACTGAATGAATAGAATGAGATAACTGAATATAGATACATGAAAATTATGAAATCTATGAATGCATGACCAATCATATATTATGACTCTGAAATAATCTGTAAACTTAAATACTGAAATAATGATAAATGAATAACTGATAACTGTATGCTATGGTCAAACAAACCTGAAAGTAAATTCTATACTGAATACTGAATTGAGACTGTGGGAGGTATCATCTGACCGACATGCCTCAATATGGTCTAATTGGGGTCCAACCCTTAACCCCAGTTGGAAGGGTGTTAGTACCAAGCCATGGGTACTAACAATGGTTGTGTGGATCAACTAAAGTGAAATCCCAAAGGACTAAAGAGTCACCCTCTACTGGCAGATGCCCTGGTGAGATGTATGTCAACCCTAAATTGGTAGGTTAACCTCTCAGACTTATACTAGCTACGTAGATCTAGAATGTAGGAATTGTTACTATAAGTCACACTCTCTACCGCCAGGTGAGCCCTCATCCCTGGGTTTTGTCGGTGCAAAATTCTATTCCCAAATAAACTGACTTAGATTACTAAACTGATATAAGTTTAACTGATTATGATAACTAACTAAATGAATCATGCTCATGCATATATGAAAGTATTCTAAAAGATACTGAGACTAAGTAAACAACTAAGTTTTGGGTATTAATAAACCCCAACACTGAATTGAATTATCACTAAGGACATATATATAGATTTACAAACCACAATAGGGATTAATTTTTTAAAATTCATCTTTTAGGGATTTCATCAAACAAATGAGGGTCATTAATTAAAGCATAAGAAAAGTTAAAACATGTGATAATAGAATGATTGCAATCTTAAAATCATGGGTAAGAATTTAACATGCGAATACTCATCATTCAAACGTGTCAAAGGATAGCTGCAATGAAATAACATGGTAAAGATGATTCAAAATCAAAGCTCATATGAGCTTCATGGATATCAACCTTCTAACGTTACACAGGGTCCTAGAAAACCATGCAAGAGTTTAGTAACCAAAAACCATAAAACCTAGTTTGAATCAACATTCAAGAATATGTAAATATTAAGTAATTTGATGCAATACAACCATAATTAAAATAGGGAGTGAACAACATGCCTGAAAATTGAGAGATTTTTGGAGGTAATGGAAAGTTTAGGGCCCAGAGCAGTGAGGTCTTGAGATAACCTTGAATTTCTTGAATTGGGGAATTTTGAGAGGACAAAGGCAATGTAAAATATGCTAACTGATGGTTATGGGGAATAAAAAGTTTTTTATGTCATTTAATAGGGTAAAGGACCAAAAATCACCTGCTCCAATGAAGAAAAACAAAACTGGGAGAAATTTGCCCAACAACATGGCACACTGCTATCATGGTGACTAACCGGTGTGCCACTTACTATCACAGAGCTTAGAGGCATAACATACAACTATCATGGACCCTCACTGGTTTGAGGTCCCAAAATAACCCAGTAACCCTTTCCAAACATTCCAAAATTTATCCAAGTCACTCCTTTAACACTCTGTATCATGGTTCAAGTCAAAATTTATTATTACACATGTGGGAGGGTCCAAAATAAATTAATCAAATTTTCTTGGGGTCTTATATTATCCCACCATTTGAATCATTCGTCCTCGAATAGGAAGTTGACTTTTTTAGCACGGTTGTATAAAGAACGTAACAGAATTCGAGGACAAATCCAAAATGAGACAAGAGGAGAAATAAAGCTCATACCTTAAGAATTTTCATCCAACATGGGGAACAAGAATGGGTACGTAGATTTCATATCCTCTTTTAATTTCCATGTAGCCGTTTCTTCCCTTTTTTCCTCCAAAGTACCTTCACCAAATCTATATCTTTGATCCTCAATATCTGAACTTATCTATCCAATACTTCCACCGGGACTTTCTCATAGGAAAGTGAATCCTTAACACTAATATCCTCAATTGGCACTACTAAGGAGGGGTCACCCACACACTTTTTCAGCATACATATGAAATACGGGGTGGACCAAAGACAAAATCACTAGTAGTTCTAGCTCATAAGAAACATTCCCAGTTCTCCTTATAATTTTGTATAGACTAATATAGAGATTGAGCTTCCATTTATTCCCAAATATCATAACTTCTTTCATAGAAGAAACATTAAAGAATTCCATTTGTTTACTCCAAACTCCAACTCTCTCTACTTCACAGTCACATAAGACTTTTGGCAATTTTGGGTAGTCTTGTATCTTTCTCTAAAAAACTTTACTTTCTACATTTCTTAGTGAACCATGTTAGGGACAAACAACCTAGTATCACCTATATCAAACCAGCCAATAGGAGACTTGCACCTTCTACCATAAAAGGCCTAAAAAAGGACCATTTGGATGCTAGAATGATAACTATTATTATAAGAGAATTCAAAAAGAGGCAAATGGTCAACCCAACTTCCTTGAAAGTCAATTACACAGGCCCTTAGCATATCCTCCAAGGTCTAAATAGTTTACTTTACCTGCCCATCCATCTGGGCTGGAAGGCGGGGCTAAGGTTCACCTGCGTACCTAGACCTTTCTAAAAAGAGCATTTAAAATAAGAAGAAAACTATATGCCTCAGTTAGAAATAATGGACACTGGGTTCCAATCCAACTTAACTATCTTCTAGATGAATAACTTAGCATAATCCTCTCTGAATAGTTAGTCCTCATAGGAAAGAAGTGCACAGACTTGGTCATTCTATCTATAATGACCCAAATAGAATCGTACTGATTTCAAGACCATGAAATACCCATAAAAAAGTCCATATTAATCATCTCCTACTTCTACATAGGCAATTCTATCTCTTGGTACATGCCACCTAGACTAAAATATTCGACTTTGACTTGTTGACAGACCACACACTTAACTAAAAAATTAGCCACATCCTTTTTCATATTATTCCACTAGTAGATTTCCTTTAAGTCACGATACATCTTGGTCAAACCCGGATGAAATGTATACCTAGACTCATGAGCTGTAGCTAAGATATTTTACCATAACCCATCTATATCAGGTATGCACAACCTACCTTGATATCTCAAGATACCATATCCCTCAATCTCAAAATCCATAATATTTTGCTGACCCACGTTATCTTTGGTTTGCTTAAGTACTGGATTCAAAACCTATTTCTCTTTAACATCAGTATGAAGAGATGATTTAACTATTTTTTGAATGATTACTCCTCCATCCTCAGAGTTTATAAGGCAAACTCAAAAATTAGCTAGCTAGTGACTGCCTTTCTTTAATTCGCTCATCTCTTCCTCTATGTGAGACAGACTCCCCATGGATAACCTTCTAAGAGCATCAACAACAATATTAGCTTACCTAGATGGTAGTCAAAACTTATGTCATAATGTATAAGTAATTTAATCCACCGCCGTTACTTGTGATTTAATTCCTTTTACACAAAAAAATGCTACAAACTCTTAAAATCTGAATAAATATCCACGTGCACCCCATTCACATAAAAATGTCAAATCTTAAAAGCATAGAGATGTCAAATCTTCAAAGCAAAGACCACCGCTACCAACTCTAGATCGTGAGTCAGATAATTTCTCTCATGAATCTTAAGCTTCCTAGAAGTATAAGACAAAACCTTATCATGCTATATCAAAACACAACCCATCCCTACACAGGACATATCACAATATACAACAAACCCACCACTACCCTCAGATATAGCTTATCCCTTAACTTTTCAAAGCTGCCCTCACAAGCATTAAACCATAAGAACTTTAACTTTTTTCAAGGTCAACCTCATTAATGGAGTGACAATAGATGAGAAACCATTCAAAAATCTCCCAGAATTAAAGAAGCTCCTAATGCCAGTTGGAGTCAGGGTCCTGGTCCTCTTCTTAATCGCCTTAATATTTCATAGATTTATCTTGATTTCTTCACTAGAAATGACATTCCTGAGAATAGTCACAACACTTAGCCAAAATTCAAACTCAGAAGATTTTGCATACAATTCTTGATCCTTAAGGGTCTATAACATAATTCAGAGGTCATTTGCATTATCCTCCTCACTCTTGGAGTACATCAAGATGTCATCAATGAAGACTATAACAAAAAAATTCAAAACTGTCTAAATACTTGATTCATAAGATCTACGAAGACGCCGAAGCATTAGTCAACCCGATGACATAACCAAGAACTAATAGTGGCCATACCCTATTCAAAAAGAAGTTTTAGGAATATCAGCCTCCTTAATCTTTAACTGTTGGTAGCCCGAATAGAGGTCTATTTTAAAAAAATAAATTAGCACATTGATCAAAGAGGTCATCAATCCTAAGAAAAGGGTACTTATTTTTCACGGTAGACTTATTCAACTGGCGGTAGACTATACACATCCAAAGAGACCCATTCTTCTTTCATATAAAAAGTACCAAAGAACCCCAAGGAGAGATACTAGGATGAATAAAACCTTTATAGAGGAGATACTTTAATTATTATGTTAGTTAGTTTAGCTTTGTCGAAGCCATCCTATAGGGAGAATTGGAAATGGGATTTCCGAAAGGAGATCAATACCAAAATTTATTTCCCTATCCGATATAACCTCAGGAAATTCATCAGGAAAAACTTTAGAGAAGTCATTTACTAAGGAACAGATGCAAAGAGGGACTTACAGAATTAGAATCCTTGACTCGAACTAAATGATACAAAAACCATTTTAATAAATATTTCTAAGCTCTAAGGTAAGAAATAAACTTTCATTTGGGTACAATAGAACTTCCCTTCCACTCGATTATCCATTCATTAGGAAAGTGATAAGTGACCTTTTTGGTCCTACATTCTATAGAAGCATAGAACATATGTAACTAATCCATCGTTAATATCACATCCAAATTCACTATATAAATCTTTATTAGATCTACCAGGGTATCCGTACGAATGATGGACACCACACAAACCTTATAGACTTTTTTAGCAGTAATAGACTTACCCACTATGGTAGAAATGGAAAAGGGGTTAAAAAGAATTTCAAGACCAAAACCAAAGTGTTCAGACACATAAGGGGTCATGTAAGATAAGGCATAACCCTTATCAAGAAAATAATAAACATCTCATGAGAAAAGTTATAACATATCGATGACAATATTTTAGATGCCTTGGATTCCTGTAGAGTGGAAAGTACATAGCCCTTGGAGTAGCACCTTAGCTATTGAAGCTGATGGGGAGACGACTAGGACCCTATTAGTTCGGGTGGCAACATTAGGTGAAAGGCACTCTCACTATATATAACCCGGCTGACCACATCCAAAAATTACTCCACTCCTAAAATGTCAAAACCCATGATGAAACTTCCCACAAGTGCAGTAAGGTGGATAAGATGGGGCCGACTCTGCTATACTAGCATAGGATGGGGTACTTTGTGCTCTTTAGCCATTGATAGTATTAGAGCGTTGGTCAGCTGAAGGTATAAGGGCCAGAGCATTGGCTTAATGATGTGAGTTTCCCTATGATTTCTTGTTAAATAATCGAGATATATCCATGTCATTATTTATAATAGATTCCTTAACTCTAACACCAAGTCACAGAGAGACCCAAATTAAATTACTTATCCTGGACCGTATATTAGACATAAGCTCAAAAGCATAATGAGATAGCTGAGTGAAAATCAATACATACTCATTGACACTCATCTTACCCTATTTCAGGTTCGTAGACTCTTCAACCCTAGCCTCTCTCAACTAATGAGAAAATAAGTGATCAAGAAAAGCACTCGAGAACTCTTTCCATATTTTTGACTCAACATCTTCACCCCTTAACTCTTCCCACTCATTGTATAATTGATAGCTTATTTCTTTCAACTTATAAGCTTCAAACTCAACCCTATCTGAATCAATTGTATGCAACACCCTAAAATTATTTTCCATCTTATCTATAAATCCTTGAAGATTCTCTACAACCTTAGAGCCTATAAGGGTTAGGGGATTTATCCTCAAAAACTAAATAACCCAAGGAACCTTAAATAAGCTGGCGGGAGGACCCAAATGATCAGAATGATGAAACTGTGATATCATAATTTGGGCAAGCATATGGATAGACTGATAGAATTTAGCATTTGAGATATCTCTTTGAGGGGATTGATCATGACTGTTATTAGCCCAAGGAGCCTAAGGAGGACTAGTAGGAACAGTTAAAATCTAGGTAGAGTAGTGCACTCAGGAGTGTGATCCTTGTACCGAGTTTGCATTTCATGAGTATGGTAAACTTTTTTTGCATTTTAACCAGTTAGGATGAAGGTTCCAACTGAGTTCTTAGAACTATCATATCTTCGAAGAGGAATGATATGAAATGTGAGTAAGCTTTGAGTTTCAAGGTAATTAGACTCTCTATTCCAAAATAGAACATAAATCAGGAAAACATTCCTATATGCCTTGTAGCATCTCCCTTATAAGTGTGGAATGATACATACTCATAAAAGGGACTCTACTCAACAGGGATTTGTAGAAACCCTGGTACCTTGAACCATGCTCTGATACCAAGCTTGTCATAACCCAAACTCGGGCTTGGCCTGATGAGCTTCCCAAGCCAACCAAGGCCTGAGACAACCCCTAGCCTTATCTCAAGAGCATAATAGTAATGATAAATAGAGGAAAGAAATTAAGAAAATAATAGAGAATTATAGAACTCAAGGAAAGTTTGTGATACAAGATAAATTGCCTCTGAACCTTTGGATGAGACAAGTATGATGCACGAGTTGGTTGATGACTTCTTAGGGCTATTAAAAGATGTCATATGGATGAATATTACCATTGAGGAGTGTCAAAGTACTTTGATAAGGTCAAAAAAGTGCAAAACGAGGTTCAAAATTCCCTTGGAAGGGCCAGGCGCCTAAGGCACTTTGGATCCGTTCTTGATCCACTCTAGCATTTCAAGAGCGGGTCAAAACATCCCTTAGTGGTTATTTTATTAAATTTGGGTCACTTTTAATCCCTAATTATGTAATATTTATCCAAAATACGAATACTTGGTAGCTAGGCTTATTTAGTTAGTCTTTGTTTAATAATGATGATGAATTCATGAAAACTCCCTTAGGTATGTTGAGTGCTCGGAAAAGCTAATGTTGAAACTTTTTTAGAAATGGTGGTTCTTAGGGGGATTGGATCTCACCATCATTGAGTAACCCATAGGTAGTATGAGTCATCTACTGACCCAAAGGCTATATGGGTTCATTAACCTAACCCATAGGGCCCCAGTGTATGTTGGATGCATGAATCGAGGCTAAGCTATAGTTACAAGTAGAATAAAGCCACCATACATATAATCCTCATGTTATGGAAAAACCTCTGGTCGTCCATTTAAGGAATGACATCCCCATGCAAACAAACATAGGTTTCGGGCATTGGTCACGAAGACTTAAACCTTTACGGTGAGTTATATAATTCCCTTTAGAACCCAATTAAAATAGTTGCACATAATCATTAAGCATGGATTCATTCATTAGGCTTATTCATATTAGTATCGCCATACCAAGACTTGCAATCCATTCATATCATGTCAATAAAATATTATCATAAAACTTTAATGACTCTTTAACCCCATCATTCAAAATCCTGCTCGCCATCATTATTATATTCCATAAAATTTCAAAGCAGTCATAAAGTTTAATACTTTCAATATTTCAAAGATATGGGATATCATCTTTGCTCATCATCTTCATACAAATCCTTTTCAAAGGCCTAGAAATCTATAATTAATATTCCATATTTCAAAAGATAAGTTAAATTGTAAAGCATTCTTTTTTAAAACCAAATTAGCAATATGGGTTGAGATTCATGCCATTATCATCATACAAGTTCCATAAGCATTGTGAAATCCAATTTGTAAATTCCACCATTACAATGAAACCCAAATTAAGTTTATAATCCACTATTTAAACCATGAATGAACCATTAAAATAAGGGAAACAATACAAGAGTTTAGTAACCAGAAACCTTTAACCCTAGTTTGAATCGACATTAAAGAACATGTAAATTTAAGAAGTTTGATATAATATAACTATAATTAAAATAGGGAGTGTACAACATGCTTAAAAATTGAAAAAACTTTGGAGATAATGCAAAGTTTAGGGCTCGAAGCAGTGAATTCATGAGATAACCTTGAGTTTCTTGAATTATGGAATTTTAACAGGAGAAGGGCAATGTAAAATATTCTAACTAATGGTTATAGGGGATAAGAAGGTATTTTATGTCATTTAATGGGGTTAAGGACCAAAAATCCCTTGCCCCAATTGAACTAAAACAAAACTAAGCCAAATTTGCCCAACAACGTGGCATGCCGCTATTGTGGTGACTAGTCAGCATGCCACCCTATGGAGCTTAGGTGGTATCGTACACCACTATCACATAATCTCTCTTGTTTGGGGGGCCCAAATAACCCCAAATCCTTTTTAAAAATTCTAAAATTTACACAAGTCACTCCTTAACCACCCCTTGTCATGATTCAAGTCAAAATTTATCATTACACATATGAGAGAGTCCAAAATAAATTAATCCAAATTGTTTTGGGGTCTTACAATATGTGAAATAGAATAATTTAATTGGAATATAGGAAACCTATTACTAATAATTAACTAACTGTATGAAGGGGAATGACAACTGAAATATATGAGTAGGTGGTTAACTAGTATCTGATAGTACTGCATGAGCGTGTGTGGATATCTTCTTGGAAAATCTGATTGACAAAAGGAACTACCTCTCAAAGGGATCTTATTTCTTTGGTACCTAATGAGGGATATGAGGACAACGTCTATTGAATGTTGAACTTTCTAGCAGTCAGCAGTATCACTGGCAGCTATACTTTTCAGAGGAAAGTTGGTGCACAGTAATACAGGAGCAATAATTTTTTAATATATATTGATCAACTTTACTTTTACTCTCATTTTCTCCATATATGTGGATCATTAGGTGGGAGAAAAGCCACCACTAAGGTAAAGATCCAATAATCAAGGAACCAGTTTGCTACCAATGAATATGTCTTTAGGTTTTGTTTTTTCAGTCATTGTATTTTTTTCTGACATTTTAAAGTTACTCCTCTTTTGAGAAACTTGTATACGTATTTTATTTCCTCTCCTATCTTATAGATTTAAATTCTGGCTAAAGTTATCCATTGTAGTGTTGGGGGCTAGATTTGGTTATGGTAGTACCTTTATCGGCTAGAGTGATCTTTGGTTGTCTTTACAATAGAGTTATTATAGAGAGTGCTTGCAATGAAGTTACTATAAGGGTAAGGGATTAAGATTTTAATTCCTAGGTTGCAAAAGGTTGTAATTTGGTAGTTGCTCTTATTTTAGTGAAGTGGTTAAGAAATCCTACTAGGATAGGTCATGTTTTTGATCTATTGAGTAAGGAGGTTTCCACAAAAAACATTTTTTCTTTATTACTTTTGTTCTTAGTCGTACAACGTGGTGCAAGACAAGGTTCTCATTACTGCGGTGAGCTTATATAGAATATTTTTATTATTAGCAGAAGAAACTGTTAAGGGACCTGGTCCCTAGTATACTAGTGGATACATAAAATCCTTCACCCATAATAGATTACCTACAAATTGTTGACTCAACCTTATAAGAGCCTCCTAGAATCAGCTTTGCCAAATTTGCAAAATGAAAGAGGATTCCATCTATTAGTTTCATATTTATATAATATGTTTTAATAATGGCAAACTAATAAAAAATATATACAGGTAGCACATAAGATATGATTTCATTAAGGAAGTTCTTCTAGGAGAAAATTGTAGAGGAATAACTCAGGTGATTGTAATACCCCGCATTTTTCCAAGCTTAATTTTGCTCCTAGAATGTCAAAGGTTAGCTTCAAAAATGAATAACTTTAATTACATATAGAATTTTCCAGAT
The DNA here is from genome assembly GCF_002878395.1 of Capsicum annuum. Taxonomy (NCBI): domain Eukaryota; kingdom Viridiplantae; phylum Streptophyta; class Magnoliopsida; order Solanales; family Solanaceae; genus Capsicum; species Capsicum annuum. Next base: position 33,979,112 of record NC_061122.1, read on the forward strand.
TCAAACCCTCCATTGTGTAGAAAATTGAATTAGCTTTCAATCGATACAAAATTCACCTAAATTTGATACTCGGTTGAGATGTTATGACATTTTTAGTAAAGCAATGTGTCACTTGGACGAGCACCACTTTGCGGTAACGGTTAAATTCGTAATTGTCAATTTACAGTGGAGCTCCATGATTGGCCCGCATCACAGAGAATTCCTAGGTCCTAATTTTTAAAATATAGAGGCTCACCGCGGTGGTGGTGCATCTCGATGATGGACAAATTCTCAGTTATCCCGTTTCTAGTGAGCCACCGCGATAGTGGCACGTCGCGGTGGCATATGAATTTGGAATTTTCTAGTTCCGAAAAAAATTTAAAAGTCTTATTTGGTCAATTTCGAAGCCCCCAATTCATCCAAAACATGAAATTAAGTGTATTCTAAGCACTTTATGCTTATTTTTATCTATTCCCTCTCAAAGAAAACCCTAGAGCTCAAAACTTAAGCTCCAAGAAATCAAATTTCCTCCATTGTTTATCCAATAAAGTTCTAAATTAAGGGTTATCAATTCAAGACAATCAAGAGTCCATCTTCAAAATATCAAATAGGAATTAAAAATTAAAGTTTCTTCATCTAATAATCAGTTAAGGTATGTGGGGTTTATGAACAAGGATCCTCTTTCATCCTTGTACCCAAAACTAGATTTAAACTACAAATTTACATGATTTCTATGAAATTTCAAGCGATTTGAATTAGGGTTCATACCTAATGTTGTTATTTGCAAGATTATGAGTTTTTGAGATATTTTGAAGTTGAATTGCATGACTATTTTCATATTTACATGCCTATTGCAGTAAATTTCAGATTTCAAGATGAATTGTCATTAATTACATTATTTAGCATAAACTTTATGATGTTTTAACATAAGATTGATGCATGGGTCATTATCCTAAGATTGAATAGTATTATTTCATGAACGATTATGCTTTAAGCATCAAATGATCTGTTTATTTTCAGATTCTCATTAAAGATTTGATCTTTTTTATTATTGGATAAGATTTGAAATACACTTTACAAATTTATTAAAGAAATTAGTTTAGATTTACTTACAGATTGAATCAGATAAAATCATAATTGACTTCATAATAGACCCTTATGCTAGTTTTAAAGTGGATTTTTAACAAAATGAGCTTATAGATTAAAGGGAGTAGTATTTAGCATCTAGCGGGATGGGTGGGATTAGCGTGCCCTAACTTTCACAGAACTACATAGCCGACGTAGGTATAGATTATTAGATTATTCCTATTTTATATGGATGACAATTACAAATATGATTACTTAGATTAGGTTATACTCCTTGGCAAGAGTATGACACCTCTCCCCATCGTGAGGTTTTTCCCATTGGGGGACGAACCGTTGGACTCCATTTTAGCTCATATGGTTTGTGTCGGTTAGAAGAACCTTCCTTGCAGAATAGTTTTTAAGAGAATTCCCTAGTAGTAAAGAAAAGAATTTAGAAAACTAAGCATAAAGTCTCACAACTTTATTCAGATTATGCTTTACAGAAAGATATTAGCTACAGACTTTAGCTTTCAGCTTTCAGATATAAAAGTAAGTCCTTTCTACACTTAGGCAACATGATTTATAGACAAATCACTAGTACAACTTTTGAACTAAATGGTATGACTCATTAGATTTGTAAAGTATGATTTACTACTCATTAATTATGACTTTCATCTTTCAGATATTCCAGCTTATGTAAGTCATTTACATTTAGCCTGAATTTTTTTGGAAATTGATATAAATGTTGAGATAATGTTTTACTTATGTATTCAAGTCGATATACACAGTACATCCTCAAAGTACTAATCCACATATATGTCTATGTGCTACATTGTCTCATAAATAGGTTCAAGTGCTTTGTTTCAGCAGCGAGAGTGATTTCGAGCATCTCCATCTATATCTCGATAGTTGGTGAGTCCTCATAGTTTGGGGACTTAGTTATTCAACTTTTTAGCTTATTATTTTAGATGATTCTGTATTTTCAGTTAGTTTGAGTCAGCTGGGGGTTTGTCCCAGTGGCTCTCTAGATATTAGTAGTAGATGCTTGTCAGACTGTTTATTTTGATCCAGGTTATTCAGTATTAGGGTTTCAGGCATTATTTTTAGATATTATATTTAGTCAGTTTTTTCGCATATAGTATGACTTTTATGTCTATGTTTCCTTTATTATGAGATTCAGACCTAGTAGAAGGCAGACAAGGTTAACTTAAGGCTACTCGTACTCTTAAGCACTGTGTGACTTCGCAAAGAACCATTTTTGGGGTACTGAAAACTTGGTATTAGAGCCTAAGGCTTATAAGTTTCCTAGGGAGTTAGAAAAATCACGTTACGTAGAGTCTTGATTATGGGGGTGAAGTGCACCACATTTATGAGCAAGAGGCTACGAGATATTTTTAGGAAATCATCGCTAAGCCACGTTATGTAGAGTCTTGATCATGGGTGTGAAGCGCACCACATTTATGAGAAAGAGACCACGAGACATTTTTAGGAAATCATCTCTTTCTTTCATGATCTATCGTGCCTATAGTATCTCTATCTTTTCTTAACTCATGTTCTTACGTAATAGTTGAATATACCTTCTCGTTGAGCTAATGCCCACAGAAATGATAACCAACCACCCCAGCCCGATGATTCTCTGAATGAGAATGTATCCTATGCCGAGTTTTGAGCTACCTTTCAGGAATTGGCCCAGACAGTGACTGCCAATATTCAGGGCAACCATCAGGCTACAGTTCCACTTTAGCATAATGGTGATTTAGTAGCAGGCATAATTTTTGACTTCATGAGGATGAATCTGCCAGAGTTATTTTGGTCGAAAGAAGATGAGGACCCGCAACTTTATTTATATGTGGTGAAAAAAATCACCTAGATTATGTATGTTTCTTAATAGAAGAGTATAGAATTAGCATCCTATAGATTGAAGGATGTAGCATATGATTGGGTGGTTAAGTGGAAGAATGGTAGAGGTGAGAGGGCAGCCCTCAGGAGTTGGTATTTATTTTGAGATGCTTTTCTAGATAGGTTCTTTCCGTATAAAATAAGAGAAGCTAAGATAAAGGAGTTTCTAAACATGAGGCAAGGCTCAATGACAATGAAGAAGTATTGTCTTAAGTTTAATCAGTTGTGTAAGTATGCCCCTGATGCGATGGCTGATCCTAGGGCAAGTATGAGTAAGTTTGTTATTGGCATATCTAGCTTGGTAGTCAAGGAGTGTATGACTGTCATTCTTATTAGAGACATGGATCTTGATAGATTGATAATTCATGCTCAATAGATTGAGGTGAGAAGTTAAAGGGCAGAGAGAAGGAAAAAAGAAGCATTGGGGTAAGTCTTCAGCTTGTTCTCCCGCTCCTAGATCTAGGAAGAAGCACTAGGGTAAGTCTTCATTGTCCAGATCTCAGAATAGTGTGAGTGGAAGGCCCAATTATCCTCCATGTCCTAGTGTGGTAAAAATCATCCTGGTCAGTGCTTGTTGGGGCAAAAAGGTTGTTATTGTTGTGGTAAGTTAGATCATGGTATGAGAGAGTATCCGCATACTAAGCTGGAGACAGAGATGTTCATCTCTAAACTTAGGCTACTAGTGCACCAGCTCCTCTAGGTTACCCAATTCCTTATTAGGGCACATCAACCAGTACTGGTGACAGTCAGTGCCAGAATAAGTTTTATGCTTTACCATCACTTCAGGAGTACGAGGATGCACTATATGTTGTTACTGGTATTCTTCGTCTTTTTCATCTTGATGTTTATGAGTTGTTAGACCCCGGGTTGAGTTTCTCTTATGTTACCCAATTAGTTGTAGCTATTTTTGAAATAGGTTTGGAAAAGATCCCTGAGCCTTTCTTGGTTTCTACCCAAGAGGGTGAGTCAGTTATTGCCAAACAAATTTATAGGAAGTGCCTTATCACAGTACTTCATAAAATCATGTTAGTAGACCTCATAGAGTTTGATATGGTTGACTTTGATCTTATTCTTTGTATGGATTGGCTCCATTCCTGTTATGCATCTATATGTTGTCGCACCCAAGTAGTGAAGTTTTAGTTTCCAGATGAGACAGTCTTTGAGTGGGAAGGTAATTCAGTATCTCCCAAGAGTCATTTCATTTCCTATATTAAGGCCAGAAAGCTAATCTCCAAAGGGTGTATCTATCATCTAGTTCGAGTCAAAGACACTAAGTCTAAGAATCCAATAGTTTAGTTAGTTGGTGTAGTCAATAAGTTTCCTAATGTCTTTCCTAAAGGTTTGACAGTGTACCTCGCGATAGGGAAATAGAATTTGGTATAAACCTTCTACCAGATACTCAACCTATCTCTATTCCTCTTTATTATATGGCTCCAAATAAGCTTAAAAATTTAAAAGAGCATCTTAAAGATCTCTTAAACAAAGGTTTCATAAGGCCTAGTGTTTCTCCATGGGGCGCTCTCATCCTATTCGTGCAAAAGAAAGATGGTTCTTTGCGAATGTGCATTGACTATCATAAGCTAAATAAAGTCATAGTCAAAAACAAATATCCCCTTCCTAGAATTGATGACTTATTTGATAAACTCTAAGGTGAAAGTTACTTCTCCAAGATAGACCTTAGATCCGGCTATCCTCAGCTTAAAGTAAGGGAGTGTGATATTCCAAAGAAAAATTTCAAAACCCGTTATGGTTATTTTGAGTTTCTAGTCATGTCCTTCGGGATAACAAATGCCCCAACAACTTTCATGGACTAGATGAATAGAGTGTTCAAATAGTATTTGGATATGTTTGTCATAGTATTTATAAATGATATTATTGTCTACTCTCGTGGTGAGGATGATCATGCAGACCACCTTAGAATTGTATTGCAAACTCTTAGAGATGTCTAGTTGTTCGTCAAATTCAGAAAATCTGAATTTTTTCTAAGGTCAATAGCTTTCCTTGGTCATATTATTTCTAGTGAGGGTATTCAAGTTGATCCCCAAAAGACAGAAGCAGTAAGAAACTGGGCTAGACCTATTTCTCCATCATACATTAGGAGTTTCTTGGGTTTAGCTGGCTATTACAGACGTTTTGTTGAGCGTTTGTCAGCTATTGCTTCTCCCATGTCTAGATTGATCGAGAAGAAATTTAAGTTTCAGTGGCCAGATTCCTGTGAGAAGTGTTTTCAGGAGATGAAGACTCAACTCACTTCAGCCCAGTTTTAGCATTACTTGATGGTACAGATGGTTATTAGTGTATTATGAAGCTTCTAGAGTCGGTCTAGGTTGTGTGTTAATACATAGAAATAAGGTTATAGCCTACGCCTCTAGACAGCTTAAGCTTAACTAAAAGAATTACCCTACCAATGATCTTGAGTTAGCTATAGTGGTGTTTACTTTGAAAATCTAGAGACATTATCTTTATGGGGTGTATGTTGATGTGTTCATGGACCACAAAAGCTTACAGTATGTGTTTACTCAGAGGGAGTTAAATCTTCATTTGAGAAGGTGGTTAGAATTATTGAAGGATTATGATATGAGTATGTTGTATCATCTAGGCAAGTGTAGTTGTAATACCCCATATTTTCGTGCTAAAATTCTAACTGTCATTCCTGCACATCTAAGCTCTAATCCAAATGATTTCCATGTGAATATAAATTTCACGTCCATTATCATAGTCTATGAAGTGATTTAAAGGTGAAAAATGTTCATAGCAATGACTTAGAACAAAGTTGAGCTAAGATCATTTGTTCGTCCAACATTTGGTGTTTGATTCTACTAGTGTCTACTTTAAACATGTATAATTGAATTAGCTTTCCGACTATACCAATTTTACAAAAATTCAAAAACCGAGTAAAAAGTTATGATATTTTTCGTGTGCGCAGTAAGCCGACGCGATCTCGATGCATACTGCATGTGCTGAACTAAAATGATACATAGGACACTCATGAAATGAATTATGACTTTAGTAGATGAAATTGAAACTGATACATGATGGGTGTGCTGAACTGAATTCATAATTTTCTTGGATGCAAACCCATTACCTCTTGCAATGGACATACTCTTGAAACTTTAGGTAGTAAAACTAGACTAAGTCGAAAAATGGAAAACTATAGAAATTTATCTGTCTGACTATTAAACTGGACTGCTGGCTACATGGACTGATTCATACTGAATGCTCACACCTAAATAGGGTATTTCTTCAAAACTCTTTTAGGAAGTTCTAACAATATTAGGGAGTAATGAATTTTGGGCATGATCTGAACAAGACATCCTACTAGGGAATCACAGCTTTGATACAATTCTATAGCTTGATATATACACATATACATTATAAGCTAGGATAGAATTTCTAGGGCCATAGGCAATGCAACTTCTTACATTCAATCTTAGCAGCTCTTCTAGAATACTCCCTCAACTACTATACTATTCCCCTTAAATACCATACTCACTTGATTCAACTTCTAATTCTCACATGGGTATTGATAAACCTATCTACTAAGGTCTAAACTAAACTAAGTCCTCTCACCAAGGTTAAGAATAACTCAAAATCATGGGGTACTACACATAACACAATAACTAAACTGGACTACCGACACGATATGCGACGCATCGCTTTGCTCCCTACCAACGTGATATATATGACGCGTTGCGACCATATCGCGTTACCTCACTATTTTACCATCAAACCTTGCCCGAAAAATCTAAAACATACACTAGATGTGCTATTGACAACCCCGATCATGAATTCACCTAAGGATTTACATGCTAAGGTCGGGAAAGTTGGAAACTAATGCGCACCATATTTATCCACTTATACACCAACATGACATTCAAGCCTATGGCTATAACCTTATATGGACGTCTAAAAAATCACCCATAATGGCATACTCCTTGTATTCTATAAACCTCAATCAAAACAACTCCCACGAACTAACCCAAGAATATACACACACAAATTTCAACTAACCACAACATATATCAAAGACTTGTCCTCAATATTACTTCACACTCATGGCTTTATCTAAAACACGCATAAAATGATCTTTTATCAATAGGAAACACTTACTTATCACCACTATCATTACATAAGTAGAAGCCACTAAAAGGTTAGAACATGAGACCTTGAAGAATGGATGATACTATACGAAACTTGATACTTAATTGAGGCCTGAGGATAGAGAATCAACATTATAGATTTATCAAAGTGATCTAAATTGAGGGCATATATGGCTATAAGATGAATACATCCAATCATTAGGATCATAGAAAGATTTATGAGAACTGATCATACTATAAAGCATGAGTACATAACTCATGATCTGCATGATCTGAGTTTAGAATCCATGATGTCATGGAACATAATATGTACTGTTAAGTTAATTGGAACTGCTTATGCTAGGAACTGGAAGTATACATGATTTTTCTATAAGGTCCATAAATATAAAATGTGGTCATGAAACCGACATATAAGGCATGAGTAGATAGAGGTATTGGGAAAACTAAAAATACTAAAATAGGAATGGGTTGAGCCTCACCCTGACTTACTGATATTCTATAACATACTGACATTACTACTAAAATCTGAGAGCCTGACTTAGTTGCTCCTTCTATCATCTCCCCCTTAGCTTTAAGAAATCACTCTAAGTCTGTGAACTACTAAATAAACTCTAATCTACATTGCAATCACTTTACTCTAGAGTCTGGCGTGTAATCAATACACATAAAACTAAACTTACCCTGAAGGACTATATCTACACGTGTAACACCCAATGCTAATACCTTCTTCTGAGATTCAACTCTTAGATTTATATAGCCTCAAAAGTCATCATATAACAACTTAAATACTTACCTAACATGGATATCTCGAAACCCTTGTTGAACCATACTATCTTCTTTCATAGTATACCAATATTAAATGTCTAAGCTTACACCAGCATACCTAACATCATCAACCTATAACTCATAAGTTAACTGGCAATAACATCATATACCACATAGCCTCATTCATACTTGTCAATTCAAGGGTACTACTCACCACTCAATGCCTAATAAATTTGGAAAATAATAAAGCCCCTTATCACCTTGGGCACACCTATACATCATACCTGTAACATTATATTAAATTGCAAACAAATGAACTTAAACTCTTACATACGCTGTTCAAGTCTACTAGTTCACTTCCGTACAACTAGTCATACTAACCAAGAAATCATTACATCCACCTTTATGACCATCTACTATTCAAACTTAGTGTCTAGTGCTAGGCATTATTAGTAACCAAACCTCACATAATAATCTCACTTGGAATCTATAGAACAAAACATCAAAAAACACTAATCTACTAGAATCTCATAACAATAATAATCGATCATAATCATATGTCCTATATTATTTACAATCTATTAACACATCCTCCTTCTACACATCATTACTATTTACCCATCTATACACCTAAACTTCTTTCATAGTCCTATAACTTTTAACTAAACTCCTCTGTAATCTCAAGAGAAGCCTAACTTAACAATACTAAACCACCAAATATTTCATTAATAATCTATACCTTTCTAACACAATAATTACCACTAATAACTCCTTTCATACCTTAAGCACACAGTAATTCACCTTAACTAATAAATCCTTATCTACCTTCTACTAAACTAACATACCAGGACAGATCACCATAACATAAAATCTATAGCATGCATAAGGTTATCTTTATACTTTTTATCAATTGTCATTCCCACTTTTTTTGTCACCACACTTCTATACCTATACTTCCAACTATAAAAAGGTCCTACTACTATGAATCATAACTCTCCAGGTTGTAGTACCCCTCAATGAAAACTCTATTCAATAATCTAGGTTTATACTATCTCCTCTTATGACCACTATCTCTACTAAAGGAATAATGAGGAATCTGAATACATATCTTATTCTGTCTCACTGAACAACTTATAAGGATGAGGACATAACTTTCAACTTAAAGGACTTAACATGCTAGGGAGATCCTCTCAATCCCCTTTTATGAGATTTCTAAAACTTTTTCTAGTAAATCCAAGAGCATTATCTGGAGAGGAACTGGAACTTTCTAGTTATGTTATCTCAAGAATAATACATAGAAGAGAAATTTTAGGGTAACACATGAATAGATAAAAAATTTTGATAAAACAACTTAACTGCATGATCTAGAGTAGGAAAGAAAGGAAACTTCTCTTAAATACCTCCTAGCCTCTTAAAGAAAATTATAGGCATCTTCGTACCATTCTGCAAGACTCTACGAGATACAGTTTCACAGGTTATACATGTTTCTGAAGAGAAGAGTGTAGAATTGGCATCCAATAGGCAGAAGGATATTTTTTATGATTGGGTAGTGATATAGCGAAAGAGTAGAGAGGAGGATACAACTCCCATAACTTAGTAGATATTTCAGGATGTGTTCTTAGATAAGTTTATCCAACTAGAGATACGAGTGTTCATGAACCTGAGGCAAGACTCCATGATAGTGAAGGAGTATTGTCTTAAGTTTAACCAGTTGTATAAGTATATCCCTGATTAGATGGCTGACCCTAGAGTGAGCATGGGTAAGTTTGTGACCAGTGTTTTTTGGTTGGTGGTTAAGGAGTGCAGGACTGCTATGCTTAATAGTGACATGGACTATTCTAGATTGATGATGCACGCTCATCATATTGAGGTAGAGAAAGCTAATAAAAGAGAAAGAATAAGTAAGAAGGCTGGAATAGGTAGTTTTAGTTATTCTCAGCCAGGGTAATAGGGTTGTGATCATTCTCAGCGTAGTCAGAAGTTTTTTGTCCTAACTCCATCCTCAGCTATTGTACCCATACCAAATTTCATGGATGTCAGTCACGATGGGGTGCCAAGCTCCAAAGCCCAAGGTAGTGTGAGAAATAAGTGTACCTATTTGCTTTATGAAGAATATGGTAAGAATCACCTAGGTGCATGTAGTGCATAAAGATTTGCATCAGCAAGGCGCCACTTTCAGTACCATTAGTGGTCAGCGTCAGAAGAGGTTTTATGCACTATAGACTCGCCATGACCAGGGAAGTTCCCTTAACATAGATTCGGGTATGTTATAAGTCCTTTATCTTTATGATATAAATTATTATATCCTTTGATCCCATTTGAGCTTAAGTTTTCTATGTGATAGTTAGTAGAGCCATCAAGTCAGTTTAGTAGTCAGGCAATCAAATTCATATAGTTTATTTACCCTCTTTCCATCTAGTTATGCTATTAAAAATCTCAGAAAGGTAACTATTCTAAGATAGAAAGTCCTAGTAGTTTATAGATCATCTCAATTCATGAAACATGCATTAGTTTTAAACTCCTGAGGTTCAGTTATGCTCTAGTTCATAGGTGCCTTGTGCATCGCCTCAATTTCCCCAGTATCTCAGTAAATTCAGTATTCTTATAAGGACATAGTGTTCTAAGGGGGAGATACCACAGAATTCCTCGATGCTTTCATGTTTTTAAACCAATTCAATTGCATGTTTAGATGTTCTTTACAAAGTTAGTATCAGTTATCATTGTATATTCAGTCATGAATTCAAGAGTCAGTTCAATCAGATATTCGTGTGTTAGATATGCATGTTCAGTAGAAGAAGCTCAGCTTATTAGTAATTTCAGTCATTCTTTCATGAGAATAAATTAGTTAGATATCCATGCACCAGATATGCACGTTCAGTATGAAATATTAGTATAGCAGTAGTTCCAATCATATAGTCGTGTTTTAGATGTTCACGTCCCTTAAGTAAGTTCTTTCTATCAGAAATCTCAGCTTAGTTAGTCCCATTCGAGGACAAATGTTCCCAAGGGGGAGATATTGTAAGACCACACAAATTATCTTACTCGTTAGAGCCCTTAAAGCATGTCAAGAGAAGCTTCACCCTTAGGAAATTTTGGCTAAGTGTTAAGGCTTAGTTTATTTTAGCATTTGAAAGTTTGCATTATTATTTTGTGACTTTTACATCCATAAATTATTGATATTTAATTTAATCCATTCTCAAGAATGTCAATAGGGTTTCTGGATGAGTTTTAGATATTTCAAACCTCGTTTAGACCAAATTCCAGTGCCCAAAATAGTGGACCAATGAGATCTTGGAATGCCGCATCACCTATCACATTGGCCAATATTTTTTTTTCAGGACTGCCAGTCAAAAGTAATAAGGCTCAACGTGATCATGGCGTGACACGTCGGTATCGCGTTGATGCCATCGACGCGCCACATCGGCAGCGTGCCAGCACCCAGTTATCATTCATTAAAACAGCTGCGACCTCAGGGTTATTTTAGTATTTTTTCCACACTTATATAACCCTATAACACGAGATTCAACCATTTTTTTACCCACATATACTAGATTTCTCTCAATTTTCCTCAAGGACAAGCTTAGGATCTTCAATTGAGGATCCAAATTCATGAAATTCCACCATCAATTTTTGTAAATTCAAGAACTAAGATATGTTAGTGTTGATTCTTGTGTTCCTTCTACCTAAGAAGTTCAAGAATCCCTTTTTAAATTATAAAGATTGTTATGTATGAATTTTCATGATTTGTTTGGATTAAACTTCATGTTTATGATGTTGTTGAGTTTAAATTCATGTTTTGGTTGCAAAATTCTAAGCTTTGGTTCTAGTATGAGGTGACTTTCATGATATTCATAATAAACCCTACAATATGCATATTGATTGATGTAACCATGTTAATTAGGTGGATTGAATATTGTATGACCAAAGTATGCTCTCTATATATGTGATAAAATATTTGTGTGAAGGGAATGGGTTCATTATAGCACATTGACAAGAAACCCCCAATTATGTATAAGTTCATGCATGTCAAATGTTTGTTGAGAGGATTTAGTGAATAAATTATGATATGTTGTATGCATTCCTATTCATGTACACTCCTTATTAAATGAGTTATGAGACAACAACATGCGTCCTTATACAAATATGTGATACCTCTAAATTCTTGAAGAGATGCCTTATTGATTGTATTTTGAATGATAGTCGATTTCCATGTTATGTAAGAGTTGTCCTGTCCTGTATTATTTATGTTCGAGTCCTGGGGGTATTTAATACCCAACAATTTAATTGATTGTCAAGAGCTAGTTTCAGTTTTCAAGATAATCTCAGTCGTGCCATGATCAGTAGTAACTTCAGTTAGTTATAGAAGTAAGTAGAACTCAAACAGTTACAGAACTTAGGAAATTTCAATAATCTCAGTATCAGTAGCATTCGAGCTTCGGTCTAGAAATCATTTCAAAACTTAGTAGTATTTCGTCAGTCAATGGAACTCGGTGAATTCAACTTAGCTCAGTTAATTAGTACATCTATAACAGATTAAGCTCAGTCTAGTATAGTGTAAAAATCAGTTCAGAATCTTTCAATTGGGAGTAGGATTCAACACCAAGCGATCCTTGGGATAGGAGCACACCCGTAAGTTCGGACTGGGTCCCTAGGAGCAATCCCTAAGATCCAAAACTACATAGCCAGTGTTGGTATGAGATGTCACACTTTAGATAGGACTAAAATACTTAGGGATCACCCATTATATAGGACTGATCTCAGGAGTCATTTGTTAGATAGGACTGACTCCATAAAAGTTATCTTTACCCGTGGCACAGTACTGACACTCTTCCAACTAGGGTTACAAGTTGGACCCCAAACTAGCTAGCAAGGGCTATTCGGTTAGATGACTACCTCCCACAGTCTCAATTTCAGTCTCAAACTTTCAGAATAGAACTCAGATCAGTCTTACAGAAGTTAGGACTATTAGATACATTCACTCAGCTTAGTAAGGAACTTAGATGGGTCCATAGATTCAGAGATCACTTGCTTAATAGGACCGATCTCAGATTTAATCAATCATCTTCATTATTAGTAGATTCAGAGATCACCCACTAAATAGGACTGATCTCAAATTTTGTCAATCATCTTCATCATCAGTAGATTCAGAGATCACTAGCCAGATAGGAATGATCTCAGCTTTAGTCAATAAGATATTAGTATTAGTAGACTCAGACATTAGAAATCCAATTATTAGAATTCAGTATTCAGTGTTACTATGATTTCAGTTATAATTTATGCACTCATGCATGTATCCTCATTAAATAGTCTCATGATATTTAGTTAGTATTTTCCATACATGTAAGCCCTTTCATTCAGCCTTACCTTATCTAGCATACTAGTAAATTCTTATGTACTAATACATAGTTTGCTCGTGTGCTATGATGTCTTATACCATATGTTTAGAAGCACGAGCTCCAGAGCACCATTAGCAGTTCAGACTCAGCTAGCAGCAGTAGACTAGTAGTGAATGCTCGTCATTCGAGGATTTTAATATTTTATTATTGCATTAGATTTAGTATTTCAATAGATGGAGTTAGTTGGGGGATTGTCCCATCAAATCCACAGTTCAGACAGTTTAGAGGCTTTTAAGATTAAATGTTTAGATGGACTAGAGTATTCTCAGACAGTTATTTTAATTCCGGTATTGTTAAACATTATTCAACTTTATTGAAGTGTTGAACCTTATGGCAAGTTTCCTCCAGTTTTTTTGTATTTTACCCTATTTTATTCAGTGCTCAATTATAGATATTAGTCATGGATTAGCTTGTCGTCTTTCGGGGTTATAAGCACCGTGTAGTGTCCAGGGTTCAAAATATGGGGCATTACAAACTTGGTATCAGAGCCTAAGGTTCAATAGTGTTCTAGGAAATCTAAAATCCATATCTAGTAGAGTCTTGTGCATAGGTGTGTTGCACACCGCATTTATGTATAAGAGGGATAAGATGTTTTAGGAATAATTTCCCTTCATTCAGTAGTTAAGTCATGTGAGTGAGTGTGAGCTCAAGTTAATTCTCAGTTTAATCCATCTTCTCCTTTCCTTTATAGAGTATGCCTCCTCAAAGAGCCAATGCCCGTAGAAATAATAACTAGCCACCTTAGCCAGTAGACCCTCTGAATAAGAATATGTCACATACAGAGGTGAAGAAGATCGCCGAAGTTATGCATGTTACTAAAGAGGAGAGTGTAGAATTAGCATCCTATTGGCTGAAGAATGTTGCTTATGATTGGGTAATGATATGGAGGAAGAGTAGAGGGGAGGATACAACTCCCATGACTTTGCAGATATTTTAGGATGAATTCTTAGATAAGTTTTTCCCACTAGAGATGAGAGAATCTAAGATAGAAGAGTTCATGAACTTGAGTCAAGGCTCCATGATAGTGAAGGAGTATTGTTTCAAGTTCAACCATTTGTCTAAGTATGTCGCTGATTAGATGGCTGACCCTAGAGCGAGCATGAGTAAGTTTATGACTAGTTTGTATGGGTTGGTATTTAAGGAGTGTAGGACAACTATGCTTAGTAGAGACATAGACCATTCTAGATTGATGATGTACGCTTAGCAGATTGAGGCAAAAAAAGCGATGGAAAGAGAGAGAGTAAGTAAGAAATCCAAAATAGTTAGTTTTAGTTATTCTTAGCCAGGGTCATAGGGTGGTGATTATTCTCAGCATAGTAAGAAGGTTTTAGTCCCAGATCTATCCTCAGCTAGTGTACCCGCGCCAAAGTTCAGGGTTGTCTGTCAGGATGGGGTGCCAGGCTCCAAAGACCAGGGTAGTGTGAGAAATGAGCGTACCTATCTTCTTTGTGAAGAATGTGGTAAGAATAACCTAGGTCCATATAGAGTAGGCAGTGAGGTATATTTTGGTTTTGGTAAGCCAGGACACAGATTGCGAGAGTGTAGAATTATGGCTCAGAGGGGTAGAGATTTGCATCAGTGGGGCGCCACTTCAAGTACCACTAGTAGTCAGTGTCAAAATAGGTATTATGTACTTCAGAATAACCATGACCAGGTAAGTTACCCTAACATAGATTCGAGTACGTTATAGGTTCTTTATCTTTATGATATGCATTGTTAGATACTTCGCTCCCATTTAAGATTAAGTTTTCAGTATGAGTTAGTTAGTAGAGTCAGCAAGTCAGTTTAGCAGCCAAGCTGTCAGATTCGTAAAGTTTGTTTCCCCTCTTTCCATCGAGTCATGCTATCAAAAATCTCAGAAAGGTAACTATTCTAAGATAGAAAGTCCTAGTAATTTCAAGATCAGCTCAGTTCATGAATCATGCATTAGTTTTAGACTCCCGAGAATCAGTTATGATCCAGATCATAGGTGCCTTATACATCACCTAAGTTTCCCCAGTATCTCAGTAAAGTAAGCATTCTTAGAAGGATATAGTGTCCCAAGGGGGAGATACCCCATAATTACTTGATGATTTTATTTCTTTAAGACCCTTCAGTTCCATGTTCAGATGTTCCTTACAAAGTTAGTCTCAGTTATCATTGCATATTCAGTCATGTATTCAAAAGTCAGTTCAGTCAGATATTCATGCATTAGATATGAATGTTCAGTAGAAGAAGCTCAGCTTATCAGTAATTTTAGTCATGTTTTCATAAGAACAAATCAGTTAGATATCCATGCATTAAATATGTACGTTCAGTATGAAATTTCAGTATATCAGTAGTTCTAGTCATATAGTCATGTTTTAGATGTTCACGTCCCTTAAGTAAGTTTAGTCTATCAAAAATTTCAGCTTAGTCAGTCCCATTCGAGGATGAATGTTCCCAAGGGGGAGATATTGTAAGACCCAGCAAATGTTTTTAGTCGTTAGAGCCATTAAAGTATCTCAAGAGAAGTTTCACCCTTAAGAAATTTTGGCTAAGTGTTAAGGCTTAGTTTATTTTAGCCTACAAAAGTTGGCATTTCTATTTTCTAACCTTTACATCCATAAATTATTGATATTTCCTGGATGAGTTTCAGATTTTTTAGATCTCGTTTAGACCAAGTTTCAATGCCCAAAATAGTGGACCAACGCGATCTTGGCGTGCCGCATCACCTATCGCATTGGCCAGTATTTTTTCTAAGACTACCATTCAAAAGTTCTAAGGCTCGATGAGATCTTGATGTGATGCATTGGGTATCACATTAATGCCATCGATGCACCGCGTCGACCAGCGCATCGGCACCCAGTTATCAGTCATTAAAATAACCACAACTCCAGGGTTATTTCAGTATTTTTTCCACTCTTATGTAACCCTATAACACATGATTCAACCATTTTTTACCCACATATACTAGTTTTCTCTCAATTTTTCTCATGGACAAGCTTAGGGTTTTTAGTTAAGGATCCAAATTCAAGAAATTCCACCATCAATTTTCATAAAATCAAGAACTAAGGTATGTTGGATGTTGATTCTTGGGTTCTTTCCACCCAAGAAGTTCAAGAATCCCTTTTTAAATTATAAAGATTGTTATGTATGAGTTTTCATGATTTGTTTGGATTGAAGTTCATGTTTATGATGATGTTGAGTTTAAATTGATGTTTTGATTACAAAGTTTCAAGCTTTAGTTCTAGTATGAGGTGACTTTCATGATATTCATAAAAACCCTACAATATGCATGTTGATTGATGTAACCATGTTAATTAGGTATATTGAATGTTGTATGACCAAGTATGCTCTCTATATGTATGATAAAATATTTGAGTGAAGGAAATAGGTTCATTCTAGAATATTGACAAGAAACCCCTAATTATGTATTAGTTCATGCATGCCAAGTGTTTGTTGAAAGGCCTTAGTGAATGAATTATGATACATGCATTCCTATTCATGTGCACTCCTTATTGAATGAGTTATGAGACAACAACATGACTCCCTATACAAATACATGTTTAATACCTCTAACTGCTCGAAGAGATGCCTTATTGATTGTATTATGAATGATTGTCAATTGCCATGTTATGTAAGAGTTTTCCTGTCCTGTATTATTTATGTTATTGAGTCCTGGGGGTATTTTATACCCATCAATTTAGCTGATTGTCAAGAGCCAATGTCAGTTTTCAAGATAATCTCATTCATGACATGATCATAGTATCTTTAGTCAGTTATAAAAGTAAGTAGAACTCAGACATTTACAGAACTTAGGAAATCTCACTGATCTCAGTATCAGTAGCATTCCATCTTTTGTCTAGAAATCAATTCAGAAATCAGTAGTATTCCATTAGTCAATGGAACTTAGCGACCTCAACTTAGCTAAGTTAATCAGTACGATCAGTAATATATTTAGCTCAGTCTATTACAGTCTAAGAATCAGTTCAGAGTCTTTCAGTTGGGAGTAGGATTCAGCATCGAGTGAGCCTAGGGTAGGGGAAATCCCTAAGATCTAGAACTATGTAGCCAGTATAGGTATGAGATATCACCCGTTCTATAGGATAGACATACTCAAGGATCACCCGTTAGATAGGACTGATCTCAGGAGTCACCCATTAGATAGGACTGACTCTACAAAAGTTGTATTTACCCATGGCACGATACTAAAACTCTTCCAATTGGGTTACAGGTTAGACCCTACACTATCTAGCAAGGGGCATGTCGGTTAGATGACTACCTCCCACATCTTAATTTCAGTCTCAATCTTCAGAATAGTAATCAGATTAGTTTTACAAAAGTTAAGACTATTAGATATAGTCACTCTGCTTAATAATGAACTTAAATGGTTCCATAGATTCAGAGATCACCTTCTAGATAGGACCGATCTCAGATTTAGTCAATCATCTTCATTATTAGTAGATTTAGATATCACCCACTAGATAGGACTGATCTCAAATTTAGTCAACCATCTTTATCATCAGTAGATTCAGAGATCGCCCACTAGATAGGACTGATCTCAGCTTCAGTCAATTAAATATCAGTATTAGTAGACTCATACATCATAAATCTAGTTATTAGAATTTAGTATTTAGTGTTACTATGATTTTTGTTATAGTTTATACACTCATGCATGTATCCTCATTCTGTAGTCTCGTGATATTTAGTCAGTATTATCTATGTATGTAAACCCTTGCATTCAGCCTTACCTTATCTAGTGTACCATTCATTATCATGTACTGGCGCATACTTTTCTCTTGTGCTATGGTGTCTTATACCATAGGTTCAAAAGAACGAGCTCTAAAGCACCCTTAGTAGTTCAGACTCAGCCAGCAGCAGTAGACTATCAGTAAGTCTTCATCATTCTAGGATGTTACTTATTTTATCATTGCATTAGATTTAGTATTTCAGTAGATGGAGTTAGTTGGAGGATTGTCCCATCAACTCCACAGTTCAGATATTTTAGAGGCTTTTCAGACTAAATGTTCAGACAGGCTAGAGTATTTTCAGACAATTATTTTAATTTTGATATTGCTAAACATTTTTCAGTTTTATTTAAGTATTGAACCTTATGGAAAGTTTTTGCCAATTTTTTTGCATTTTACGATGTATTATTCAGTGTGCAGTTATAGATATCAGTCATGGGTTAGCTTGTAGTCATGTCAAGAGAATCTCTTTTATACTCATGTGTTACCCCAAAATTCCTCATCTATGTATTATTCTTGAGATGACAATTAGTGAATTCCAGTTCCTCCCTAGATAATGCTCTCAAATTTACTAGTAGAAATTCCAGAAGTCATACAAAAGGTCTTGATAAGATTCCTCTAGTATGTCATAAGTTCCTCAAATTGAAAGTTATGTCCTTATCCTTTTGATTTGTTCAATTGAGATAGAATTAAATATGTATTCTGATTTCTCATTAGCATTTTAATATAGATAGTACTCATTAGAGAAGATAGTGTGAGTATAGATTGTTGAATAAAGTTTGTATTCATGAGATACTAGAACCTAGAGTGTTATGATTCATAAGTTGATTAAACTTTCCTATAGATAGAAGTGTGGGTTTAGAAGTGTAGTGACAAGAAGGGTGGTAAGAGCAATTTATTGACTATATATTTAGCTAATTTTTTGCATATGATTGAGTTAGTCATGAAGTGATATATCCTTGTGTGTTAGTTTAGTGGAAGATAGAAAAGGAGTTATTAGTTATGGAGAATTATTGTTTGCTTGAAATATGAAACGATTTATTAATAATATTTGTTTTTCTAGAAAAATATAGGTTATTGATGAAAGTACTTGGTGGTTGAGTGTTGTTAATTTAGGCTTCCCTGAGATTGCAAAAAAGGAGTTTTTTGGAAACTTATAGAGCTATGAAAGAAGTTTAGGTGTATAAATGGGTTAATAGTCAAAATTTTTAGAAGGAGAACGTGTTATTCGATTTAGTAAGGTATGTCTTAGGATTATGATTAATAATTGCTATTATGGGGTTCTAGTGGACTAGTGTTCCTTCATGTCTTGTTTTATAGCTTCCAAGTGAAAATAGTGTGGGAGATTAGGTTGTAAATCATGTTTAGCACTAGACATTAAGTTTGAATAGTGGATGATCATAAAGGTAAGAATAATGATGGTTTGATTATTGATGCTAGTTATATGGAGGTGATCTAGTAGGCTTAAATTGTGCATACAAGAGTGTAAGTTCATGTATTCGTAATTAAGAATGATTTAGAGGTGTTCCCAAGGTGATGTAGGGCTTCATTATTTTGAAGTTTACTATGTTTTATGTGTTGGTAGTAGTACCATTAAGTTTCTAAGTGAAAAGAGGCTAGTGATATAGTATATGGTGTTCTTAGTAGATAAGTTAAGGAGTATGATTGATAATGTTGAGACTTTTGATATAATCTTAATACTAATGGCTTAGAAATATAAGTATAGGAGTGTGATCTTGGTAGGCTATGATTATGTGTTTGGAGATGTAGGTATGTTTGCAAATAATGGTGTAAGTCTTTGATGATGATTATTAAGGTTAGAAAGTTTAGGATAGTATATGAAAGTGTTGTTCAAGTATCAAGTCAGTAAGTTCAAAATATGGTATATTCTTGTGAGTCTAGCATTGATGTGTAGACATTAGAATATCAGCTTTGACCTAAGAGGGATATGGTAGAGTGAATAACCAAATCAAGTTTTGAGAATTAGATTGTGATACATGTTGTAACGCCCCGAATCTGGTCGCCAAAACACTACACGGTGCTCATGACCCTGAAGGACCACAAGCTAATCCATGACTGATATTTGTACCTGAACACTACATAATATACATATATAAATGCAGAAACATAGGCTGTAAGGCCATAAGGTTTAAATTTGAAACATAAAATCTAATAAAACAATATTTAAATGGGGTATAGAAATACCCAAAACTGACATAAATTGTTTGAATATACTATAGTTTGAAACTCTCTAAACTAAATCCAATTACTGAAATGAACTAGGTACTGAAATTATAAAGAAATGATCATGTCCTCGAAGGATGAGGACTCACTGCTAACTCTGACTGCTAGATACTAGAATGCTACTGATGATCTAGAGCTCCTGCTTATGAACCTATGGTGTAAAGTTAAACACCATAGCACAAATGTATCAGTACGATTGAATATACTGGTATGCATCTGAGGTAGACTGAATGCAAGGGTTCATATGCATGAACAATACTAAATGACTGTATAACATGAATGTGAGAATACATTCATAAACAAGTAACTGTAACTGAGACCATATTGACACTGGGTACTGAGTTTTGAGTACTAATTTACTAACATATGGATTTACAGATACTGATAACTGAGTCTACTGAATACTAGGGAACTAATGGTATATTAATGATACAGGAATAATTTTTTCTAACAGTTTAGATTATGAATAACTGGTCTGATTGACTGTATCTGACAGTCCTGAAATTGATTACTGGTAACATGAGTTACTGATAACTGATATAACTAAGATAACTGGTATAATTGATATAACTGATACTGAGCGACTATATCTAACAATCTCTGTTCTGATGGAACTAGCTGAGTTCTATACTGTTCTGAGTTGATTGTATCTGACAGTCCAGATTCCATAACTGAAATTATAGAAAGTAGTTATATAATCGACATACCCCAAATAATCACAATATAGCTTAGTTAGGGTCCAATTTGTAACACCAATTAGAAGGGTGTCTATACAGCACTACTGGTAAGAACAATCTGTGAGTAACTCTTATATAATAGGTAACTCTAGTGAGAACGGTGGGAACCCTCATATAAAAGGCTATAATGTCTCAACCTATGCTGGCTATGTAGTTTAATAACACAAGGATTGCTTCAAAGAATCACACCTTTATATAATAGGTGAGTTCCCATCCGTGGGTTTGCTCAGTGCTAATTCCTACTCCCATCTGAACAGACACTGAACATAATTAACTGAACTAGATTAGACTAATTTCATGGATTTCCATTGACTAATAAAATACTACTGAGATTTCTGAATTTACTGAGATTTCCTGAGTCACATGACTGACTGAGTTCTATGAATCATGGCTTGACTAAGGATATCGTGAAACATGACACTGGCTCTAGATACACAGCTATATCTTTTTGGTACAAGTAACCCTAGGACTCGATGGAAGGAAACTGACAAAGCATGACTTTCTTGAATACATAGTAAACCACAACAATTCATACTACAACAATAGGGGATATTTCATGAAGCACATGGTTATCATAATCTTGTATATAACTTAGAATACACATGATTATGTCTTAACTTCATCATTTTAATATCATGATTATATCATCACGCCATTGCATTACAAAACAATCATCATGAAAATCATTTTAAACATAGGGGAACACGTACATTTATAACTTGGGTCATAGTCTAACTATCAAGCATAATTTTTATTCTCCTAGGCATTTTATCAAACAATTAGGTTGCGTGATTTAAGGCTTAGGTATGAGCATGTGTTTAATACAACCTTACTTCGTAATTCCACCCAATTTCATGATTTCAATCCATATATTAGCGTAATTTCTTAAAGACATAATAAAGGTTCCATCCTGGAATTCATATAATAACAACACATGAACAAAATTCAGTTCATAGAATGAATATCACAATTCATATTTTAAAACTTAATTCTTGGGCTTCATGGACGAAAAGAGTCCATGAATGAACACTATGCATACCTTACATGGAAGATTCTTGATGATTCACAGAGAAATTTACTTGAACTTGGATCCCCAATTGAGAAATCTAATATGTTATTGAGAGAATTTGGAGAGAAAAGGGTGTATTTTGGTGTAAATGAGGCTTAATCCCGTGTTTAAGCCTTATATAGGATTGGGAAAATTACCCCCTTGCCCTTAAAAATGCGGACATTTAATGACTAAATAATTGGGCACCGATGCTATGAGTGACGTGGTGCGTCGAGGGCTGCGATGCTATACCTGATGCAGTGCGCCATAAATGCGTCGAGCCTCAGTTGTTTTGGCTCTGGCAGTCTACACAACTGGTGACCAACGTGATTGGTGACACGGCATGCTAAGATCGCGTTGGTCAACTATTTTGGACTTCCAATCTTGATCTATACGAGTTTTTGAAAAATCCAAAACTTGTTCGGGAACACCTATTGACCTTCTTGATCATGAATCATTAAAAATATGAACAATTAAAGGACATTAAGGTGGCGAAATGAATTTTGCCAACTTTTGAAGGCCAAAATTAAGCTAAGTCTAGAATGTAGCTAAAATTTTCTAAGTCTAGGACACCCTTGACCCTTTTAAAGGACTGTATTAAGCTTTAGAATTTTATAGGGTCTTACAATATCTCCCCCTTGAGAATATTCATCCTCGAATGACACTGACTGAGAGGGGAGAAACTATAGACTGAAACACATACTGAGCATGAATGACTAGAACATGATTTCATGACTGACATGACTGATAACTGAATATATCATACTGAGCATACATATCTGATACATATGTAACTAATTCATGAATGCTGACTGAGTGTTCTCATAAGCTAGGATTTCCCATGATGAGAATGCATATCTGATGCATAAATACATAACTGACATGATGCATGAATGATAATGCAATGGTACTTAGTACCAAGTTTATAGTGAAATTTTGAGCATAAAACTAAATACCAAGTTGGTAATGAAACTAAACATGTAAACTGGGTAAGCTTAAAGAAATCTTTTATCTTGGACTGATTCTGAATTAGCGGAGAGGAGGTGAGGATACTTGGTATGCATATCCGCTTCTGCTTCCCAAGTGGCTCTCTCAACGGACTAATTTCGGCATAGAACTTTGACTAGAGGAACTTCTTTATTCCTTATTCTACGAATCTGGTAGTCTAGGATTTTGACTATGATTTTTCTCATGAAAGAGACTATTCTAAACATCTATGCTCTAAATAGGGACTACAACTATCGGGTCACGTATACACTTCTTGAGCAAAGAGACATAGAAAACTTGATGAATTGAGGCTATATCTAAAGGCAACTCGAGCTTATGAGCTATCTTGCCGTAATGACTAAGAATTTTTGAAGGGATTGACGTATAAGGGACTAATTTTTCCCTTCTTGTCGAACCGATTTACTTCCTTTATGGGAGAGATCTTACGGTACATATAGTCACCAATCTTGAATACACATAAATAGGATCATGAGAACATAACTGATTCTGTAATGGATGACATGAACTGAGTATGGAACGTGATCCATGAACTGAATACTATGAACTGAATATCATGAATTGAATCGAGCCTCTAAATACATGGCTTATGGCTGAGATTGGAACTTGAGGGTTAACTTATGAGTATCCCCTACTCCAAACTAGATTAATTACATAAAGAGGTAATGGGATGATCATGTTATGAAAGTTTGGGGGATTATAGTGTATCTCCCCCTTGGGACACTATGTCCCTCAAAGAATACTAACTTGGATAAGCTGTTGGGGAAGCTAAAGCGATGCACAAGGAACCTACGAACTGAGTCTTAACTGAATAACTGGGATTTGAAACTGAAACATGATACATGAACTGATCTGAGCTTGTGTCTATCAAGTTGGTTCACCTTAGAATGGTTATATCCATGGGACTTCGGATAGTACATCTAGATGGAAGGGAAAGGAACCCAAACCATACAAACTTTTCTGGCTAACTGCTAAATTGAATTACTGGTTTTACTGAGTAACTCATGCAGAAAGATTATACTCGACTAGAGCCTTTTCTCTAACACTCTTTCTATAGAATTCTAGCGGCTTTAGGGCGCAAGGAAATCTTAGACTTGTCTAAATAAGATAGCTGAATGAGAAAATCATTACATGGCTAAAGTTCGATAAAATAACTAAGCCTATTGCACTGCAACTAAGATTACTGAAAAGATTCACATGGGTGCTGAACATGAGTGCATAAATGTACTACTCATCATATTAACTGGATAGTTAACAACTGAATAATAGGCATGTAAGACTGAATTGTACTTGGTCTGAATAGTTGGACTAAGATATAGAGTATTATACACAGAAGTTAATGGCTGGCGGGGTATCATGAGGTAACTTAGCATGAATTTCATGAAAGTTGTATTAATTACGGATGCAAGACCGAGTGTACGACATAATTTGGAAACATTTTATAGACTGAGGTACTGAAATACTAATAACTGAGGATCTAACAACTGTACACTATGGTCAAGCAAACCTGGAACTGAACTGAGTTTCTGATCTGATTACTGAACTTAAACTGACACTATAACTAGGATTCATACTGGAACTAAATACCAGGTTTTCATAACTGAACATTGATAATTATGGTTTAGACTAATATTGAAGTACTTAATTCTGATACTGAACACTGATTTCTGAGTACTGAATATTGAAACTGTAACTAAGATGGCAACGGAGTTTTGATAGTTACGCAATGAAGACTAACATAAGTCGAGGATCTGAAAGTGTACTCTCACTTTGTACTTTCCCAATTTCTAATTACAACATCTTGCTAGCCCTTTACTTGCACACTTAACCTGATATTCAAGCCTATCTTCATTACTACACCCTTGGGTAACATAAGCATTCAACAATCTTCTCTTAACATAAAATATTTACTCTCTCCCTTCTAAAAAACTACTCATCACTACACTATTTTCATAAAAAGAGCTTACTGAAGGGTTAAATAAGGAGGAGCTGAAGCATAAATGGATACTAACTGAACTTGACACATGACTGAGGCCTAAGGAATATAATATCAATAGCTTGGATTTACCCAAAAGGTCTGAACTGAGGATATAAAGGATACATAACATATCTTAGATTTTATTGATAAGTAGGAGCGTATCATGAGTCATGAAAGATGAGTATACTATAAAGCATAACATGTGTAGATGAGTCATGAGTTGTATGATCAGAGTTTGGAGTTTTCTACATTCGTGGGTCATGACTTAGATTGATGAGGGAAGTAAAACTAAACTCCTTATGCTGGGAACTAGAATCATACATGATTCCATGGAAAATGTATGAATATAAGTTGGCTTCATGGAACGAAGATGTAAAACATACGAAGGCATCATACTGACTGAAGTACAAAACTTTACACTAAGATAAGGATGGGTCAGGAATCATCTTTCCCTTACTGTTTTCCTATATATACCGCCACTACTACTAGAATATGAAGGACTAGCTTTTTTTGATCTTTCATAACCGAACAGTTCCTGTATATTTGTCGAGATATGATAGACTGACCCACTAGGGTGCAGACTAAGAAAGGTCCTATTAACACTTGGTCTGACATCAACGTTGACTGACATGCAATGTGTCACAAAATAAGAGAATTTCATGGATCTGATGAGACATAAACATGTAAATAAAAGATCTATAACATTCCATTGACTGTATTAAAAGGACTTTCCTAATTTTTTCGGGGCTGAAGAGCATGGAATCTATTTGGGCAATTCCCACTAATGGAGCTGGAGGAGGCACCATTCTAATTTGTGTGATCGAACTGAGATAAAGAATGATTATGTTGGCTTTTATGAACGGTCCTAGGACAGTATCAGACTTTATGATCTGACTCACCACATCCAAAACACATATCACTGTCGGCTCTACATATGCCCTTATGATACTTACCACAAGTCTGACAAAGGGGATGGCTTCAGGCACTACTAACATTTTCCTGAGGTATAGTACCTGGCGTCCTATCTCTAAATTTAGGGACTAGAGAACTGGCCAAGGAAGGAACTAGAATTGAAAACATTGGGCGAAACTGAAAGTGGCTATCACCCTCTAACTTAGGCTGGTTGAAATTGAGGCTACCTGTTCTAGCTCTCTTATTTTCTCTCTTTCTTTCTTTCTTACTATGTTTCCCCACCTTGATAGACTGGGAGCGAATCACATTCTTGGATGGGACAATGTTCTTCTGATTGCTCTAACATACTACTGAATAAGATATAGTAAGAGAGTAATTTCTGGATTTGGCATGAAAGACATGTTCATCCAGGGAATGTGCTTAGATAGATGGAGGTACCGACTAGTTCTCAGTCCATCTTTCATTAGTCCTTTTGGGAGACATGTTCTATAATGAAAGAAAGAAGCAAATTAGACTGAGATTTCAACTTGAGCTAATGCTCACTCGCACGACATGAATGCTTAAAGAAGGGAAACTGTTTCTAAAATATCTCATATCCCTCTGCACATAAGTGTGGTACACAACACACCTATGTACAAGACTCTACTAGATGCATCTTTTTAGACTTCCTAGGCCACTATTGAACCTTAGGCTCTAATACTAGGTTTGTAACACCGTGAATCTGGTACCCGGGATGCTACACGGTGCTCATGACCTTGAAGGACCTTAAACTAACCCATGACTGATATTTATACCTGAAC
Source organism: Capsicum annuum (assembly GCF_002878395.1). Taxonomy (NCBI): domain Eukaryota; kingdom Viridiplantae; phylum Streptophyta; class Magnoliopsida; order Solanales; family Solanaceae; genus Capsicum; species Capsicum annuum. The sequence goes on from NC_061122.1 coordinate 34,005,749, forward strand.
GCTACATAATATACATATATAAATGCGGAAACATAGGCTATAAGGCCATAAGGTTCAAATTTGAAACATAAAATATGATAAAATAATGTTTAAACGGGGTATATAAATACCCAAAACTAACATAAACTATCTAAATATGCTATAGTCTGAAAGCCTCTAAATTGTCTAAATAAAGACTTAATGGAACATGTCCCCAACTAACTCCAACTACTGAAATGAACTAAGTACTGAAATGATAATGTAATAATCATGTCCTCAAAGGATTAGGACTCACTTCCAACTCTGACGGCTGTATACTTGAATGCTACTGATGCTCTGGAGCTTATGCTTCTGAACCTATGGAGTAAAGTAAAACACCATAGTACGAATGCATCAGTACTATTGGATGTACTTATATGTATGTGAGGTAGGCTGAATGCAAGGGTTCATATGTATGAACAATATTAAATGACTGTATAACATGAACGTGAGAATACATGCATGTAACTATAATTGAGATACACTGATAAAAGGTACTGAGTTTTGAGTACTGATTTACTAATATCTGGGTTTACTAATACTGATAACTGAGTCTACTGAATACTGAGGAACTGATGGTATATTACCGATAGAGAAAAGATTATTTCTAACAGTTCTAATTATAAAGAACTGGTTTGATTGACTGAATCTAATGGTCCTAAAATTGATTACTCGTAACATGAGTTACTAATAACTGACATAACTAATATAACTAATATCACTGATACTGAGTGACTGTATCTAACATTTTGTGTTCTAATAGAACTAGCTAAGTTCCATACTATTCTGAGTTGATTTTATCTGACAGTCCTAATTTTGTAACTGAAACTATGGGAAGTAGTTATCTAACCGTCATACCCCAAATAATCTCAATATAGCTGAGTTGGGATCCAATCTGTAACCCTAATTGGAAGGGTGTAAATATGCACCACTGGTAAGAACAATCTGTGAGTATCCTTCATATAGCAAGTAACTCTAGTGAGAACGATGGAAACCCACATATAACAGGTTAACCTACCTCATCTACCCTTATATAATAGGCTATGATGTCTCAACCTACGCTGGCTAGGTAGTTTAGGAACACAAGGATTTCTTCTAAGAATTACACCCTCATATAATAGGTGAGTTTTCATCTTTGGGTTCGCTCCGTGCTAATTCCTACTCCTATCAAAATAGAAATTGAACAGAATTAACTTAACTGGACTAGACTAATTTCATAGAGTTTCGTTGACTAATGGAATACTACTGAGATTTTTGAATTTACTGAGATTTCCTGAATCAAATGACTGACTGAGTTCTATGAATCATGGCTTGACTGAGGATATCGTGAAACATGACACTGGCTCTAGATACACATCTATATATTTCGTGTACAAGTACCCCCAGGACTCGATGGAAGGAAACTGACAAAGAATGACTTTCTTAAATATATGGCCAACATCAACAATTGATCATATCTTAACTTCATCATTTAAATATCATGATTATATCATCACACAATTGCATTACAGAACAATCCTCATGGAAATCGTTTTAAACATAGGGGAACATATATATTAATAACTTGGGTCACAGTCTCACTATCAAGCATAATTTCTATTCTCCTAGGCATTTTATCAAAAACTTAGGTTGCATGATTTAAGTATTAGGTATGAGCATGAATTTAATACAACCTTACTTCACAATTCCACCTAATTTTATGATTTCAGTCCACATATTAGCATAATTTCATAAAGACATAACAAAGGTTCCATCTCGAAATTAATATAACAACAACACATGAATATAATTTAGTTCATTGAATGAATATCACAATTCATAATATAAAAGTTGATTCTTGGGCTTCATGGATTAAAGGAGTCCATGAATAAACATTATACATACCTTAGATGAAAAGTTCTTGATGATTCACGGAGAAATTTGCTTGAACTTGGATCCCCAATTGAAAATCCTAATGTTTTCTTGAGAGGATTTTGAGAGAAAAGGGTGTATTTTGGTGTAAATAAGGCTTAATTTCGTGTTTAAGACTTAATAGGGTTGGGAAAATTACCCCTTTGCCCTTAAAATATGGATATTTAATGACTAACTAACTAGGCACCGACGCTATAAGTGTGTGGTGCGTCCAGTGCTGTGAAGCTATACCCGATGTGGCACGCCATGAACGTGTTAAGCCTTAGTTATTTTGGGTCTGGCAGTCTGCACAACTGGAGACCAGCGTGATTGGCGGTGTGGCATGCCAAGATTGCATTGGTCCACTATTTTGGACTTTCAATCTTGATCTAAATAAGTTTCTTAAAAATCTAAAACTTATTCGGGAACACCTATTGACCTTCCTCATCATGAATCAATAAAAATACGAACCATTAAAGGACATTAAGGTGGCGAAATAAATTTGCCAACTTTTGATGGCCAAAATTAAGCTAAGTCTGGAATGTAGCTAAAATTTTCTAAGTCTAGGACCCCCTTGACATGCTTAAAGGACTGTATTAAGCTTTAGAATTTTATGGGGTCTTATAAATGTCAATAAGAGTTATGATAAGATAGTGATCCCTTCTTACTCTCGAGTATTCTTTAGATTTTAGTCATTACAACAGCAAATCCATGTCTTGCATGATAGATCCATGACACATGACAATGCTTATACACATCATGCATGCTCAAGTCCATTCTCAGTTTCTAGCAAGCAAGTAGCAGCTTTATTCTGTGATTCGAGTTATCTCTTATGAATCTATGAATTATAGTCTTATGTTGAATAGCTCATGATAAGTATAAACTCATGTTTCAAAGTATCATCAGTCTTTAGAAACTCATGATCCTAGTGCAATCCAGTTGATATCATTTATGTCCTCAATCTAGATCTCTTGATGAATCCATAATGTTGATATTTTATTCCTCAGGCCTCAGTTAAGTGATAAAGTTATCCTTTCAAATTTTAAGTCCTTATGTTTTAACCTTTTACTGACCTTTCCTTATATAATAATAGTGGTGATAAGTAATTGTATTGATGGGAGAGAGAAAATATTTCTTGTTGATAAAAGATCATTGTATGCTTGGTTTAGCTAAGGCCATAAGTGTGAAGCAAGATTGAGGCCAAACCTTTGATACGTGTTGTGGTTAGTTGAGAATTTTATATGTATATTTTTGTGGTAGTGCGTGGAAGTTGTTGTGATAAAGGGTTAGAGAATACATGGAGTGTTCTATTATGGGTGTTTGTTTAGACGTTCATATATGGTTAAAAAAATAGGTTTGAATGTCATGTTGGTGTATAAGTGGATGAATGTGGTATGCGTTAGTTTCCAACCTTCCCAATCTTAGAATGCAAATCCTTGAGTGAATTCATGATCCAGGTTGTCAATAGCACATATCATGTAAGTTTCAGATTTTTTTGGCGAGGTTTGATGGTTAAAACAATAAGGCAACGCGATATGGTCACGATGCATCATATGTCGCATTGGTAGGGGGCAACGCGATCCGTCGCATATCATGTCAATAGTCCAGTTCAGTTATGGTGTTATATGTAGTACCCCATGATTTTGAGTTAGACTTGACCATGATGAGAGAATTGGTTTAGTTTAGACCTTAGTAGAAAGGCTTATCAATGCCCATGTGAGAATTAGAAGTTGAATCAAGGGAGTATGGTATTTAATGGAAATAGTATAGTGAGGGAGTATTTGAGAAGAATTGATAAGCTTGAAAGTAAGAAGGTGCATTGCTTGAGGGCTAGTACTTTATCCTGACATATGATCTATATGCCTATATTTCATGCTATAGAGTGGTGTCAATGTTGCGATTCCTTACTCAGATGTCTTGTTCAAATCATGCCCAAAATTCTTTGATCCCTAATATTATTAGAAATTTCTTGGGAAGAGTGTTGAAGAAAAACCCTATTAGGGTGTGAGGATTCAACATGATTCAGTCTGTGCAACCAAAATTCTAGTTTAACAGTCAGACAAACAAATCTCTATAGTGTTTCTATCTTCCAATTTAGTCTAGTTTCACTACCTAAAATATCGTGAGTATGGCCATCTCAAGAGATAGTTTGTTTTCATCCAAGTAAATTGTGAAATTCAGCTTAGTACGTGCATCATGCATCAGTTTCAGTTTCAGATATTAAGTCATGATTCAGTTCATAAGCATCATGTGCATCATCTCAGTCTTTTTTAAGTATTTTAACCAAATCAGTATCATTCGGGGACGAACAATCCTGAGAGGGGGATATTGTAATTCCCTGAGTTTTCATGTTATAAACCTCTCATGTTTTTTCTCATGAGATTAGATCTAACATAAAGTAATGGTTACTCATAAGTTGATACTCTCATTTCTATCTTATCCATATAGCTATTTTTATGAGAATTCATGCACTCGTAGATCAAATCAGTAGCTCATTATGTTCAAGATTCAGTGATCCGATTTATTTCAGTTGTGCATGATAGTGTATATCTCAGATTTTTCAGTATTTTTAGCTTTCCTAGCCACATTCGGGGACAAATTTTTCCAAGGGGGAGATAATGTAATACCCCATATTTTTATGCTAGAATTCTAACCGTCGTTCCTACGCATCTAGCTCTAATCCAAATTATTTCCTTGTGAATACAAGTTTCATGATCATTATCATATTCTATGAAGTGGTTTAGAGGTGAAAATGTTCATAGCAATGACTTAGAGCAAAGTTGAGCTAAGATCATTTGATTCGTCCAAAATTTGATATTCGATTCTACAAGGGTCTACTTTAAATGTGTATAACTTTTTATATATGTGAAATTTTTAGCTAAAAGATCCACCAAACTATAGATAATTGAATTATCTTGCCAGCGATACCAATTTTGCAAAAATTTGACAACTGAGTAAAAAGTTATGCCATTTTCCGTGTGAGGCAGTAAGCCAACGTGATCTTGGCGCGTCGCATCTACTTCGCCTCGACAAAAAAAAATGACGCGGATCCAAGGCTATTTTACATGCTAACAATTCTAAAATGTCCTAGGGTTACTTTAGTCAATTTCCCTAACCCAAATCCATCCAAAACACATAATTTCACCCCCAAAGAAGCAAAGATACCTTATTATTCATCTTTTCATCTCAAGAAACAAAACCCTCAGGCTTATACTTTCTCTTCAAGAAACCCAAAGTTTCTCCATTAATTCTCCAAGATAACTCAAGATTAAGGTTTACCAATACAAAATCTCAAAGAATTCATCATCAATTCATCAATAGAAGTCCAAGATTCAAGATTTTACATTCAATTCATCAAAGATCATCAATTAAGGTATGTGGGATTTTAAACAAGGACAATCCTTTCATCCTTGTGCCCAAAACTCATTTTTAATTACAAAGATATATAATTTAATATGTTTTCCAAAGAAATTGAAGTTGGGGTTAATACCCACTATTGCTATGCATGAGATTTTGAGATTTTCAATGTTTTAGAAGATGAATTACATGAGTATGTTGATATTACTATGCTTATTGCTGAAATTTCCAGATTTTATGATGAATTATGAATAATTAAGTTATCAAGCATGGATTTTTACACATTTTACTATGAGATTGTTGAAAGCTTTTAAGATGATTTTGAGCATGAAGTTTAAATATGATTTTGATGTATTTAAAGTTTTATATTTTGAATTATAAGTACAAGTAATGAGTTTATAAGGAGACTATGATCTCAATGTATTATTGAAAAGTTTTGATAAGTGCTTTCAAAAGCAAAGATTGATTCTTTTAATTTTAAGATAAGATAGGAATCCATATTGTTTATACATTTTATGATTTAAAGTGAAGAGAAGCATAATTGGTTTTTATTATAAACCCTTATACTATTTTAAGGTGGATTTCCCAAAAGTTTTGAGCAATAAGTATGGGAGTAGTATTTAGCACCGAGTTGGGTATGATTCCATGGTCTCATGCCCCATAACTATGTGCCACCATAGGATTAAGATTATTCGTACTTCGATGTGGATGACTAAGATAGTGATCACTTAAGTTAAGGTTCTATTCCGATGATAAGGGTAGAATAGCTCTCCCCAACATAGGTAAGATGTTGGACTCCATGACAGCTCACATGGTTTATGTCGGTTAGAAGAAACTCCCAAAAGATGTCCCCTACTCTTGAAACAGTTTATTGATTTAAAGTATTGAGATAAAGCATTTTTTATGTAGAATTAGTTTTCAGATTTCATCTAGCTTACAAGATTTGAGAACAACAAGCGAATACATATTTTAGAACTTAGTGTAATGACTCATGAGATTTATACTACATACTTTACTATTCATGATTTATGAGCTTTAGAGTTTAGATTACTCAAGCTATGTGAGTCATTTACATTTACAATGCATTGTTTTATAAATGATGAAATTGAGATATTATTTTACTTATGCATTCACCCCCATATGCTTAGTATATTCCCAAAGTAATGATCTACATATACATCTATGTACTACATTGTCTCATAATAGGTACAAGATTTAGTATGCATATTCAGACTCAGACAGTTGCAGATTCTAGCCAGCAAGATAATGAGTCCTCCTACTTCAGGGACTTCAGTTAGATTTATTTATGCTATTTATTTCTTATTCATATGTATTGATTAGCGATAGTTGGAGTAGCTTCCCAACTATTTATAGTCAGTATAGTAGAGGTTTCACAGATGTCAGTTAGAGTTAGTCTTGTAAATTTAGTCCCTCTTTTTAGACTTTATTAGAAAGTAAAAGTTGTATCAGTATTGTGATTTACAGATTTCAGTATTTTTCCATGTTTCCGTACAGTAAACTCAGTCATTTATACATTTTTATTTAGTTTCTTAATAGTATGCCATTAGAAGGGTTAGCTTGGGATCACTTGTGGTCCTAAGCACCATGTGAGGCCTCGAGATAGAGTTTCGGGGTGTTACAAACTTTGGTGCTTAGGACCACAAGTGATCCCAAGCTAACCCTTCTATTGGCATAACCCATAAGCAACTGAATAATATATATCACATGACTAATTTTACTGTGTGAAAACATAAAATGACGAAATCTATGAAATTACAATACTGATAAGGTTTTACAATCTGATAAATCTGAAGGATAAAAATTGAATTTACATGACTGACTCTAACTAACATCTGTGAAGCCTCTATTATACTAACTATAGATAGCTAGGACGTGACCCCAACTATCACTAATCACTACATATGATTAAGAAAGTAAATAACATAAATAAATCTAACTGAAGTACCCGAAGTAGGAGGACTCATCATCTTGCTGGCAAGAATCTACAACTATCTGAGTTTGAATGTGCTTACTAAAACTTATACCTACATTATGAGACAATGTAGCACATACACATATATGTGGATCAGTACTTTGAGGATGTACTGAGTATATGGGGCCGAATTCATAAGTAAAACATAATATCATCACAATTTATAAAGTCATGCATGCTAAATGTAAGTGACTCACATAAGCTGAAATATCTAAAAACTAAAATCTGAAATAATAAGAAGCAAATCATGTTTTATAAATCAGTGAGTCATAACATTTAGTTCTAAGTTGTGCTAGTATTCTGTCTGTAAATCATACTGTCTAAGTGTAAAAGGACTCACTCTTAAATATGAAAACTGAAGACTATAGCTAATATCTCTCTGTAAAGCATAATCTGAGTAAACTTTGTGAGCTTTTACACTTGGTTTTCTAAAAACGTTTCTTTACTATTAGGACTTAGAGACTTTGGGAGCATTGGAAATCTTTTTTTTTTGAAACTTTGGGACATAGGAACTTGGATTTGGGAGTTTCTTCTAACCGACATAAACCATGTGAGCTAACATGGAGTCCAACGTCTTACCCATATTGGGGAGAGTTGTTCTACCCTTTGTATTGGAATAGAACCTTAACTTTAGTGATCACTATCTTAACCCACTTGGGGTAAATCATACTCCTACGGTGGCTCATAGTTCTAGGGCATGAGACCCTATAATCAAGCACAACTCAGTGATAAATACTACTCCCATACTTAGGCTCTGAACTTTAGGAAATGCACCTTAAAATAGCACAAGGGTTTATAATAAAAACCAATTATGCTTCTATTTTCTTTAAATAAAAAGTGTATGAATAGTGTGGATTCCTATCTTAGCTTAGGATCAAAACATCAACTTTCGTTAAATCTGGGGAAGCAATTTGCTAGAGGAAAACTTAAGGTCATAGCCTTCTTGAAAAACTCAAACTCATTCTTGATATGGATATAACAATCAAACAACTTTCAAGAACATGATATTAAAATCTCAATACTTGATATTTGGGCTCAAAACTTCATGCTTTAAACTCATGACAATTCGTAACAACACTTTATGCTCAACATCATTCTTGATATATTTCAAAAATATCACTCCATAAAATGAGAACTGCAATTCATGGTATAAATTCTCAATTCAAAGTATAAATAGGTGGGATAAACATGATAAATTCAAGGTTTAAATCACTAATAAACCCATAACCTTAAAACAAGATGATTTGGGTGTAAACCCCAACATGCAAATCATGAAATATTTATAAAAAATAAGTCTTTGGGTACAAGAATGAAAGAATTATTCTTTTTCAAACCCCACATAACTTAATTGATGATCTTAGATGAGAAAACTTGAATTTTGGATTCCTATTATGCTTTTGAAGATGAGTTCTTAGAGTTCATGTATTGGAAAACCTTAATCTTGAGTTATCTTGGAGAATTAATCGAGGAATCTTGGGTTTCTTGGAGAGAAAGTATGATCCTTAGGGTTTTACTATTTGGGTTTCTTGGATATTAAAGTCATGATTCAGTTCGTGAGTATTGTGTATCATCTCAAACTTTTCCTAATTTTCAACCAAATCAGTACTATTCGGTGACGAACGATCCCAAGAGGAGGATATGTAATACCCTGAGTTTTCATGTTATAAACCTCTCATTGTTTTTTTCACAAGATTAGATCCAGCGTAAAGTAATGGTTACTCATAAGTTGACACTCTCATTTCTATCTTAGACATATAGCTATTTTTCATGAGTGTTCATGCACTCGCATATTAGTTCAATAGCTTATTATATTTATGATTCATCTATTCAGTCTATTTTAAATCTGCATAATACCTTATAGCCTCAGATTCCTCAATATGTTCAGTTTAATTAGCCATATTCGAGGATAAATGTTCCCAAGAAGGAGATAATATAATACCCCGCATTTTTGTGCTGGTCTATGAACCGTCATTTTTATGTGTATAATCTATAATCCAAGTGATTATCATGTGAATAGAAGTTTCATGATCTTTACCCTTATGTTTGAAGTGCTCTTGAGGTTAAAAATGTTCATAGGAGTTACATAAAGCAAGTAGAGCTAAGATCCTTTGATCCATCCAAAGATTGGTATTCAATTCTACAAGGGTCTACTTTAAACTTGTATAACTTCTTATATAAATAGAATTTTTCATATCAAGACCAACCAATTTTTTAGATAATTGAATTATCTTTCAAACTATACCAGTTTCGTAAAAATTTGATAATCGAGCAAACAGTTAAGCAGATTTTCGTGTGAGGCAGTAAGTCGATGCGATAGCGACATGACGCATTGAGATCGCATTACGACACTGTTTTTCATGCTAATTCAGTTTTTTTTATGGGTGTAGGTGCATTTTTGTCATTTCACTTCACCCTAATCCATTTATAACATACAATTTCCGCCCCTAGAAGCATAAAATTGCTCCTTTACTCAATTTTTCTCTCAAGAACAAAATCAAACTAGGTTTTCTCAAGATCTAGAATTCCAAAGAACAGATTAAGATCCGGGTTCCATCTCTTAGATATGATAATCTAAGGTATGTGGGTTTGAACAAGAACACTTCTTTCATTCTTGTGCCCAAAGTTTTGATTTTTATTAAGGAATTTCATGTTTCTGCAAGTGGGTTCTGCCCAATTTACTTTACTTTGAGGTTATAAATTTTTAAATTGTTCAAGTCTTGAAATTGCATGTTATTTTACTTATTTATGTTTGAATTTGAGAAATTATGCAATGAATTGCACATCCCTACCTGAATTGATATTTTTGAGTGTTCCCAAGGTTGAAGTCAAGATTTAAGCATCATTATGAAATTATGATTATTTGAGTATGTATATATGCTCTTAGTCAAGTATGAATTGTGATGTTTCTTGAAAATAATGTATTAGCATAATTTAAACAAGAAAGTACTTTGATTATAAAGAAGGTTGATCTTTGATCCTAAGCTAAGATAGGAATCCACTTTTATCTATGATTTAATGCAAACCGAAGCATAGTTATCTTCCATTACACATTCTAGTATTATTTAAAGTGGATTTTCCTAGAAATTTCTAATCCTAAGTATGAGAGTAGTATTTAGAACCGAGTTGAGCTTGATTTCAAGGTTTTATGCCCCAAAACGATGAGCCACTATGGGATTTGATTTACCCCAAGTGGATTAAGATAGTGATTACTAAAGTTAAGGTTCTATTTTTATGGCAAGGATAGAATAGCTCTCCCCAACGTGGTCAAGACTTTGGACTATGGTTTATGTCGGTTAGAAGAAACTCCCAAGTTTCCACAGTCTCCCAAAGTTCTAAAATCCCTAATATTCAAAAGAGTTCCTCTATTCTCCTTAAGATAAAAGTATATGTTTTGAAAGCAAGTGTTTTAAGATTTCCCAAGTTCCCAAAGTTTTCCATGATGTTCCAAAAATGTCCCCCACTTTTGAAACAACCTATGGAGTTAAAGTTTTGAGATAAAGTATTTTCTATGCAGAATGAATTTTAGATTTCATTTAGTTTACAAGATTTCAGAACAAGAAGAGAATACAAAATTTAGAACTAAGTGTAATGCCTCACGAAATTTATATTGCATGCTTTATTATTTCATGATTTATGAGATTTAGATTTCTGATTTACTCAAGCTATGTGAGTCATTTACATTAGCATGCATGATTTTATAAAGATTGATGATATTATTTACTTATTTCATGCACCTCCATATACTCAATACATCCTCAAAGTACTGATCCACATATATGTCTATGTGCTACATTGTCTCATAATGTAGGTACAAGTTGTAGTATGTGCAATCAGAATCAGATAGTTACAGATTCTAGCCAGCAGATGATGAGTCCTCCTATTTCAGGTACTTCAGTAAGATTTACTATTATTCTTTACTTTCTTATTCATATGTATTGATTAGTGATAGTTGGGGTCGCGTCCTAACTAACTATAGTCAGTATAGTACAGGCTTCACAGATGTCAATTAGAGTCAGTTATGTAAATTTTAGTTTTTAGTTTTGTTCTGTATAAGCATATTTGTATTCTATTCATCTTAATGTAGTTTTGTATCGATCAAGTTTAGAAAAGATTTATTTTCTACACTTTCCTTCAGATTTATGTCTCTTAATCAGTTGCTCATGAGTTATGACAGTATAAGGGTAAGATTGGGATCACTGGTGGCCCTAAGCACCGTGTGACATCTCGAGATAGATTTTCAGGGAGTTACAGTAGTGGCAGACACCCTTAGTAGATTATCTATGGGTAGTTTTTCTTATGTGGAGAAAGATAAGAAAGAGTTAGTTTGAGAAGTTCATCGGTTAGCTACATTCGGTATAAGATTGGTTGATTCAGTGAAAAAGAATATTTGGGTTCAGAGTAGTTTTGAATCTTCTCTAGTTTTAAAAGTGAAAGAGAAGCAGGATAAGGAATCTATTTTCATCAAACTGAAGAAGTCAGTTAGAGACCTGAAGGTAGAGGTTTTCTCCCAAAGGAGTGATGATGTGTTAAGGAACCAGAGTAGATTATGTGTGCCATGTGTTGATGATTTAAGGTAACAGATTATGGCGGAAGCGTATAGTGCACATTATTTCATTCATCCAGGTGCTACCAAGATGTACCGCGACTTGCAAGAAATCTATTAGTGGAGTGGTATGAAGAAAGATATAGCAGAGTTTGTAGCCAAGTATGCAACTTTTCAATAGGTTAAGGTAGAGCACTAAAGTCTTGGTGGTATGTTGAAAGAGTTTTATATCCTCACGTGGAAGTGGGAAGAGGTGAATATGGACTTTGTGACTTGATTACCCCTTTGCGTCGTTAGCATAATTTGATTTTGGTTATTATAGATAGATTGACTATGTAAGCGTATTTCTTACCAGTTCACACGCCCTACACAGCAGAAGATTAAGCTAGTTGTATATCAGAGAGTTAGTTAGATTGTATGGAGTTCCTTTATCCATCATCTCTAATAAGGGTACTCAGTTTACCTCTCAGTTTTGGAAAACCTTCTAGAAGGGCCTTGGTACCCAAGTTCATCTTAGTTTAGCTTTTCATCTGCAGACATGTAGTCAGGCAAAAAGGACCATTCAGACTCTAGAAGACATGTTAAGGGCATGTGTTCTTTATTTTAAAGGCAGTTAGGATGAGCATTTGTCTTTGATTGAGTTCATTTATAATAACAGTTACCATGCTAGTATTCAGATGGACCTACTTGAAGCCTTTTATGGGCAGAGATATAGATTACCAGTTGGTTGGTTCGAAGTGGGTGAGGCCACTTTAATTGGGCTAGACATGGTGTTGGTCCATGGATAAAGTTCAGTTGATTCAAGAAAGATTAAAAGCAACTCAGAGTCATAAAAAATCTTATGCAGATGTAAGAAGAAGAAATCTTAAGTTTGAGATTAATGACCTTGTGTATTTGAAAGTTTCACTCATGAAAGGGGTGAAGAGATTTGGCAGAAAGAAAAGCTTAGTCCCAGATATATAGGTCCCTTCTGTATTATGAGTCATGTTGGGAAGGTGGAATATGAGCTTGAGCTACCCACAGATTTATCCTCAGTTCATCCAATATTCCATGTGTCCTTCTTAAGTAAGTACATGGATGATTCAGTCGTTATAGTTCCTCTAGAAAGTACAGATATTCAGAATAGCCTTTCATATAAAGAAGTTCCAGTAGATATTCTTGATCATCAGATCCGTAGACTATGGAGAAAAGAAGTTCCCTTGGTCAAAGTTCTGTGGAGAAATCGTTATATTGAGGGTGCTACTTGGGAAGCAGAAACAGTAATGCATACCAAGTATCCTTATCTCTTCTCCACGAACTCAGATCCAGTCAAAGGTAATAGTCTTCCTTCATCCAGTTCTTTTCCAATCTCAGATTCAGCCATATAGCTATTTTCATGTAAATTCATTCACTCACAGATAAGTTCAGTAGCTCAGTATGTTTTTGACTCAGTCATACAGTTATTTCAGTTGTGCATGATATCTTATAGCCTTAGATTCCTCATTAGTTTTAGCTTAACTAGCCACATTCGAGGATGAGCATTCCCAAGGGGGAGATATTATAATACCCCACACTTTTCCTATCTAAATTTCGCTCCTAGAATGTCAAAGGTTATATTCAAAAATTAATAACTTTTATTACATGTATGATTTTTCAAATTCAATCACTTCATTGTGTATAACGTTAATTAGCTTTCCATTGAGACCAAATTTGCTTAAATCTGATACTCGGTTGATAAGTTATGGCGTTTTGAGTAAAGTAGTCTGTCACTTGGACGAGCACCGCATTGTGGTGATGGTTAAATTCATAATTGTCAATTTCTAGTGAACCTCCGCATTTGACCCGCGTAGAGGAGAAGTCTCAGGTCCCAATTTTTAAAATACAATGGCTCCCTGCGATGGAGGTGCATCATGGTGATGGCCAAATTCCCAGTGAGCCACCGTGATAGTGGCACATCGCGGTGGCATAATAAGTCAGGATTTTCCAATTCCAACGATCCTTTTAAAAGGTCTATTTGGTCAATTCCCAAGCCCCCAATTCATCCAAAACAAGAAATTAAGTCTATTCTAAACACTTTATGCTTATTTTCATCCATTCTCTCACAAAGAAAACCCTAGACCTTAAAACTTATGCTCCAAGAAATCAAATTTCCTTCATTGTTTCTCCAAGAAGGCTCTAAACTAAGAGTTCCCAATTCAAGATAATCAATAGGACATCTTCAGAAGCTCAAATAGGAATAAAAAATTCAAGTTTGTTTATCTAATAATCAATTAAGGTATATGGGGTTTATGAACAAGGATCCTTTGTCATCCTTGTGCCCAAAACTAGATTTTAACTACAAATTTACATGATTTTCTATGAAATTACATGAAATTTGAATTAGGGTTCATACCCAATGTTGTTATTTGAAAGATTATGAGATTTTGAAGTTGTATTGGATGACCATTTTCATATTTACATGCCTATTACAGTAAATTTCAGATTTCTAGATGAATTGTCATTAATTACATTATCAAGCATGAACTTTATAATGTTTTGACATGAGATTGATGCATGGGTTAATATCCCAATATTGAATATTACTATTTCATGAACGATTATGCTTTAAGCATCAAATGATCAGTTTATTTTTAGCTTTTCAGTAAAGATTTAATCTTTTGGATCATCAAATAAGATTTGAAATCCACTTTATAGATTTATTACAGATTACAAAAATCATATTAGCTTTGCTTACAGATTGAATAAGATAAAATTATAATTTGTTTCCTAATAAACCCTTATGTTAGTTTTAAAGTGGATTTCCAACAAAATAAGCTTACAGATTAAAGAGAGTTGTATTTAGCACCGAGTGGGAAAGGTGGGATTAGCGTGTCCTAACTTCCACAGAACTATGTAGCTAACGTAGGTACTGATTATCATATTATTTTTATTTCTATATTGATAACATTTACATATGTGATCACTTAGATTAGGTTATACTCCTTGGCAAGAGTATGATACCTCTCCCATCATTAGGTTTTCCCACAGGGGAACAAGATGTTGGACTCCATGTTAGCTCACATGGTTTATGTAAGTTAGAAGAAAAACCCTTCCAGAACAGTTTTAAGCAAATTCCCTACTAGTAAAGAAAAGCTTTTAGAAAACTAAGTGTAAAAACTCATAACTTTATTCAGATTATGCTTTACAGAAAGATATTAGCTACAGACTTCATCTTTCAGATTTCATATATATAAGTGAGTCCTTTCTACCCCTAGGTAGCATGATTTACAGACAGATCACTAGTACAACTTTTAGAACTAAATGGTATGGCTCATTAGATTTGTAAAGTATGATTTACTACTCATGAATTATGACTTTCAGATATTCTAGCTTATGTCAGTCATTACATTTAGCATGCATTCTTTTGGAAATTGCTATAAATATTTAGATAATGTTTTACTTATGCATTCAACCCCATATTCTCAGTACATCCTTAAAGTACTAATCCACATATATTTCTATTTGCTAAATTGTCTCATAATGTAGGTTCAGGTGCTCAGTTTCAGCAGTGAGAGTGATTTCGAGCATCTCCATCTACATCCCGAAAGTTGGTGAGTCCACATAGTTTGGGGACTTAGTTATTCAGATTTTAGCTTTTTAGTTTAGATGATTCAGTATTTTTAGATAGTTCTAGTCAGCTTGGGGTTTTTCCTAGTGACTCTCTAGATATTAGTAGTAGAGTCTTGTCAGACTACTAGTTTTGATCCAGATTATTCAGTATTGAGGTTTCGGGCATTATTCCATATATTATATTCAGTCAGTTTTTCCGCATATAGTATGACTTTTATTTCTATGTTTGCTTTATTATGAGATTCATACTTAGTAGAAGTCAGATAAGGTTAATTTAAGCCTACTCATAGCCTTAAGCATCATATGACATCTCAGGGACCCATTTTTGAGGCGTTACAGTGATCCCTACCTATAAAGAAGCTAGTATTGAATCTGGAAGTATATTAGTCAAGATCTCATCAGATTTAAAAGTGTAAGGAAGGTGATTGCCAATTAATCACAATGACATACCATAAGTAATTATGCAAGGAAAGAAGATAACACTCTCTACATAGACATTTTATATGGACATATATGGTTGTGAGCTCATGTTCTAGGAAAACAGGTTGCATCACACGTACAGACATATCTGATATCAACGTATCATATGGTTTAATTCCTCAATCAAGGAATAAATTCAAATTCTTGATTGAGAAGAAATCCCTTGGGCTTCCTTACAGAGCAAGTAGCAAAATCAGCTAAAGTCTATAAAAGAGCAGATTGAAGACTGAAGACCTCACAAAACTTCATAGGAAATTCTTAGTGTGTCTAAATCTTAGTCTCAATAATGCTTTGTACTTCTTAGTTTGTAGCAGCTACAAAAGTGAAAGAATGAGTCAACTTAGTCATACTAGTTGAGGTTGTGTCACAAGATTTGAATGACAAAATAAGCTTCAGACTTTGTCTGCTTCATTTGTACTTCGACTCTACTTTGAAAGACTCTAAGGAAATCCTTGAAACCCAATGGGACTGGAAGTAGGCACCACATTGGTGTTTCAAATTAGAATAAATCTGTGTCATTTACTTATTTACTTATTTATCTGCTTGAAAATTTAAACTTAATTTGTTTTGATCAGTACTCTATTCTGCTAGTGAGGTAATTGTCAAGACTGACTAGATGACTCATGAAAGATTTTTTAATTCACCCCCACCTCAGAAATTTTAATTAGTATCAGAGTAAGTCTCACCAATAGTGTTCCTTAACCGCATATGAGTAAAGACTCGATGGCAAACTATCAGATTCTAGGAGCCTTTCTTCAAGATGGACACTCATCCACAAGGACAACATACTTCAATGGACAACAGTACTCTCACTTGAAATAGATTCAAAAATTATGTGCAGTCAAATGACTTACAAGCCTAAGTTGTCATTAAGAAAGGATCAAAGCCCATTACAGGATTCAAAGAAAAATAAAAAGAGAAGGAATCAAGTAGTATTGACCTGGATGATTTTGAAAATTTCAAAGTCACGAATCAACAATAAAAGGTAATTTACACTAATGCAAGAGCTATACGTTTACTTTATTGTGCAGTCAGCGGAGCCGAATATGACAAGATATCAACCTGTGAAACCTCAAAGGAATTATTAGAAAAATTAGAAGTAACCTACAAAGGAACAACCAATTTTCAAAAAGCAAGAATAAGTGCTCTAGTCAATGAGTATGAGCTCTTCAAAGTGGAAGAAGATGAAAGCATTTAATCAATGATTGCTTGATTCAGTAAAATTGTATTTGAACTAAAGTCCTTCAGAATAACCTATCGAGAGAGGAAGAAAGGAAGAAACCAGTAGCTTTTCAATGTTATAACTACCAGAGAAGAAGAAGCCCTAGATGACGACAATAATGAGGGAATGAATCTCATAAATCACTGAGTAAAATAGATTCTAAAAAAACATAGGTAGATTCTGAATTAAAGATACAGAGACCTTAAGGATACAAGAATAATAAATTCACAACAAATGATGATCGATATTATTACTATAAGAAACCTGAACACATTAAGAAAAATTGTCCAGAATTGAGGAGAATATCATCCAAGAAAAATAAAAACTTTGGGGCATGGGGTGATGAAGATGAAACTGAGGAAAAGACAAAAACGGCCAACCTGTGCTTCATGGTGAGAGGTAAACCAAGTGAGGTAAGACCATAAACTATCATAATTGCAACATTCTTCAAATGAATCTCGATATGATGATTAATAAGCATCAAAAAGTATTGATGAATACAATAAGCTTGCTCAAGAAAATAAAAATTGTAAAGCTTGGTCAAAATGAAAGCTTAAAGAGGAAAGATGGAACTGGCAAATTAAACATGAAGCATGTCAAACTGAAATTGACTTATTTCAAGAAGAACTTGATGATGTAAAAATGTTAAACAACATAGAAAATCACCAAGTCATAGTTCCATAAGATAAAATTCTTTCACAACTAAATCAAGCTCCTCATCAAGTTTACTTGACTCAGCTAAAACCACTTACTCTTTTCAGGGACCAGGGTTAGATGTTCTCTTGTTAATTTTGTTTAGGTCACTTGGTTCCATATCTGATGGAAAAGATATCAAATCATGGTATCTGACTGACGATAAAGAGCTTGAATAGATTACTCAAATCTCTTCTGAGATTAGGATTGAATGACTTAAATACTATTAGAACTGACCTGCTTAAAGGTCTGAGGCTAGATTACTAGCGATACAGAGATTACAAAGATAACTGAGATTACTGAGCTTTATTAAGATTCACACTTGTCAGAGGATACAGACTTCAATAGTTCACTAGTTCTGAGAATCATGGCTAGATTGGAATTATCGAGAAACTGACATGGGCTCTAGGAAAAAACATTATTTTCGGGTATAAATACACCCAGGACTCGATAACATAAAATTAAGACATAATTATTCTTCATCACAAATCATTCATGCATCATCACGATCATTCATTCATCACTACAATTATGCATTCATCATTACAATCACTCATGTATAATCACAATTGTTAAAGCATCACTTCAAGTAGTTTGGCATCATAACATACTTTCCCTCTCAAGATCCTTAGGACATCGCATTAAGCATTTAGGAAATATAGACCTCTATTTATCATCACAACCGCAAAAGGGTCACTCCAAACCTTTAAGGATCATCAACATCAGTTCACCATCATATACTAGCCTAGGTAAGACATGTTATTAGATTATACCCTATTCAATGAGATCTTACATCAAGTACTTCATACCTATATCGGTCTTGTCATGTATTTGGATATCACTTAATTTGGGGGAAACTTCATACTAACACATCACTATTTACTTGCTAACCACTTAACATGTATTAAAAGCTTAGAATATATCAAAGAGCACAAAATTAGGGAATTTACAACCATCATATCTCGACTTGTTCACTAGGGTCTTTCAACAACCACTAGACACGACCGATTTTACACCTACTTGGGGATTTCATGCTATCTTAGGACATTTCACTCACTAAGGCATTTTATCAAACACTAGGCATGCATGGACTAGCTCATAATTTGGGGTTTCCTATTCAACATAATATAGTGTCCCTTATGATTCACCTAAGATCTTTATCAAACCTATGGGGAACGTTCTTCAATTATTCAACCATTTCTACACCCAAAAGTTATGAATACATCACATGGAAAAACAACTTCAAGAGGGTCTATCACAAACATCACATGAATTCCACAGACTAGCGTCAGAGCTCATAAATTTTGTAGGAAAACATAAATCAAAACTAAACAACACATTAAACATCCATTTCAACTCATACAAATCATTTACAACTCATAAACATAAAAATCTTTTAGTTTTAAAAAGGGTTCTTGAGCTTCTTCGATGAAAGTGACCCAAGAATCAACATCTATATACCTTAACCTTTGAAATTGGATGAAATTTAGTGCTTGAAACTTTATCCACACTTGAAATAAATAAATTATTAAAGCCCACACTATGAGGAACTTGATTCTTAAAGAAAGCTTGAAGATTTATGGATGAATTTTTGGAGGATTAAGGTTCTTGAATGAAACCCTAGATATTCTTGAGAGAATTAGAAAAGAAAATGATGGAATTAGGGTTTAAATGAGGGTTTCTCATATTTACAGAGGCTCAAAAAAAGTGATAAATGACCAAAATACCCTTGTAAAAATGCCCTTGAATTGCTGGAAAAAATGTTCTTGACGCCATCCGTGACAAGCCGTCAGGTACGTGATAGGCTGTCATGAATAGGCGTCACAAAAGGGGTCCAAATTATTGATTTTCTGCCCAGGGCTGATGATGTCATCAGAATGTGCTGACGTCATAAAAAAGGTCGTCAGAAATATGATATCCCATCAGAAATGTCGGCACCATTTTTCAGCTTGACATACTGGAGTAAAATGGGCATAACTCTTTGCTCCGATATCGGATTTAGACAAAATTGGTATCATTGGAAATCTAATTTAGAGATATTTCATTTGATATATATCATACCATACAGTTATTAATATACAACGATTTATGGTCTATTAAAGTTGACTCAAATTTTGATGGTCTCTAAAACTTGAACGATAGGAAAGTTTTCAACTCGTTCATGAGTTAGGGGATCTCTATGATATTAATTCACGCTCAAATAGATTTCCACATGATTCAAGCTATCTCATACTTGGGAGGATATTTATGAAACATTTTGACTGGGATTTTTGCTTTACCAAATACACTCTAAGTCTCAGACTGGAAGAGGATTTTGCTGGGCATTACAACTAACTAGCCACCACTTAGCTTATTTCGATAGTCAATACTCCTTGATTAATTCATACTTAATGATAATATTACCCACTATGTGAATCCTCAATATTACACAAGATCCCACTTACCAACTACTCTCGTTCATCATTAAGCAATAACCATTATAATACCCTCTAATTATCACTACTCAGAACTATCCCACTTTATAAGTAGTTAAAACTAGTGATCTCAAAACCACACTGTAAGATCAACATCATATCCTCATTTCACATACGAATGTATACATATATAAGCATGTGCATAAACATAATTATCATATATAATGTTAGCCGAACTCAAACGAGTAGACATACTTATAGGTATAACAATAGTTATCCCTCGGCCTTGTCGAGCATCATACATCATCATCATATCCTCCAGCCTTTTCGAGCATCATCATCCTATCAATATATGCTCTGTCCATGTTAGGCATTAATATAATCAACACTTCTATAACACCCCAACTTAGGATAATGAGTCCCACATCGTCAAAACATAAGAGGGATGCTGGGTATATAAGTAAGCAAGCCTTACTCCCTAATGATGTATTTTAAAGTTGCTTGGGCCTTGGCCTAAAGTGGATACTATCACTAGTGAATTGGGGAGTTAGAGGGGCATCTCGAGACTTGATGGTTTGGGATGCCCATCGTGGTCAGGGTCTCAGCTTGGGTCATGACAGAATGGAATCAGAGCCTCTTTTGTGTCAGCCCTATCGATATGGGCCAAAGTTCAAACTAAGTTTAGGCAAATCCCGATGAGGTAGGGCAAAGATCAGTCCTGAGTCTAGGAAAATCCTACTCAGTAGGGTAAACCTCATCTTGGACACTGAGTCCATAAGGGGGTTGTATGTAACACCCCAACTTAGGATAAAATATTCCACATTGGCAAAATACAAAAGGGTTGTTGGGTATAAGTAAACAAGCCTTACTCTCTAGTGATGCATTTTAAAGTCGTGCGGGCCTGGTTCTAAAGTGGATAGTATCACTAGTAGGATGGGGAGTTAGAGGGGTCTCTCGAGCCTTGATGATTTAGGATGCTCGTCGTGGTCAGGGTTCTTAATCAGGTGACAACCTCCCTTAGACTCAAATCGGGTATCATCATATCATAACAATAGGTAATCAATATCAATAATCAAGATAAGACCTAGAAGGGCAAAAGGAAATCGTGATCCCCACGCAAGCTAAAGTAAATGACAACCCCCCACAAGGGCTAAGATAAAGTGAAAGTCCCACGAGGGCTAATGTAAAGAGAATTAAGGAAGAACAGACCTTTATATATCCTCTTTCATCATCAAGGACAATTTATCAATTGATTTATGAATCTATATAGCATGAATATTACGATGTATTACTGGATTCCATATGGTTAGTATCATATCTTCATATGTAGTGAATAAACATACCTTCTAGAGTCCATATCATTGGACTCATAACCTAAGAAACAAGAAAGTTTTCCTTGCATAATCAGTAGTTTGGATACTAGGTGAAGCATAACATAAATAATATCATAGACCAAAGCCTGAAATAATAGTCTAGTCAATGGCCTAAATGGTAACATAGTCATTGGCTTGATTAATAGAAAAATCCAGAGCTACTCATAACATTAGACATAATTTAGTCAACAACCAAATTTATTACTTATAATGCAATCACAAAAATTCACTTACAAGTGTAATGCCTTAAATATGGTACCCGAAATGCTACACGGTGCTCATGACCCCGAAGGACCACAAGCTAACCCATGACTGATATCTATAACTGAGCACTAAAAATATACTGTAAATATATGGAATATAAGTTGTAAGGCCATAAGGTTCAAAACTAAACTAATACTAAATATAAAACAATGTCTGTAATGGGGTATAACAATACCCAAAATTAAAATAAATTATCTAAAACATATTGTAGTCTGAAAGCCTATAAACTATCTGAAATCTATGGAGTTGATAGGACATATCCCCAACTAACTTTATACTACTAAAATAATAAAGTAATAAAATAACTATGCTATCCTCGAATGATGAGGACTCACTGCTAGCCTGGCTGCTGAACGTCTGATCTACTAAGTATGCTTGGGAGCTCATGCTTCTAAACCTATGGTATAAAACACCATAGCACAAATACGTCAGTACATTGAATGTACTCGTATGCAAGTGAGGTATGATGAATGCAAAGGGTTCAAATGCATGAACAATGCTAACTGACTGTATAACATGAATATGAGAATACATACATAAATACGTAACTATAACTGAGATCATGATAACACTGAATCATGAATTCTAATAACATAGATTTTCTGATATCTGAGTACTAATACTGCGATACTGAATGACTAAGTGTATTGAGTACTAAGAAACTGATGTCATATTACTGATACTGATGTCGTATTACTGATAAAGAAATGACTATTTCTAATAGTTCTGATTATGAAGAACTGGTCTAATTGACTGTATTTAACAGTCCTGAAATCTGAATACTGGTAACATAAATTTTGTATAATTAATATACTATTAACTGGGTGACTTGGATCTGACAGTCTTGAAATCTTATGGAACTAGCTGAGTTCTATTACTGAGACTAAATGATTGTATCTGACAGTCCTAATTCTATAACTGAAATTGTGGGAGAATTCATCTAACCGACATGCCCCTAATAAGCTATTATAGCTGAGTTGGGGTCCAATATGTGGCCATAATTATAAGGGTGTCAACACCGCTCCACTAGTAAGGACAAGCTATGAGTGATCCCTCACATAGTAGGTACTCAAATAAGAATGGTGGGACCTTTATTTAACAGGTTAATCCACCTTATCTACCCTCAAAATAGTAGTTTTAATGTCTTAACCTATGCTGGCTACGTAGTTTTGGAGTACAAGGACTGCTTCTAAGAATCACACCCTCTAATAACAGGTGATTTCCCATCCTTGGGCTTACACGGTGCTAACTCCTACTCCCATCTAAATAGATACTGATGATAGGCGAAATTACGCGCCTATATCAATATATTTTGCCCATATTTTAGCCTAGTTTCGAGAACTAATTATCTATTTCGTACACTTTTAGTCCTTTTTCCTGTAAATGAGCTAACAAATGTGATTAGGAAAGTTTCAGGTATAAATGATGCAAAATACAGCAATTTATGGCTTACTTGACGCAAAAGAAAGCTCACAAACGAGATGGAAAGGAGCTGGACGCATAAAGGACTAAATCTGCTGCATGGAAAATCTGTCCCGGGCTAAAACAGCATTTCTGAAGACTTTGGGACTTACAGACACAAAGCTGGATTTTTGCCATAATACATTAACCTAGTGCAATTAGGTTATGTGTTTCATCATTCTATTTGGATTATAATTTTGTAACCTTACCCTAGTACAATTGGGTCAAGGATTTCATTAGTATATTAGGATTTGGTTATTTATTTTATTAGTTTAGGAGGAGTAGGATAGGAGTATTATAAATACCCTATCATGTTAGAGATTTTAAAGAAAGGGGGGGGAGACATTCTGACAATTCATTCATCTCCTTACA
>NC_061122.1:34029516-34130987 GCF_002878395.1 Capsicum annuum
CGTGATATCCTTCGCATTCATGGGTAACTAAATCTCTTAGTTGGGGTTATGGAAGCCGAATGAGTTACTATCTATAGCTATGAGTTTGTGAGTTCAAGACAAGTATATTGCTTATATCATTATTCTCTTCATCTTAAATCTACATTCTTTGCGGTTCAAACACAAGAACACGCCATTCTAACATCTAACCTGTTCGAGAGAAAGGTTATTTGTCTAGAAAAGAAGACGCATAGACCAACGCCAGTCTAACATCTGACTTGTTCGAGAGAAAAGTTATTTGTCTGGAAAAGAGATAATGTCAAGGTAGTAGGACACCCTTTCCTATTAAAAAGCTAGTGCCGTACCTGGACTAACTTCTTGGAGAATTCGTACCGTTAGTCACGCTTTAAGCTCGAGAGAGTTAAAGTGAAATAGTCCTTGTTTAGGTCGAGAGACGCTTGGATTTACCATCGACTACAATTCTCTATAAGCAATTACATGTCAAGACTCTACACACTCATAGCCAATAGAGACGTATACCTCAGAAGGTGGACATAACCCCAACGCCTCAATTCTCATTGTTTACAACACACGTGACAATCTCTCTTTATTTTGCTATTTTCAGTTCTTACATTCTTGTTTTGGTTACATACTACAATCCCCCCTTTCCTACGAGACTTGCACTAAAAGTCTAGTAATTTCTCTTGCTTGTTGGCCAAGCTATTCTCTGTGGGATCGATACCCAACCCAGGTTGGGTTCTATATTTGCTAACGACCGCTTTACACTCCCACGAGAGCTGTAGATTGAGCGTTATCAGATACTGAAAATGATTAACTGACCTGAACCAAAATGAGTTCATGGAGTTCCGTTGACTGATGGAATACTATTGAGATTACTGAATTACTGAGCTTTTTGAGATTTACTAGGCTTACTAATGTGTGAGCAGATGCTAACATATTTGAGGCTTTTAATCGAGAATAATTGCAAAGTCTCAAGCAAATTTTGTTATTTTTGATTGTTTTATCTTTGATTTTGTAGTGAAAGTCAAGATGCAAGAGAACCAACAATGATGGAAGTAAAAGAGTTTAAATCTGAAGAAAATAGAAGAGAAGTGTCGTTGACGACATTCCTGATAAGTCGTCAGCACTCTGATAAGTTATCAGCTTCATTGTCAACTTGAAATAGAGAATGGGATTCAGCTGGAAGAAGTGATGATGACATGTGATAAGCCGTCAGAGTTGTGATAAGCCATTAAGATTGTCGTTAGACTAAGGCAGAACATTAGAGATGAAGTAAATCATCGATGAAATCTATGATAAGTCGTTAAAGATCTGATAAGTCATCAAGAATCATCATCAGCCTAAGGCAGCGAATGTCAAAAGTAAAGAGGAGATAATGATATCTGTGATAAGTCATCAGACTCCTAATAAGGCGTCATAAAATTACATCACCTATCCGAGAAATTACTGAACTCTGTGATTTTATTTCCATAATTAGGATGAACTATTTAAAGCATATGTTAAAGTTTTCTAATTATAAAAGGAAACTAAACATATCGGGAGGAAAAACATATTGGGGGTTACTCGACATTCTGGACTTGAACTTTATGTGTTTTCTCTCTAGTTTTTGATAAAATTTTACTATTAACTTTGAAGAGATTATCATCAATATTTTGGGATTTATACTTTGATCTAATCTGAGAAACACTCATTGTTATTGATCTTGCTGTAAGTTTATTTTTCAAATTATGAATTTAACTTTTTGTATCTATTATTACATTATGAGTGGCTAAACCCCTTTAACCTGAATTATGGGATCTATAGGTTAGGTCTTGGTAAGTTTCTAAGTGTTCAAGATTCTAAAGGTAATAGAACTCCTTGATAATTTCGAGGTCTTAATTATTCTCTATTGGTTACAAACTATAGATAGAACCTACTTTGATTTGATTGAGATAAGAAATCAACTATAGTAGGAAGTGAATTATTGATAGGGATTTAGAAGCTACCAACCTTCCGTTTAATAATTGACATTGTAACAAGGTTAATTAACCTGAGATAAAGTGTGGTCAGTGAATATAAATTCCCTAAGTCTGAGATGATTAGGTAATTAAATACTTAAGTAGGTAGAGAGATATTTAGGCATAACTTTGATAAAGACAATCTATTGTTCCTACCTATCATGAGAATCTTGAATCACTATTAGCACCTGTCAAGTACCAAAACCCATAGTGAACATAATTCTGGTTTTCCATAAAATCTTGATTACAAACACTGAAACTAAAGTGACCAACAATTATTTGTTGATCATCAAAACCCCTCATTTTATCTTTTCGTATCATCTGTTTGAATTTAACTTGTAGCTATAGTTTTAAATTAGTTTAATCACCACTCAAATTGTTCCATGTGGATTTGACACCGACTCCAAAAGTTGAGTAAATATATTAACAACGACCGCCTTGCACTAAATTGACGTGTAAGTTGAGCGTTATAAAAAATGAGGCCATTTTTGGGGAACAATTCGGCATATTAAGTTAGTTTGGAATTTTCGTCTACTTGCTTGAATTCAAACTTGTAAATATTTTTTTAGTTTATTTTTTAATTTTTCTTTTATTTTTATCACACCTTTCTTGAGATGTTAGCCTGGATAGATGGATTTTTGAGTGATGATGATTCTTGTGATGATTTTTGTTATTATTATGGGGGACCATATTTTGAGGCTTGCTGTCCAGATTTACCTGGAAGTGCATGGATTGGACCTTCACAATATGATGTGGGTGCTGTCCTACTTACTGTAACTTGGTGTTTGCCTTGTGGTCAAAGTGATCATAATAAAGATATGTGTGCTTTCATGATTCAAGTGAACAAATTGATAAAACAAATTTTAGAGAATCAAGAACAACTGTGGGAAGAGCTAAAGGATTTACCACTCCCTCCATGTTTATAGTGGCTAAATAAAAAAAATATGAGGAGGACATTAACCAATTTGAGAAGAAAACTCAAGAATCGCAACCACTCGATTGTCATCTTGATCTTGAGACTGACATTGAGAAGGTGAATAAAAGTGAGTGTTTAGTAGATAGGGTAAATTTTGAAGTAGAATTAGTTGGGCCTAACTCCTAGCATTTTCTTCACATTATGTTTAGATGATATCTTGTTTGTGGATCATCTAAAATAGTGGAAGAGTGTGAAGATGAGGAACAAGAATTCTGTATTCTTTATTTTACACTTGATAAGCAATATAAAAACACACCTCACTTTCAGGCCGAGTGGTTTACCATGCTTAATCCATTACTCAACTTCTTAATTTTCTTACCATCCCCCTATGATCAAGGCAAGAAGATGGACTCTAAGTTGGGAGTGAAAATCATATCCTCAAGATGGAGGAAAAAGCTGAGTTAGGTTATACCGCGATATTAAATTAGGCATTGCTTGGGAGAAAACCCAAGGTATTTTGTTGTTTGTATTCGTATTATGTGATTGACATCAGATCTTCGCACCCATGGTGCCACAGGTATGTTTCTAACTCTCTTATTTTGGCTTGACGCATTGAGGACATTGCATGATTTTAAGTTGAGGGTGAAGCTACTTGTGGGTGTTAATGTCCTCTTGGGGTTTTTGTTTTTGTGCCTCTTTTCTATGGAGTCTTGTTCTTAGTAGAGCCAGTATGTTTAGGTGTATTGTGATTTGTTGTAAAATGTTGTAGTTGACTAGGAGAAACACAAGTACCTTAGGCAGTTAACACATTTTTGTTAATTTTTGAACACCTCTCCAATGGTCTATTTTATAACTGTGTGATATGCATTTATGTGTGACCACTGTGCATCTTGTTATGGAATTAGCTCTAGTAACTTGATAACCATTGCTAGACAATTGCATGAACTGGATAAGTAGTAAACTGTGAGATACTTGTGTGCCATGTATGTGTAAGATTTTACTTAGTTCCCTTTGTATGTTGGATTCAGAACTTGCCTGGTTAATCTTGCCTAGGTTGAAGGATAGGGGTTAGAAAAGGATCATAAGCCGATTTGATATTAGCCCACTTTAGCCTCAATGACCTTTCCTATATGTACAATATCCCTTGATCCCTACTTTGAGCCTGATTAGCCTATTTCATTTTGTGACACCTATCACTTTCCCGTTTATATCACAATGAACCTATTTTGGCCTTGGTCCTCCTTGGACACTATGAACCTTGACGTAGGCAAATAGCCTAAGTTGAGGGTGGCTATCTTAGGGGTGCGTGATGTCAAATGAGTATGAAGATAGGTAGAGTAAAAGAAAAGAATAAAAAATTGGGTGCAGTGGAAAAGAAGAAGAAAAGAAAAGTTTTGAGAAAAAAAGTGATTGTAGGAAAGATAGTACCTATACTGAATAAGTGTGATCAAGAAAAGAGAAGAATAGAAAAAAGCTAATGAGTGAAACCCCAAAAGCTAGTGTAGTGTCAAGGAGTCTTAGTCACTTTAAATATCATCGAGTATCGTACCATCCCCTATCCTACATTACAAACCTAAGAGAAGACCTAGAGTGATCCTAGTTGACCTGTCTGAAAGTCTTGGTAATGAAAATAAGGGCAAGACTATGGTATTTAGCATATATTGATTGGAACTTCATTCTAAGAGTGAATGTCTTTTGATATTCCCTACGGTTACATATGTGATGTTTGATAAAAGTGAAGTGGGACTACTTTGTAGTGAGGGAACACTGGTTACATTGCTAGTTGCTAACTTGTTTGGATAGTGTAATCTTGGTACATGCATGGTTGTTGCTGTTGAATTGATGCCATATCTTGATTCCTATGTGTCCCATTGTTGTTCTTTAGTAGCATACATAGTTGATTTGGAATTAATTGACCTTGGAGAAGGTAAAGATGGTTTTGAGATAATATAGATGATTGACTGCCAAATGTACTCTGTATCCTCTTAGTTGTGTTTTAGTTGCTTGAGGTCAAGCAATTGTTTTAAGTTGAGGGTGTTAATGTGTGAGTAGATGCTAACACATTTGAGGATTTTAACTGAGAATAATTGTAAAGTATTAAGGAACTTTTGTCATTTTTGATTGTTTTATCTTTGATTTTGCAGTGAAAGTCAATATGCAAGAGAACCAATAATGATGGAAGTAAAAGAGTTTAAATCTGAAGAAAATAGAAGAGAAGTGTCGTTGATGACATTCCTGATAAGTCGTCAGCACTCTGATAAGTTATCAGCTTCATTGTCAACTTGAAACAGAGAATAGGATTCAGCTGGATGAAGTGATAACGACATATGATAAGTCGTCAGAGTTGTGATAAGCCATCAAGATGGTAGTTAGCCTAAGGAAGAACATGAGAGCTGGAGTAAATCATCGATGACATCTTTGATAAGTCGTCAAAGATATGATAAGCTATCATGCATCATCTCCAGCATAAGGCAATGAATATCAAAAGCAAAGACAAGCTGACAACATCTTTGATAAGTTGTGAGACTCTTGATAAGGCATCACAAAATATCGTCACCTTTCTGAGAAATTACTGAACTCTATGATTTTGTTTCCATAATTAGGATAAAGTATTTAAAGCATATGTTAGGGTTTTCTAATTATAAAAGGAGGTTGAACATATTGGGAGGAAAAACATATTGGGGGGTACTCGACATTCTAGACTTGAACTTCACGTGTTTGCTCTCTATATTGGGGGGTACTCGACATTCTAGACTTGAACTTCACGTGTTTGCTCTCTAGTTTTTTATACAAGTTCAAAATTAACTTTGAAGAGATTATCATCAATATTTTGGGATTTCTACTTTGATCTAATCTGAGTAACACTCATTGCTATTCATCTTGCTGTAAGTTCATCTTTCAAATTATAAATTCAACTTATTGAATCGATTATTACATTATGAGTGGCTAAACCCCTTTAACCCGAATTATGGAATCTATGGGTTAGGTTTTTGTAAGTTGCTAAGTTTTTAAGATTCTAAAGGTAATAGGACTCCTTGATAATTCTGAGGTTTTAATTATTGTCTATTGATTGCAAACGATAGATAGCACCTGCTTTGATTTGTTTGAGATAAGAAGAAAGTGAATTATTGATAGGGACTTGGAAGCTACCAACCTTCCATTTAATAATTGACATTGTAACAAGGTTAATTAAATTGAGGTGAAGTCTGGTCAGTGAATAATTCCCTAAGTCCTAGAGGATTAGGTAATTAAATGCTTAAGTAGTTCAAGAGGCATTTAGGCATAACTTCTATAAAGACAATTTGTTGTTCCTACCTATCGTGAGAATCTTGAATCACTATTAGTATCTGTTAAGTACCAAAACCCAGAGTGAACATAATTCTGGTTTTCCATAAACTCTTGATTACAAACACTAAAACTAAAGCGACCAAAAATTATTTTACATTGAAAGGCTAATGCAAAAGTGAGAAAATAATGAACTCTTAGGGTTAAATCCTGTGATTGGGAGGAATTGAAGTAATGAAAAAAGACTAAATGGCCCCTGGATTTAATATCACAAAAATTGGAAAATTCTCGATTTTCATCCTTGGTGTGATGTGCCACTGTTGTGCCAACAAACTAGAATTGGACAATTGTGAATCTGCACAGTGGCGTGATGCGGAGCTATCGTGTTGCCACTTTGTTTGCGACCTGGAAGTTTTGCGCAATGCGGAGACATCGCAGAGATTAACTGGAAAAGGACAATTGTGAATTGTGCCTTTGGCACAATGCACCTCTATCACGGAGAAATATTGGAAATTGATAATTGCCATTAAATATGGCTTCGCGACACGCTGATGGCTCAGGTGATATGTTGTATCACTAAAATGGCTCTAACTCTTCATCTGGGTGACGGATTTGGGCAAATTTGGAATCGATAGAAAGCTTATTCAATTTCCTACACAACAAAAAGTAAAAATCTTGAAAATTACACATGTATAAAAGTGGATTCATCTTTTAAACAAAGTCTTTAACATTTTTGGGATGATTTTAAGTTAGGTAGAAGTACAGGGTATTACAATATCTCACCCTTAGGAACATTCATCCTCAAATGAGATTGATTAAGATGGGAGAAATAATAAGATGAAGTACATACTAAACATAAGAAACTAAAACATGAACACATGACTGACATTTCTGAAATTCATACTGAGCATGTATATCTGATGCATGATTTCATGACTGAACTGACTCATGAATACATGACTGAGATTTCTAATAACTGAGTTTCTCACAAGGAGAATGCGTATCTGCATGAACACATGACTAATCTGATGCATGAGCATATTATTGAATATGCAATGGTAAATATATACCAAGTTTAAAATGGGAATTCGAGCATGAAACTTATTTGTAACTAAAATTTGAACATGAAACTGAATAAGATTTTAGGAAAGCTATTACCTTGGGCTGAGTCTGAGTTTTGCAGAGAATAGGTGAGGGTACTTGGATCACATGTTTGCTTCTTATTTTCAAGTAGCTCCCTCAATGGACTGATTTCGTCAAAGAACTTTGAATAGAGGGAATTCTTTGTTCCTTAGTCTATGAGTCTGGTAGTCAAGGATTTCGACTAGAATATCTTCATAAGAGAGGTTTTTTTGAATGTCTACACCCTCAACAGGTACTACGACTACTGGGTCACCTATGCATTTCTTAAGCACAGAGACATGAAAGATCAGATGCACTGAAGCTAGACCTGAAGGCAACTCGAGATCATAAGTTGCTTTGCCAAAGCGACTGAGAATTATGAAGGGACCGAAATATTGGGGACTGAGCTTTCCTTTCTCACTGAGCCTCTTCATTCCCTTTATTGGAGAGATTCTCAAACATACAAAATTTTCTGACCTCATCTCGAGATCCTTTCTGAATATGTATGAACGGGAACATAAGAACATGACTGAGTTTGTAACATGTGATGTGAACTGGGTATCGTGAACTAAACTGAGCCATTGATTACATGTCTTATGGATGATATTGGAGCTATAGGGTCAACCTATGGGTACCCACAACTGCAAACTAGATTTTTTTACGTGAAGAGAAATTGGAAGGTTTAGGGCATGATAGCTCGAGAGTTATAGAGAATCTACCCTTGGTACATTATGTCCCTAGAAGAATACTGACTTGACTGAGATACTGAGGAAAACTGAGACGATGCATAGGGCACCTATGAACTGAATTGTGACTCAATATCTGGGATCTGAAACTAAGATATAATATATTAACTGAGTTGATCTTGCAACTACTGGGACTTTCTATCTTGAAATAGTTACATTCCAGAGACTTTTTATAGTAGGACTAAGTGGAAAGATGGGAAACCACACCATATGAACTTGTTGCCTGATTGCTAAACTGAATTACTAGCTGATAGATCTAACTTGTACTGAAAACTTATGCTTAACTGAAGTACTTCTTCTTCACCTGAGACTATTAAAAATATTTGCATGATCACTGAGCACGAATGCCTAAACATACTAACCTATCTGATTAATTGAATGACTGATAGCTAAATATTGCATCTGCAAGACAGAACTATACTTAGTCTTAAATAACTAGATTGCAACTATAGAGAATTATGCATTGGAGATAAGGACTGACTGAGTGACATGAGATAACTGAGAATCAATTAAGGGTAACTTTATTATTTGATAATGCAACACCAGGATTACAGCACAATTCAAGAATGGTATTGTAAATTAGGGTACTAGAAGACTGACAACTAAGTGACTAATAACTTTACGCTATGGTCAAGTAAACTCAAAACTAAATTGTGTTACCAACCTAATGACTGGGCTAAGACTGGGACTAAGATTGTAGCTAAGACAATAATCGAGACTGTAACTATAACTAAGACTATAGGAGGGACTGAATATTGGTTTTTGATAACTAAGGTTTAGACTGGTACTAAATTACTAAATTTTGATGGCTAAGTAACTGATAACTAAAAGCAATAGTTTTGTAGGACTATCTGAGTCCTTTACTAAATATAAATTACTAAACTAACTTTGTAACTGAGAATCAATGGATAGAACATCATCCCAACAGATTCACCAAGGGATTAAAACTGAGGTTATACATGCCATAGTTTGAGTTTGGCTGATCATTAGGAGTGGAGCATGATTCATGTGGGCTGAACATACTGTAAGATAGGTCATGAGTGTATGAGTCATGAGCTGTATGATCTGAGTCTAGAATTTCTGTACTCACGGAACATGATTTGTAACACTAAGTGAACTGGGATTCCTCATACTAGGAACTTGAAATGCACATGATCCTAATGGAAGTACGTGAATGTAAGTTGTGTTCATGGAACTAAAACGTAAATTATGCATAAGTATTATGATAGTTGAAGTACAAAACTTTTCAATGAGGTAGGACTGGGTTGGGAATCATCTTCCCTTACTAAATTTTTACACATACTCACATCACTACCAAAATCCTGAAGGTGTGACTTTTTGAGACATCATAACCGGACAGTTCCTGTGAACCTGTTGAGCTGTGTTAGACTGACTTACTAGGGTAGAGACTAGAAAAGTTCCAGTGACTACATCAGGAGAACTTTCCTGATCTTGTTGGGACTGAAGTGCATAGAGTATATTTGGGCGTTGCCTATTGATAGCGCTGGAATTGGCACCCTGCTGGTTCGGGTGACTAGACTGAGCTGAAGGATGACAGTGCTGACTTTGTGGATCTGGCTTAGGATAGTCTCGTACCTTGTGACCTGACTTATCATATCCAAAACACAAGTTACTATCGGATCTACACATACCCTTATGATACCACATTGTTTGCAAAGCGGATGAGCGCGAATAATGCTTGCACTATTCTGAGATTTGGAGACTAGAACCCTATCTTTGTTAACATTTCTGAACTTAGGAACTGATGCACTGGATCAGGAAGGAGCTGGAACTGAAAAATTCTAGCCATGCTGAGAATGGTTACCACCCTGCGACCCTAGCTGAGAAAAACTATAACTACCTATTCTGGCTCTCTTATTCTCTCTCTTCTTCTTCTTAAGTTTATTCTCTTCAATCTGTTAAGCATAGACCATAAGTCTATATATGTACATTTCATTAATCAACATCATAGTCCTACACTCCTTAACCACTCTAACTAAAACCCCAAACATGAACTTACTCATTCTGGATCTACTGTGTACTACTACATGGAAAGCTTACCAGGCTAACTGGGTGAACTTGAGGGAGTATTATTTTACACTCATGCTACCTTTTCTAAGATTAATGAACTCTAGCACTTTGGCTTTTTTTTCTGCTCTAGGGCAAAGAATCTATCTAAGAAGGTTGTAGCAAACTCTTCCCATTCTATGGGCTCTGCATCTGAACCCCTGTCTACCTTCCACTATTTAAACCATGCATGGGCTACATCTTGTATCTAATAAGT
Source organism: Capsicum annuum (assembly GCF_002878395.1). Classification (NCBI taxonomy): domain Eukaryota; kingdom Viridiplantae; phylum Streptophyta; class Magnoliopsida; order Solanales; family Solanaceae; genus Capsicum; species Capsicum annuum. Next base: position 34,039,867 of record NC_061122.1, read on the forward strand.
GGCTAACTATAAGACCCCGTAAAATTCTAAAGCTTAGTACAGTCCTTTAAGCGTGTCAAGGGGGTCCTAAACTTAGAAAATTTTAGCTACATTCCAGACTTAGCTTAATTTTGGCCTTCAAAAGTTGGAAAATACATTTTTCCACATTAATGTCCTTTAATGGTCTATGTTTTTATTGATTCATGATCAGGAAGGTCAATAGGCATTTCCGGACAACTTTAGGGTTTTTGGAAACATGTTTAGATCAAGATTGGAAATCCAAAATAGTGGACCAACGCGACCTTGGGATGACTCATCGCCAATTATGTTTGTCACCAGTTGTGCAGACTGATAGAGTCAAAATAACTGAGGCTCGACGGGTTCATGGCATGCGGCGTCGGGTATAGCATCACAGCCCTTGACGCGTTGTATCACTTATAGCGTTGGTGCCCAGTTATTTAAAATTTAAATGTCCTCATTTTTATGAGTAAAAGGGTAATTTTTCCAACCTATATAAGGATTAAACACGGGAGTAAGCTTTATTTACACCAAAATACATCCTTTTCTCTAAAAATCCTCTCAAGAACACATTACGATTTTCAATTGGGGATCCAGTTCAAGCAAATTTCTCTGTGAATCATTAAGAATCTTCCATCTAAGGTACACATAGTGTTCATTCATGGACTCCTTTCGTCCATGAAGCCCAAGAATCAAGTTTTAAATTAGGAATTGTGATATTCATTCTATAAATTGAATTATGTTCATATGTTGTTGTTGTATGAATTCCAAGATGGAACCTTTATTATGTCTTTATGAAATTACGCTAATATGTGGACTGAAATCATGAAATTGGGTTGAATTGCGAAGTAAGGTTATATTAAATTCATGCTCATGCCTAAGCCTTAAATCATGCAACCTAAGTGTTTGATAAAATACCTAGGATAATAGAAATTATGCTTGATAGTTAGACTATGACCCAAGTTATGAATGTATGTGTTCCCCTATGTTTAAAATGATTTCCATGAATATTGTTGTGTAATGAAATTGCGTGATGATATAATCATGATATTAAAATGATGAAGTTAAGACATGATTATGGGCATTCTAAGCTATATATATTGTGATAACCATGTTCTTCATGAAATATCCCCTACTGTTGTAGTATGAATTATTGTGGTTTACTATGTATTTAAGAAAGTCATGCTTTGTCAGTTTCCTTCCATTGAGTCCTAGGGTTACTTGTACCCAAAGATATAGCTGTGTATCTAGAGCCAGTGTCATGTTTCACGATATCCTCAGTTAAGACATGATTCATAGAACTCAATCAGTAATGTGACTCAGGAAATCTCAGTAAATTCAGAAATCTCAGTAGTATTCCGTCAGTCAACGAAACTCCATGAATTCAGTCTACTCTAGTTCAGTTAATTATGTTCAGTGTCTATTCATATGGGAGTAGGAATTAGCACCAAGAAAACCCAAGGATTGGAACTCACCTGTTATATAAGAGTGTGATTCTTAGAAGTAATCCTTGTGTTCCTAAACTAAATAGCCAGCGTAGGTTGAGACATCATAGCCTGTAATATGAGGATAGATAAGGTGTCTTAACCTGTTATATGAGGATTCCGAATGTTCTTAATAGAGTTACCTATTATATGAGGGTTACTCACAGATTGTGCTTACTAATGGTACGGTATTGACACCCTTCCAATTAGAATTATAGATTGGATCCCAACTCAACTATATTACGATTATTTGGGGCATGTCGGTTATATAACTACTTCCCATATTTTCTGTTATAGAATTACGACTGTCATATACAGTCATTCAGTCTCAATAATATAACTCAGATAGTTCTATAAAATTCAGGACTGTCTGATATAGTCAACTCAGAACAGTATGGAACTCAGCTAGTTCTATTAGAACATAGACTGTTAGATACAATCACTCAGTATTAGTTATACCGGTTATCTCAATTATATTATTTATGCCAGTTATAAGTAACTCATGCTACCAGTAATCAGTTTCAAGACTGTTAGATACAATTAATCAGACCAGTTCTTTATAATCAGAACTTTTGGAAACAATCATTCCTCTATCGGTAATATACCATCAAATCCCAGTATTTAGTAGACTCAGTTATCATCAGTATCAGTAAACCCAGATGTTAGTAAATTAGTACTCAGAACTCAATACCCAGTGTTAGTATGGTCTTAGTTATAGTTACTTGTTCAAGCATGTATTCTCACGTTCATGTTATACAATCATTTAGTATTGCTCATGCATATTAACCCTTGCATTCAACCTACCTCACCTGCATACCAAAATATTTAATCGTACTAATGCATTTGGGCTATGGTGTTTTACTTTACGCCATAGGTTCAGAAGCATGAGCTCCAGAGCATTAGTAGCATTCCAGTATCTAGTAGTAAGAGTTAGCAGTAAGTCCTCATCCTTCGAGGATATGATCATTACTTTATTATTTTAGTACTTGGTTTATTTTAGTAGTTGGAGTTAGTTGGGGACATGTCCCATCAACTCCTTATTCAGACAGTTTAGAGGCTTTTAGACTATAGTATATTCAGATAGTTTATTTAAGTTTTGGGTATTTCTATACCCCATTTAAATATTATTTTATCAGATTTTATGTTTCAGATTTAAACCTTATGGCCTTGCAGCCTATGTTTCCACATTTATATACGTATATTATGCAGTGTTAAGGTACAGATATTAGTTATGGATTAGCTTATGGTCTTTTGGGGTCATGATCATCGTGTAGCTTTCTGGGTACCAAATTCAGGGTGTTACAAACTTGGTATCAGAGCTAATATTTAACAGTGTCTTAGGAAGTCTGAAAAACCACATCTGGTAGAGTCTTGTACATGGGTATATTGTGCACCACACTTATGTGGAGGGGGTTATGAGATGTTTTTAGAACAGTTTCCCTTCTTTCAGTATTCATGTCGTGCGAGTGAGCATTAGCTCAAGTTAAACTCTCAGTCTAGTTCGCTCCTTCCTTTTATTACAGAACATGTCTCCCAAAAGATCTAACAATAAAAGGACCAAAAACCAGTCGGTACTTTCACCCATCTAAGAAGATTCCCTAGATAAGCATGTCTTTCATGGAAAATTCAGAATTGACTCTCTTACTATATCCTATTCAGCAGTAGGCCAGAGTAATCAACAAGCCATTATCCCACCCAGGCACATGATTCGCAACTAGCAGATCGAGGTGGGAAAGCATAGTAAGAAAGAAAGAAAGAAAGAGAGAAAATAAGAGATCTAGAATAGGTAGCCTCAATTTCAACCAGCCTAAGTCAGAGGGTGGTAACCACATTCAGTTCTGCCTAAAGGTTTCAGTCCCAGTTCCTTTCTTGGCGAGTACTCCAGTCCTTAAATTCAAAGACAGGACACCCGGTCCTAAACCTCAAGGCAGTGTTAGTAGTGCCCAAAGCCATCCTCTTTGTCAGACTTGTGGTAAGTATCATAAGAGCATATATAGAGATGAAGTGTGTTTCAGATGTGGCGAGTCAGGTCACAAAGTTTGATACTGTCCTAGGCCCGATCTTCAAAGATAGCATAATCATTCCTCAGTTCAGTCCATTCACCCAAACCAGCAGGGTGCCTCCTCCAGCTCTATCAGTTGGCAATTCCTAAATAGATTCCATGCTCTTCAGCCCCAACAAAATCAGTAAAGTCTTTCTAATGCGGTCACTGGTATGTTATAGATCTTTCATTTACATGTTTATGTATCATCAGATCCATGAACTTCTCTTTTTTTGTGACTCTTTTTATGTTAGTAGACGTTGAGGTTAGACCAAGTGTTAATAGGATCTTTCTTAGTCTCCGCCCTAGTGAGTCAGTCAATCATAGCCCGACAGATATACAGGAACTGTTTGTTTATGAAAGCTCAGAAAGAGTTATGCCTTCAGATTCTATTAGTAGTGTCGGTATCTATAGGAAAGCAGTAAGGGAAAGACAATTTCCGACCTATCCTTATCTCAGCGTAAAGTTTTATACTTCAGTCAACATGATGCCTTCACATATTTTACATCTCCGTTCCATGAAGCCAACTTATATTCACATGTTTTCCATGGAATCATGTACGATTCTAGTTCCTAGTATAAGGAGTTTAGTTTTTACTCCCTTAGCAATCCAAGTCATGACCCACGAATGCAGAAAACTCCAAACTCCAGTCATGCAGCTCATGACTCATGTACACATGTCATGCTTTATAGTATACTTAACTTCCATAACTCATGATACCCTTCTACTGATCATTTAAATCCAGGATATGTCATGTATCCACTATATCCTCATTTCAGACCATTTACATAAATCTAAGCTATTGATATTATATTCCTCAAGCCTCAGCCATGTGTCAAGTTTAGTTAGTCTCCATTCATACTTTAGCTCCTCCTAATTTAACCCTTAAATAAGCTCTCTTTGTGAAAATAGTATAGTGATGAGTAGTTTCTTACAAGGGAGAGAGTAAATATTTTATGTTAAGAGAAGATTGTTGAATATTTATGTTACCCAAGGGTGTAGTAATGAAGATAGGCATGAATGTCATATTAAGTGTGCAAGTAAAGGGCTAGCAAAAGGTTGTAATTAGAAGTTAGAAAAGTACAGAGTGAGAGTACACTTTCAGATTCTCAACTTATGTTAGTCTTTATTGCGTAACTATCAAAACTCAGTTGCCATCTCAGTTACAGTTTCAGCATTCAGTACTCAAAAATCAGTGTTAAGTCTCAGAATTAAGTACTTCAGTATCAGTATAAACCATAATTATCAATTTTCAGTTATCAAAACCCAACATTTAGTTCCAATATGAATTCTAGTTATAGTGTCAACTTTAGTTCAGTTATCCGATAAGAAACTCTGTTCATTTCCAGTCTTGCTTGACCATAGCGTACAGTTATCATATACTCATTTATTAGTATTTCAGTACCTCGGTCTATGAAATGTTTCAAAATCATGTCATACACTCGGTCTTGCATCCCAATTAATACAGTTTTCACGAAATTTATGCACAGTTACCTCAGGATACCCAGTCATCCATTAACTTCTGTGTCTAATAGTCTATAGTCTCAGTCTAGCTATTCAAACCAAGTATCTTACATTATTATACACCCAGTATTCAGCTGTCAGCTATCCAAATAATTAGATGAGTAGTACATTTAGGCACTCGTGTTCAGCACCCATGTGAATCTTTTCAGTATTCTTAGTTGCAGTGCAAGAGGCTTAGTTATTTCATCTTAAATGGTGTTCGTAGGCCTCAACTTATCTTACCGAACTTTAGCCATGTAATGATTTTCTCATTCAGATGTCTTATTTAGACAAGGCCAAGATTTCCTTGTGCCCTAAAGCCGCTAGAACTCTATAGAAAGAGTGTTAGATAAAATGCTCCAGTCGACTATAATCTTTCAGCGTGAGTTGGTCGATAAAAATAGTAATTCAGTTTAGCAGTCAGATGGACAAGTTTGCATAGTTTGGTTTCCTATCCCTTCCATCTAGACATACTATCCTAAGTCTCATGGATATAACCATTCTAAGGTGAACCAACTAGATGAACGCAAGCTCAGCTCAGCTCATGTATTATGTTTTAGTTTTATATCCTAGTTATTCAGTTAAGACTCAGTTCGTAGGTTCCTTGTGCATCACTTCAATTTTCCTAGTGGCTCATCCAAGTTAATATTATTTGAGGGACATAGTGTACTAAAGGGCAGATACACTATAATCACCCAACTTTCATGATATGAGCATCTCATTCTATTTTAACGTAATGAATCCAGATTGGAGTAGGGGATACTTATAAGTTAACCCTCAAGTTCCAATCTTATCCATGAGCCTTGTATTTTAAGGCTCAATTCAATTCACTATATTCAGTTCACAGTATTCAGTTCATGCATCACGTTCCATACTCAGTTCATGTTATCTGTTACAGACTCAGCTATGTTCTTATGTTCCTATTTATGCATGTTTAAGATTGGTGACTCTGTGTAGCACAAGATCTCTCCCATGAAGGGAGTGGAAAGTTTCACCAAGAAGGGAAAGCTTAGTCCCCTATATGTCGGTACCTTAAAAAATTCTCAGTCGTTATGACAAGATAGCTCATAAGCTCGAGTTGCTTTTAGATCTAGCCTCAATTCATCCAGTTTTCCATGTCTCTTTGCTCAAGAAGTTTATAGGTGACCCGGAAGTTGTAGTCCTTATTTAGAGCATAGATGTTCAGAATAGTCTCTCTCATAAAGAAAATCACAGTCGAAATCCTAGACTACCAGATTCGTAGACTGAGGAACAAAGAAGTCCCTCTAGTCAAAGTTCTTTGGCGGAATTAGTCCGTTGAGGGAGCTACTTGGGAAGCAGAAGCAAACATACGTTCATCCTCACCTCCTCTCCACTAATTCAGACTCAATCTAAGATAAAAGCTTTCCTTAAGCTTACCCATTTTACATGTTCAGTTTCATTACCAACTTGGCATTCAGTTTTATGCTCAGAATTCTATTATAAACTTGGTACTAAGTACCATTGCATAATCAGTCATGCATCATGTTAGTTATGTATTTATGTATCATATATGCATTCTCATTATAAGAAAACCCAGCTTATCAGAACACTCAATCATGTATTCATGAATCAGTAACACATGCATCAGATATGCATGCTCAATATGATATATTCAGTTATCAGTCATGTCAGTCATAAAATCATGTTCCAGTCATTCATGCTCAGTATATGTTTCAGTCTATCATATTTTCCCCTCTCAGTCAGTCTCATTCGAGGATGAATGTTCTCAAGGAAGAGATATTGTAAGACCCCATAAAATTCTAAAGCTTAATACAGTCCTTTAAGCGTGTCAAGGGGGTCCTAGACTTAGAAAATTTTAGCTACATTCCAGAATTAGCTTAATTTTGGCCTTCAAAAGTTAGCAAATTCATTTTTCCACCTTAATTTTCTTTAATGGATAGTAGTTTTATTAATTCATGATCAGAAAGGTCCATAGGTGTTCCCAGAAAAGTTTTGAATTTTTTGAAAACTCGTTTAGATCAACATTAGAAGTCCAAAAGAGTAGACCAAAGCGATCTTGGCATGCTGCATCGCCGATTGCATTGGTCACTAGTTGTGTAGACTGCCAGAGCCAAAACAACTGAGGCTTAATGCGTTCATGGTATGCCGCGTTGGGTATAGCGTCTTAACCCTCGATGCACTACGTCACTCATAGAGTTGGTGCTCAGTTATTTAGTGATTAAATGTTCACATTTTTAAGGGCAAAGGGGTAATTTTACCAATCCTATATAAGATTTAAACACGAGATTAAATCTCATTTACACCAAAATACACCTTTTTCTCTCAAAATCCTCCCAAGAACACATTAGGGTTTTCAATTGGGGATCCAAGTTAAAGCAAATTTCTTCATGAATTATCAAGAATATTCCATCTAGGGTATGCATATTGTTCATTCATGGACTCCTTTCGTCCATAAATCCCAAGAATTAAGTTATCAATTACGAATTGTGATATTCATCCTATGAATTGAATTATGTTCATGTGTTGTTGTTGTATGAATTCCAAGATGGAACCTGTATTATGTATTTATGAAATTACGCTAATATGTGGACTGAAATCATGAAATTAGGTTGAATTGAAAAGAAAGGTTGTGTTAAATTTATGCTCATGCCTAAGCCTTAAATCATGCAACCTAAGTGTTTGATAAAATGCCTAGGAGAATAGAAATTATGCTTGATAGTTAGACTGTGACCCAAGTTGTGAATGTATGTGTTCCCCTATGTTTAAAATGATTTCCATGAGGATTGTTGTGTAATGCAATTGCGTGACGATATGATCATGATATTAAAATGATGAAGTTAAGACATGATCATGTGAATTCTAAGCTATGTACAAGATTATGATAACCATGTGCTTCATTAAATATCCCCTACTGTCGTAGTATGAATTGTTGATATTGGCCATGTATTCAAAAAAGTCATGCTTTGTCAGTTTCCTTCTATTGATTCCTGAGGGTACTTGTACCCGAAAGATATAGCTGTGTATATAGAGCTAGTGTCATGTTTCACGATTTTCTCTATCAAGCCATGATTTATAGAACTTATTCAGTCACGTGACTCAGCTAATCTCAGTAAATTCAGAAATCTCAATAGTATTCCATTAGTAATAGAACTCCTTGAATTCAGTCTAGTCCAGTTCAGTTAATTATGTTCAGTATCTATTCAGATGGGAGTAGGAATTAGCACCGAGCAAATCCAAGGATGGGAACTCACCTGTTATACGAGGGCGTGATTCTTAGAAGTAATCTTTGTGTTCCTGAACTACGTAGCCAGTGTAGGCTAAGATATCATAGTCTGTTATATGAGGGTAGATAAGGTGTATTAGCCTTTTATATGAGGGTTACCACCATTCTCACTAGAGTTACCTATTATATAAGGGTTACTCACAGATTTTCCTTACTAGTGGCGCGGTATGGACACCCTTCCAATTGCGGTTACAGATTGGACCCCAACTCAACTATCTTGAAATTATTTAGGGCATGATGGTTAGATAAATACTTCCTATAGTTTCAATTATAGAATCATGATTGTCGGATACAGCCATTTAGTTTCAGCAATAGAACTCAGATAGTTCTACAAAATTCAGGACTGTCAGATATAGTCAACTCAGAATAGTATGGAACTCAGCTAGCTCCATCAGAACATAGATGTCAGATAAAGTCGCTCAATATCTATTATATCAGTTAAACCAGTAATATCAATGATGTCAGTTATCAGTAACGCATGTTACCAGTAATCAGTTTCAGGACTGTCAGATACAGTCAATCAGACCAATTCTTCATAGTCAAAACTATTAAAAAAATCATTCCTTTATTAGTAATATACCATCAGATCCCCAGTATGAAGTAGACTCAGTTATCACTATCAGTTAACCCAGATGTAAGTAAATCAGTACTCATAACTCAGTACCTAGTGCCAGTATGGTCTCAGTTACAGTTACTTGTTCATGCATGTATTCTCACATTCATGTTAGATAGTTATTAAGTATTGTTCATGTATATGAATCCTTGCATTTAGCTTACCTCACATGCATACCAGTATATTCAATCATACTGACACATTTGAGCTATGGTGTTTTACTTTACGCCATAGGTGCAGAAGCACGAGCTCCAGAGCATCAGTAGCATGCCGGTATCCAGTAGTTAGATTTAGCAGTGAGTCCTCATCCTTCGGGGATATGATCATTAATTTAGCATTTGAGTACTTAGTTTATTTCAGTAATTGGAGTTAGTTGGGGACATGTCCCATCAACTCCTAATTGGAGTTAGTTGGGGACATGTCCCATCAACTCCTTATTCAGACAGTTTAGAGGCTTTTAGACTATAGCATATTCAGATAGTTTATTTAAGTTTTGGGTATTTCTATACCCCATTTAAATATTATTTTATCAGATTTTATGTTTCAGATTTAAACCTTATGGCCTTGCAGCCTATGTTTCCACATCTATACACGTATATTATGCAGTATTAAGGTACAGATATTAGTCATGGGTTAGCTTGTGGTCCTTTGGGGTCATGAGCAATATGTAGCATTTTGGGTACCAGATTCGGGGAATTACACTAACTCTGCACTCTTCCTAGAGTCACTCCCATGATATCTCTGTGACTTTCTAAACCTGGTCGAGGAACTCCTGTGGACCCTCTTCGGACTTAGAACCGAAGAATAGGGGAGGATTCATTTGGGTAAAGTTCTAAACTGTGGCTGCAGCTGAATTGGCCACTAGGTTGGTCGGAACAGTAGCTAGCCGTTCATTCTGAGTTATGACTGAATTAGCTAGAGTAGTAAATGCAATCCTGAATTCTGCATGGGAAATATATTCATCCAGGGGATCTGCCTGAACGGGCTGAGGTGCTGACTGATTATCGATTCTTCTTTTGCTAGCCCTCTTGGAAGGCATATTTTGCAATAGAGAGAAAGAAGCAGATCAGACTGAAAAAATAATTGGAGATTATGCTCATTGGTATGACATGAATACTGAAAAAATGGAAATTGTTCCTAAAATATCTCATAGCCTCTTGCACTTAAGTGTCGTGTACAACACACCCATGTACAAGACTCTACTAGATGTGGCTTTTTCAGACTTCCCAGGACACTGTTGAACCTTAGGCTCTGAGACTAATTTTGTAACGCCATGAATCTAGTACCCGGAATGCTACACGGTGCTCATGATCCGAAGGACCACAAGCTAACCCATGACTGATATCTGTAACTAAGCACTGAATAATATACTATAAATATGTGGAATATAAGTTGTAAGGCCATAAGGTTCAAAATTGAACTAATACTGAATATAAAATAATGAATGTAATGGGGTATAATAATACCCAAAACATAAATAAATTATTTGAAACATGTTGTAGTCTGAAAGCCTCTAAACTGTCTGAAATCTATGGAGTTGTTGGGACATATCCCCAACAAAATCTGAACTACTAAAATAATAAAGTAATAAAATAACCATGCTATCCTCAAATGATGAGGACTCACTGCTAGTTTTGCTGCTGAACGTCTGATCTACTAAGGACTCTCAGGAGATTGTGCTTCTAAACCGATGGCATAAAACATCATAGTGCAAATGCGCCAGTATATTGAATATACTGGTATAAACGTGAGGTAGGTTGACTACAAAGGGTTAAAATACACGAACAATGCTAACTAACTGTATAATATGAACGTCAGAATGCATGCATGAATACTTACTGTAATTGAGATCATGATAACACTGACTCATAAATTCTGATAATATGGATTTTTTGATATCTAAGTACTAATACTGGGATACTGAATGACTAAATCTATTGAGTACGGAGGAACTGATGTGTTATTACTGATAAAGAAATAACTGTTTCTGACATTTCTAATTATGAAGAACTGGTCTGATTGATTGTATTTGATAGTCCTGAAATCTGAATACTGGTAACATGAATTTTGTATAATTAATATACTATTAACTGGGTGACTATGTCTGACAGTCCTGAAATCTGAAGGAACTAGCTGAGTGTTATTACAGAGACTGAGTGACTGTATCAGACAGTCCTGATTTTGTAACTTAAAACTGTGGGAGAATTTATCTAACCAACATGCCCCTAATAATCTATTATATCTGAGTTGGGGTACAATTTGTAACCCAAATTGGAAGGGTGTCAATACCGCGCCAATAGTAAGGACAAGCTATGAGTGATCCCTCATAAAGCAGGTACTCAATGAAACACGGTGGGACTCTTATATAATAAGTTAATCCACCTCATCTACACTCAAAATAGCAGGTTTGATATCTCAACCTACATTGGTTATGTAGTTTTGGAGCGCAAAGACAGCTTCTAAGAATCACACCCTCTAATCACAAGTGAGTTCCCATCATTGGTCTCACTCGGTGCTAACTCCTACTCCCATCTGAATAGACACTGAACATGATAAACTAAACTGAATTAGACTGAGTTCATGGAGTTCTGTTGACTGGCAGAATACTACTGAGATTACTGAATTATTGAGCTTTCTAAGATTTATTGGGATTATTGAGTTTACTGAATTTTCCTATGTCACATGACTGGCTGAATTCTACTGAACATGGATTGACTGAGGATATCATAAAACATGACACTGGCTCTAGGTACACAGCTAAATTGTCGGGTACAAGTACCTCGAGGACTCGATAGAAGGAAACTGACAAGGCATGACATTCTTTAATACATGACCAACATCAACAATCCATAATACAATAAGTTGGGAATTTCATGAAGTACAAGGTTATCATAATCTTGTACCTAGAATGAATGCATATAATCAATGTCATAATTTCATATTCTACCATCATAAGCATTTCAACAAATGTCTACATTGCACATCAATGGCATGGGATTCCTTCGAACATAAAGGTAAAACATGAATCCATCACTTAAGTCATAATTGAACTATATTACATGATTTCTAGTCTTCTAGGCATTTTATCAAACACCTGACATGCACCACATAGGGAATAGGTATAATCATCAATTAACACCTCATAAACCATTCAATTCATGGATTTTAACTCATTTACTAATGTATTTCCATATTAAAATATTGAGATTCAAACTTGGGAACCATACAACAACAATCACATATACATAATCACTCCACAACATAATATTCATAATACATGATTTAAAACATTATTCTTGGGCTTCATGGACGAAAGGAATCCATGAATGAACACTATGCATACTTGGAAATCTAAATTCTTAAAGTTCTTGGAAAGATTCTTGAAATTGGCCTCGATTTCTTAAGCTAAGATTTTTGCCTCTTGAGAGGGAAGGATTTTAATTTGAAAGGCTAATGGAAAAGTGACCAAATAATACACTCTTAGGGTTAAATCCCATGATTGTGCGGAATTAAAGTCATAGGAAAAGACCAAACGGCCCCTGGGATTTAATATCGCAAGAACTAGAAAATTCCCAATTTTCATCCTTAGAGCGACGCGCCACAATCACACTAAGCCACCAGAATTGGACAATTGAAAAAGGCTCTAACTCTTCGTCCGGGTGTCGGATTTGGGAGAATTTGGTATCGATGGAAAGCTTATTCAATTTTCCACACAACAAAAAGTAAAAATACTGAAAATTCCACATGTATAAAAGTGGATTCATCTTTTAAAGCAAGTCTTTAACATTTTTAGGACGATTTTAAGTTAGGTAGAAGTTTAGGATATTACAACAAGCTAACCATCATGTCCCCAAGTGCGTTCTCTGACCATTTAACAAGCATATAAGGCCTCCAAGGATACTATATCAATCAAAAATGAATATGGGTCAGGAACCCACATCTAATCCACCAAATTATACTTTAAGTCCATCTTCTACCCGGGACTAAGTTAAATAGTCTAAGCCAAGTCCTGGATGAATAAGGAGCCACAATAGTCTTAAGGTAAAAGTTTATCTCAAGCGTTACTCCTAACTCCTTCATTGAAACTAAGTAATTCCCATAAGTGTAGGTAACTAGGGCCAACTTACCCCTAAAATGAGTGTAAAGGTCACTCGTATCTAATAAAAGCAACTAGAGCATTCTTATGCCTTCCTTGAGACGTGAAGTCCAAATAACCAAGATTCTAGCCTGCAAGTCAAGTATTCAAAATACGAATTCAAATGGCCTAAATAATTCCACTAATCTCAAGTATTTCCATTTAATAAATACAACCCTTAGAACACCTCCTAATACAACCTAATATCACAATTATACTATAACATAGCTCAATCTAACAAGGAGTAAGCCTAACCTACCTCAAATCCAAAGAAAACTCAGAAAATGTTAAGCCTTTGCTTTTTTTAAGAAGCTTCTTCAAGGTGCCAAGATATCAAAAACACAATCTACACATCATTACAAGAATTTTGATACCCATATAGAACCAATGTGCTTCGGGTCCAAGTATGACACAAAATCCCGTAAGTGGATCCCACATACGGAAAACACATCTGAGTAGTTCGTTTTAAAATCAATTACACAAGCTCTTATCAATTTTTCCAAGGTTTTGAATAGTTTGTTCACCTGCCCATCCATTTGAGGGTGGAAGGTTATACTAAGGTTCACCTGTGTACCCAGACCTTTCTGATAAGAGCATTACAAATGAGAAGAAAATTGAATGAATAACTTAGCATAATCCTCTCTAAGTAGTTAGTCCTCATAAGCAAGAAGTGAGCATACTTGGTCAATCTATCTACAATGACCCAAATAGAATCATACTAATTTCATGACCACGGAATACCCATAAAAAATCCATATCAATTATCTCCCACTTCCATATAGGCAATTCTATATCTTGAGATGTGCCACCTAGACTCAAATGTTTTGACCTTTACTTGCTGACAGACTATACACTTAGCTACAACATTAGCCACATCCTTTTTCATATTATTCCACCAGTAGATTTCCTTCAAGTTATGATATATAGTGATCGAACCAAGATAAGTTGTATATCTAGACTCATGAGCTTCAATCAAGATCTTTTCCCACAACCCATCTACATCAAGTACGTACAACCTACCTTGATATCTCAAGATACCACCTCCCCTAATCTCAAAATCCATAACCTTTTGCTGACAACATCATTTTTAATTTGCATAAGTATGGGATTCAAAACCTGTTTATCCTTAACCTCAGTACTAAGAGATGATTTAACCACTTCTCAAATGATTAATTCTACATTCTAGAAGTCTACAAGGCAAACTCTAAAATTAGCTAGCCAGTGATTGTCCTTCTTCAATCCTCTTATCTCTCTTCTCAATGTGAGACAGAATCCCTATGGATAACCTACTAAGAGCATCAACAACAACATTATCTTTACCTGGATGGTAGTCCAAACTCATGTCATAATCTATAAGTAATTTGATCCACCACCGCTACTTGCGATTTGATTCCTTTTACTTATACAAACTCTTATAATCTGAATAAATATCTATGTGCACACCATTCACATAGAGATGCCAAATTTTCAAAGCATAGAGATATTAAATCTTCAAAGCAAAGACCACCACTGCCAACTCCAGATCTTGAGTCGGATAATTTATCTCATGAATCTAAAGCTTCCTGGAAGTATAAGCCACAACCTTACCATGGTGTATCGAAACACAATCCATCCCCACACAGGATGTATCAAAATACATAACAAACCCATCTGTGCCCTCAAGTATAGCTTATCCTTCAACTTTTCAAAGTTTTCCTCACAAGCATTGGACCATAAAAACTTTACCTTTTTTTATATTCAACCTCATCAACGGAGCAACATAGATGAGAAACTCTTAACAAATCTCTCATAATACCCAGCCAAGCCCAAAAAGCTCCTAATGTCGATTGGAGTTATGGTCCTGGGCTTCTTCTTAACCGCATAAATATTTTATGGATCTATCTTGATTTTTTCACTAGAAATGACATACCCAAGAATGGTTATAACACTTAGCCAAAATTCAAACTTAGAGGATTTTGTATACAATTCTTGATCCTTAAGGGTCTGTAACATAATTCGAAGGTGATTTACATGATCATCCTCACTCTTGGAGTACACCAATATGTCATCAATGAAGACTATACCAAACAAATCCAAAAAACTATCCGAAAACCTAATTCATAAGATCTATGAAATCAATCGAAGCATTAGTCAACCTGATTGAAATAACCAATAACTAATAGTGGTCATACCATGTTCGAAAAGCAGTCTTAGGAATATTATCTTCCATAATCTTTAACTGATGGTAGCCTGAATGGAGGTCTATTTTTGACAAGCACTTAGCACCCTGATCAAAGAGGTCATCAATCCTAGGAAAAGGGTACTTATTTTTCATGATAGCCTTATTCAACTAGCGCTATACACATCCAAAGAGACCCATTCTTCTTTCACATAAAAAGAACTGAAGCACACCAAGAAGAGACACTAGGACAAATGAAACCTTTATCGAGGAGTTCCATTAATTGTTCCTTTAGTTCTTTTAGCTCTGTCAAAGCCATCCTATAGGGAGGAATGGAATTTGGATGTTTGATAGGAGATCAATACAAAATTTTATTTCCCTATCCAATAGAACCTTAGGAAATTCAACAGGAAAGACTTTAGGGAATTCATTTACCACAGGAATAGATGCAAGGAGAGACTTTTAGAGTTCGAATCCTTAACCCAAACTAGATGATAAAAACACCATTTTAATAAAGATTTTTGATCTATAAGGTAAGATATAAACTTCCTTTTAGGTATAAAGGAACTTCCCTCCCACTCAATTATCAAATTATTAGGAAAGTGAAAAGTAACGTTTCGGTTCCTACAATCTAAAGAAGTATAGCGCATATGGAACTAATCCATTCTTAATATCACATTAAAATTCACCATATATAGCTTTATTAGATCTACCAGGGTATCTGTATGAAGGATGGACACTACACAACCCCTATATACTTTTCTAGCAGCGATAGACTCACCCACCATGGTAGAAATGGAAATGGGGTTGAAAAGACTTTCAAGAACAAAACCAAAGTGTTCAGACATATAATGGGTTAGATAAGAAAGAGTAGAACCCGGATCAAGCAAACAATAAACATCTTATGAGAAACGTTGTAACATACTGGTGAAAATATATGGGGATGCCTTGGATTCCTATCGAGTGGAAAGTACATAAAAGTGATTTATACTATTTCCTTCCCCTAAAGTAGCGCCTTATCTATGGAAGCTGATGGGGAGGCAACCAGGACCCTATTAGCTCGAGTGGCAACCTTAGCTGGAGGGCATTCTCGCTGTGTATAACCTTGTTGACCACATCCAAAAATCACTCTACTTCTAAAATGTAAAAACCCATAATAAAACTTTCCACAAGTACAGCAGGGTAGATAAGATGGGGCTGACTCTGCTATATTAGCATAGTATGGGGCACTATACGTTCGCTAGCCATTGATAGGCTTGGAGCACTGGTCACCTAAATATATAGGGGCTAGAGCATTGGCTGACTTATGAGAGTTTCCCTATGATTTATTTTAAATCATCATATGCCCCCTTTTACACCATTCTAGTGACTTGCCTCTTGATATACACACTTAATCTTCTTGTTCTACCTTTCCTCCATCTTTTCCTACTTCTTTTTCTTATCTTCCATAATATAGACTACCAATCGATATATATCTATGTCATTGTTTGGAATAAATGTCTTACACTTTAACACCAAACCACTAGAGAGACCCAAATCAAATTTCTCATCCTGGATCGCATATTAGACGCAAGCTCAAAAGCACAATGGGATAACTGAGTGAAAATAAATGCATACTCCTTAACACTCATCTTACTCTATTTTAGGTTTATAGACTCTTCAACCTTAGCCTCCCTTAACTAATAAGGAAAGAAGTGATCATGGAAAGTTCTCGAGAACTCTTCCGACATTGTTGGCTCAGCATCTTCACCCCTTAACTTTTCCCACTCATTGTACTATTAATAGCCTACTTTCTTTAACTTATAAGTTGCAAACTCAACCCCATCTGAATCACTAGCATGCATCACCCTAAAAATCTTCTCCATCTTATATTTAAGCCCTTGAGGATCCTCTACAACCTTAGAGCCTTTAAAGGTTAAGAGATTTAGCCTCATAAACTAAATAACCTAAGAAACCTTAAATGAGATGGAGGGAAAGCCCACATAATCAAAATGTTGAGACTGTGATGCCATAATTTGGGCAAGCATATAGATGGACTAATAGAATTTAGCATTTGAGATATCTCTTTGAAGGGATTGGGCATAATTGTTACCATCACGAGGAGCCTGAGGAGGACTAGTAGGAACTAGTGAAAATCCAAGTGGATTAGTGTAGTCAAAAGTGTGGGCCCTATTTTGAGTCTCCATTCCATGAGTAGGGTAAACTTTCTCTTTATTTTACCCAGATAGGATAGAGGTTCCAACTAAGTTATTATGACCATCAGATCTTCATAGTGGGATGATATAAAATGCGAGTAATCTATGAGTTACAAAAGTTTCAAGGTAATTAGACTCTCTAGCCCAAAATAAACATAAGAAAGGGAGACATCCCTATACATATGTAGCATCCCCCTTATAAGTGTGGCATGCTACATACTCGTAAAAGGGTCTCTACTCGACATGAATTTGTGGAAACCCTAGGACCCTAAACCATGCTCTAATAAAAAATTTATCATGACCCAAACTAGGGCTTGGCCGCGACAAGCATCCCAAGCCAACCAAGGACTAAGACAAACCCTAGACTTACCTAAAGAGCATAATAGTGATGATAAATAGAGGAAAAAAACTAAGAAAATAAAGAGAATTTTAGAACTCAAGGGAATTTTGTGATACAAGCCAAATTGCCTCCGAACCTTTAGATGAGATAAGTATGATGCTCGAGTTGGTTTATGACTCCTTAGTTCTATTAAAAGATGTCACATGGATAGAGATTACCATTAATGAGTGTCAAAAGACTTTGATGAGGTCAAACAAGTGCAAAACGAGGCTTGAAATCCCCTTGGTAGGGTCATGGGGCCAAGGTGCTTTGGATCCACTTTTGATCCGCTCTAGAATTTCAAAAGCGGGTAAAAACAACCCCTAGAGGTCCTTTTCTTAAATTTGGGTTACTTTTAAGCCCTAATTACAAAATATTTAGCCAACCTATAAATACTTGGTAGCTAGGCTTATTTAGTTAGACTTTGTTTAATGATGATGATGAATTCATGAAAACTTCATTAGGAGTATTGAATTCTATGAAAAGCAAATGTTGAACCTTGTTTAGAAATGGTGGTTGTAAGGGGGATTGGATCTCACCTTCATAGAATGACCCATGGTAAATATGAGTCATCTTGTTACTCACAGGCTATATGAGTCCGCTAACCCCAATCCGTGGGGCCCCGGTGCATGTTGGATGCATGAACCAAAGTTAAGTTAAAGTTACAAATAGACTAAAGCCACCATACATATAATCCTCATGTTAAGGACAAACCTCTGGTCTTTCATTTAAGGCATGACATCCCTATGTAGACAAACATAGGTTTCGGGTATTGTTCTTGAAGACTTAAACCTTTACAGTGAGATATATAATTCCCATTAAAACCCAATTAAAATAGTTAGACATAATCAATAAGCATGGAGTCATTCATTAGGATTATTCATATTGGTATTGTCTTACCAAGACTTGTAATACATTCATATCATGTCAATAAAATATTTTCATAAAACTTTAATGACTTTTTAACCCCATCATTCAAAATCATGTTTGCCATCATCATTAGATTCCATAAAATCTCAAACCAGTCATAAAGTTCAATACTTTCAATATTTCAAAGAGATGGGGTATCATCTTTGCTCATCATCTTCATACAAATCCTTTTCCAAGGCCTTGAAAGCTATAATTAACGTTCCATATTTCAAGAGATAAGTTAATTGTAAAGGCTTCTTCTTTAAAACCAAATTAGCAATATGGGTTGAGATTCATTCCATTAACATCATAAAAGTTCCATAAGCATTGTGAAAGCTAATTTGTTAATATCCCCATTACTATGAAACCCAAATTCAGTTTATAATCCACCATTTAAATCATGAATAAACCATTAAAATAAGGGAAAACACTATAAGAGTTTAATTACAAAAAACCCTCAACCCTAGTTTGAATCGACATTAAAGAACATGTAAATATTAAGTAGTTTAATACAATATAACCATAATTAAAATAGGAAGTGTACAACATGCCA
The DNA here is from genome assembly GCF_002878395.1 of Capsicum annuum. Lineage (NCBI taxonomy): Eukaryota > Viridiplantae > Streptophyta > Magnoliopsida > Solanales > Solanaceae > Capsicum > Capsicum annuum. The sequence continues at coordinate 34,059,099 of NC_061122.1, forward strand.
GAAAATTGAGAGAATTTTGGAGGTAATGCAAAATTTAGGGCTCAGAGTAGTGAATTCTGGAGATAACCTTGAGTTTCTTGAATTGGGGAATTTTGAGAGGAGAACGGCAGTGTAAAATATTCTAACTGATGATTATAGGGTATAAGAAGGTGTTTCACGTCATTTAATGGGACTAATGGCCAAAAATACCTTTCCCCAATTGAACAAAAACAAAACTAAGGCAAATTTTCCTAACAGTGTGGCATGCCACTATTACTGTTACTAGTCAGCGTGCCACAATATGGATCTTAGGTGGCGTTACATGCCACTATCGCGAAATCTCACTTGTTTGGGGTCCCAAAATAACCCTAAATCCTTTCCAAAACTTTCAAAATTTACCAAAGTCACTCCTTTAATACCCCTTATCATGATTCAAGTCTAAATTTATCATTACACATACGGAAGGGTCCAAAATAAATTGATCAAAATTTTTCTGAGGTCTTACAATATGTGACATAAATTAATAAAATTGGCATATGGGACATATATTACTAATAATTTACTAACTGTATGAAGGGGCATGACACCTGAGATGTATGAGTACGTGGTCAACCAGTATCTGACATTACTGCATGAGCTTGCGTGGATATGTTCTTGGAAAATTTGGTTATCAAAAGGAAGTATCTCTCAAAGGGATATTGTTTCTTAGGGATCCAATGAGGGACAAGGTCTGTCAAATATTGAACTTTCTTGCAGTCAATAGTATAACTGACAGTTGTACTTTTTAGAGGAAAGTTAGTGCACAGCAACAGAGGAGCAATAATTTTTCATTATCAATTAATGAGAAACCTTTTAGGCTTTTACTCCCAGTTTCTTCATATATATGGATCATTATGGGGGAGAAAAACCTAGTTTATGGATAATCAAAATTTCTCATTCTTCTTGCAAAACCAACACAAAAGAAAAGCTCCAATAATCAAGGGACCAGTTTTCTACCAATGAATGTCTTTAGGTATTGGTTTTTAATTCATTGTATTTTTTATCTGACACTGCAAAGTTATTCCTCTTTTGAGAAGCTTGTTGGGTATTTACTTCCTCTCTTATCTTGTCGATTTAAAATATGGCTAGAGTTAGCCATTGTAGTGTTGGGGGCTAGATTTGGTTGTGGTAGTACCTTGTAAGATAGAGTTAGCTTTGGTTGTCTTTATAATGGAGTTATTATAGAGAGTGGTTGTAATAAATTTACTATAAGGATGAGGGATTAAGAGTTTAATTCCTAGGTTGCAAAAGGTTGTAATTTGGAAGTCGCTCTTATTTTAGTGAAGTGATTGAGAAATCCTACTAGGATAGGTCATTGTTTTGCTCTCTTGAGTAAGGAGGTTTCCACATAAAATATTTTTTCTTGTTTACTTTTGTTCTTAGTCATAGAACCTTGTGCAGGACCAGGTTCTTATTACTGCGGCGAACTCATATAGAACTTTCTCTTATTAGCTGAAGAAACTGTTAAGGGACCTGGTCCCTAGTACAGTGGTGGACGTATACAAGACTTCTCCCACAAGATATTACCTACGAATTATTAAATCAACCTTATAGGAGCAGCCCAAAATCACCTTTTCCAAATCTGCAAAATGAAAGATGAATCCATCTATTAGCCCCATATTTGTATATTATGTTTTAATAATGACAAACTAATAAAAGAAATTTACAGGATACACAGAAGATATGATATCATCAATAAAGATCTTCTAGGAGAAAGTTATAGAGGAATAACTCAGTTTATCCCTACCTACAAAGAAGCTAGCATTGAATCTAGAAGTATATCAACCAAGAACTCATCAGATCTAAAAGTATAAGGAAGGTTATTGCCAATTAATCATGATGGCATACCATAAGGAATTATGTAAGAAAAGAATATAACACGCTCTACATAGACATATTTTATATGGATATGTATGGTTGTAAGCTCATGTTTGAGAAAAGAAGTTGTATCACATGTACGGACATAACTGGTAAGGACGTATCATATGGTGTAATTCCTCAATAAAGGAATCAATTCAAATCCATGATTGAGAAGAAATCCTATGGGCTTCCTTATAGAGAAAGAAGCCAAATCGGTTGAAGGAAATATAAGAGAAGATCATAGACTTAACACCTCATGTAACTTAATAGGAAATTCTAAGTATGTCTCAATCTTAGTCTCTATAATGATTTGTACTTCTTAGTTTGAAATAGCTACCAAAGTGAAAGATCGAGTCAACTTAGTCATACTAATTGAGGTTGTGTCACAAGATCTGAATCACAAAATAAGTTTCAGAACTTTTCTGCTACATTTGTACTCTGACTCTACTTTGAAAGACTCTTAAGGAAATCCTTGAAACCCAATGGGACTGGAAGTAGGAACCACATTTGTGTTCCAAACAAGGATAAATCTCTGTATCATTTAAATATTTACTTTTTTATCTACCTCAAAATTTAAACTTAATTTGTTTTGTTGAGTACTCTATTCTATAGGTGAGTTAGCTATCAAGACTGATCATATGACTCAGGAAAGATTTTTTAATTCATATCCCCCCTACCCACCTCTCAAATTTTAATTAGTATCAGAGTAGGTCTCATCAACAGTGTTTCTTAACCACACGTGATCAAAGACTCAATGGAAAACTATCAGATTTCAGGAGCCCTCCTTCAAGATGGACACTCATCCACAAGGCCACTGTGCTACAATGGACAACACTACTCTCACTTGAAGAATAAAATCAAAATTTTTGTTCAGTCAAATGACTTCCAAGACTAATTTGTCATTACGAAGGGAACAATTCCCATTATAGGAATCAAAGAAAAATATAAAGACAAGGAATCATATAGTATTGACTAGGATGACTTTGAAAACTTCAAAGTCACTAAGGAAAAATAAGAGGTAATTTACCCTAATAAAAGAACTATAATTTTACATTATTATGCAGTCAGCGAAGCAAAATATGAAAAGATATCAACCTATAAAACCACAAAGAAAATATGGGAAAAATTTGAAGTAACCTATAAAGGAAAAACCAGAGTCCAAAAAGCAAGTATAAGTGCTCTGTCCAATAGTACGAGCTCTTCAAAGTGGAAGAAAATGAAAGCATGGAATCAATGTTTGTTTCATTCAACAAAATTATATGTGAACTAAAGTTCTTAGGAACGATCTATCCCAACAGTCAGAAAAATTGTATGTGAATTAAAGTCCTTGGGAATGATCTATCCAAACAGTCTGCAAGTCCAAAAGCATGGGAAACTAAAGCTATCATTCAAGAAGATAGGAATCTCCATAATAAGACCTACGACAAATTAAGAGGTAACTTCATTGCCTAGGATGAAAATCATATCAATAGGTACAACAAGAAAGAAAAGAAGAAACCAATAGCTTTTAATGTCATAACTACTAGAGAAGAAGAACCCCTAGATAAGGACAATAGTGAGGGAATGGCTATCATAAATCGTTGAGTAAGGAAGACTCTGAAACTAACATAGTAAAGACCTCAAGGATACAAGAATAATAAATTTACAAAAAATGATAATCATTTCTATGACTGTAGGAAACCTAAACACATTGAGTAAAACTGTCCAAAATTGAGGAGAAGAGCATCCAGGAAAAAGAAAAACTTTGGGGCATGGGGTGATAAAGATGAAACTGAGGAAGAGACAGAAGTGGTCAACATGCGCTTTAAGGTAAGAAGTGAAGTAAGTGAGGTAAGACCATACAACTATCATAATTAAAAAATTCTTCAAACGAATCTTGATATGATGATTGATGAGATTCGAAAAGTTATTGATGAATACAATAAGCTTAATTAAGAAAATAAAAATTATGAAGCTCGATCAAAATGAAAAATTGAAGAGGAAAGATGGAACTAGCAAATTGAACTTGAAGCATGTCAAATTGAAACTGACTTATTTCAAGAAAAACATGATAATGTAAAAATGCAGTTAAACAGCATAAAAAATTACCAAGTCACAGTTCCATAAGATAAATTTCTTTCAAAACTAAAGTAATCTTCTCATCAAGTTTATTTGAGTCAGGTAAAACCTCTTTCTCTTTTCAGGGACTAGTCTACTACACTTGTGGTAAAAAGGGGCACAAAGCACACAACTGCAGACAAACTTCCAAAGGTGTATAGGTTTGGCGACCCAAAGGAAAAACATCTAACCCTCAAGAACTCAATAATACTTGGGTATCTGAACAAAATTAATCTTCTTTTGTTGTAAGAACACATACACAAAATCTATAAGAAATAAATACGGGTCATCGATAGTGGATGTTCCAGACATATGACCGATAAGAAAGAAAGTTTTTATTCCCTAAAGAAAATTTAAGGTAAATTAGTCAGATTTAGAGATAATGCCAAAGGTGGTGTCATTGGAGTAAGCTTAGTGAAGCTCTACTCCTCCTGTGAACTTATTGACGTCTATCTCATGGACGGACTCAAACACAACTTGTTGGGTATCATTCAATTATGTGACGCAGGATTAGGAGTATTCTTTAAAGCTGAGAGTTTCTCCATCAAACATGAAAAAGGAGATATTTCTCTTATTAGTGAATGTGTTGAAAATATTTATATTCTTAATAATCCTGATTTTGCTACTCTAACTTGTCGCTCTGTACAAACCAACGATAAATAGTTGTGGCACAGAAAACTTAGGCATGCCATCAAGAAACTCTCTAGACTTGAACTGGTTGAAGGTATGCCAAAGCTAAAGTTTTAGAAGGATCATATATGTGATACTTGTCAACTTAGTAAATGGACATCATTTAAATTCAAAGATATTGTCGCTACCACCAACCTCTTCAAATAATCCACATGGATTTATTTGGACCCACCAAGACCGCAAGTATTAGTGGAAAAAGATACGTATTTGTTATTGTTAATGATTATTCTTACTTTACTTGGACAATATTTCTTGCTCACAAGCAGGAATTATTCACTAATTTTGAGAACATTTGTAAAAGAGTACAAAGAGAAATAGAAAATTTCATCACCTAGGTTCATAGTGATCATGGAGGAGAATTTAAAACTAAAGCTTTTAAGGAATACTATGCTCAAAACGGCTACTCTCAGAACTTTTTATCTCCTTGATCTTCCGAAAAAATGAATGTGGTTGAATGAAAGAATAGATATCTTCAGGAGATCCCAAGAATCATGCTTCTAGAACAAAATCTATCAGATTGTTTTTTGGCAGAGGCAGTAAGCACAAATGTCACATTCTCAACAAATGTCTCATCAGATCAATTCTAAAGAATACTCTCTATGAGGTGTGGAGAGAGACAAAGCCTAATATCATTTATTTTCATCCTTTTCGATGCAAATATTTTATCCATAATAATGGTAAGAGTAACTTAGGGAAGTTTGACCCACGAAGTGATGAAGGTATTTTTCTTGGGTACTCTCCAACTACACGTGTTTATAGAGTTTATAATAAATGGATATTATGTTTTGAAGAATTTATTCATATTGTATTTATTGAAACTAATCACTCTCCTACAAGCTTGAGTTTTGATGAGCAGTAGCCAAAACAAGAATAATTTCTGGATAATCAACCGATAACTCTACTATAGTTCATCTAGAGTCAGCTCCCATTGATGAAACAACAAAAACAAATGTTCCAAGAGAATTGAGAACAATGCAAGTTTCCCTAACTAATTTATTATTAGAAACCAAGATTATAAGATAAAGACAAGAGACTCATTAAGAAAAGAGGGTTTATTGCTCTTGTGTCTCAAATCGGCCCAAGAAAGGTGATGAGTCCCTCAAAGATGAGTCATGGGTCCTGTTCATGAAAGAAGAATTAAAACAGCTTAAATGAAATCAAGTCTATAACCTAGTTACAAAACCTAAGAACTGTTCAATTATTGGAACAAGATAGCTCTACAGGAATAAATTAAACGAAGAATATAAGGTTATCTGGAATAAGGCTAGGCTTGTAGCTCAAGACTACTCCCAACAGGAAGGTATTGATTATAATGAAACCCTTGATGCTATAGCAAGGTTAGAATCGATTATAATTTTGCTAGTTTTTTCAGCCTTCAAATTCTTTAAATTATATCAAATGGATGTTAATATTGCATTTCTAAATGAGTTTATTCATAAGGAAGTTTATGTAAAAGAACCTGTTGGTTTCAAAAATCCATCCTATCCAAATCATGTTTTAAAATTATCAAAAGAACTCTACAGTCTCAAACATGCCCCAAAGGCTTGGTATAAGAAGTTAAGTACTTTTCTATTAAACAATAATTTTTGAAGAAGTAAAGACATACCACTGTTTTTACTTAAAAGATATATTCTAATCTACTTATTGTGCAAATTTATGTTGATAATATTATCTTTGGTAGTCCTAACGTCTTCTTGTGTGAGAATTTTGCAAATTTAATAAAAGGAGAATTAGAAATGGATCTCATGAGAGAACTCACATTCTTCTTGGGGCTACAAATAGGAAGAACTCACATTCTTCTTGGGACTACAAATAAAGAAAATTCCTAAAGGTTCTTTTATCAGTCAAGTCAAATATACAGAGGAACTTATCAAAAAAATTTGCAGGGAAAAAGAAAAGGCTTACGGAACTCCAGTGAGTCCCTTCACAAGTCTCGATTTAGACACATCCGAGAAATATATTGATGAAAATACATACAAAAGGATGATTGGATCACTCCTCTACTTGACCATAAGTCGACCATATATTATGTTCAACGTATACAAGTGTAAAAGGTTCATGTCTCTCCCAAAGAGTCCCATCTGACTATCGGCTAAAGAATTATTTGATATCTCATTAGGACACAAAGCATTGGACTATGGTACCCTCGTTCCTCACACTTTGATTTAGTTGGATATTTTGATGTTGATTTTGAAGTAGGTAAGAATGACAGAAAAAGAACTAGTGGGACATGTCAGATTCTTAGAAATTGATGTGCTAGATTTTTGTAGCACATTTAAGACTTTTTAACTTAAAATAATTGTAAGTTCTTAAGTAATTATTGGTGTTTTTGATGTTATATATTAAAATTTTGAAGAAATTCAAGATGCAAGGAAATAAATAGCAATGGAGAAAAAGAGCTAAAATCTGAGCAAAAAGAGCTGAAAACATAGCTGACGACGACCGTGATAAGTCGCCAGCCTCGTGATAGGCTATCAGCATTGGCGTCATCCATAACCAAAGAGTTGAATTTTGAGAGGAAGTTCTGAAGACATTGGTGACATGGCATCAAAATGTTGATAAGGCATCACGATGGGTGTCAGCCTAAACCAGAGAATTAAGCTTGAAGAAAAAATCTGATGATGTTGGTGATATGCCATCAGATCGGTGATGCGGCGTTAGCTACATCATCATCCTAAGAAAGTTTTTGAAGGAAACTAGAGCAATTCTGACGCCATCCATGATAAGGCATCAGAACCTTGATGTGGTGTCAGCGATGACGTCACCTAATTCGAAGAATTTTATGATTTTTGTTATTTTATTTCCATAATTTGGGTTAAGTATAAATAGCATCTTTTAGGGTTTCATGGGGCATCTTGGACATCTAAGAACGTCTGGAACTTATTCCAAAGACGACTTTACTTTTCTTTAGTCTCTTAACTTAGAAATTCAATTTTGCATCCTTTGATTTAGTTGTGGGAATTCTTATTGTACTTGAAGGAGAAACAACTTTGAATTTCATCTTTTGTATGTTCACTTGCTTTAAGTTATAAATTCAATATTTGTTATCTCTTTCTATCTTATGAGCAACTAAAAAACCCACTACTAGGGTTGTGGGATCTATGATTATTATTTTATTGATTTAATAGTTGGATTAGGGTTTGAGTGATTGTGGGAACGTCTTGAAATTCTGTTGTTTTAACTTAAATATATTGGTTGCAAATATTAGGTTATGCCTTAGGTTTTCTTTGCTTCTAACGGAGAAATAGACTAGAGGTCGTTGATTATCAACAGGGACTCAGAAGCTACCAACCTTCTATTTAATAATTGATGTCGTAACTGGATCAATCTAACTGAGATAACATCCGGTTGAAAATAGATAAGTTATCTAAGTTTGAGGAAATTAGATAATAAATTGTCTAGTGAGGTCGAGAGATAAGTCAGATAGTATCATCGGTAGGGATAATCTATTGTTCCGACCCATCACGATAATCATGAACAGTTATTATTCAATGGAGATTAATAGTCATAGTGATCACAACCCTAGTTTCTCTATATCATTGATTTGAAATATTGAAATCTAAGTTTTGAGTTCTAAAATAAGTTAAAACGTTAGAAGTTGTTTGATTGATAAAACCCCTATTTTGTCTTTTCTTATTATTTATTTGAATTTAGCTTGTAGCTATAGATTCGAACTAGTTTAATTGCCACTCACATTGTTCCCTGTGGATTCAACCCCAACTTCAAAGTTGGGTAAATATATTGACGACAACTGCCTTACACTTATTTGAGGTGTAAGTTGAGCGTTATCAAAAATGGTATCATTGTCGGAGAACAATTTGGCGTATTGAGTTGGTTTGGAATTTTAGCCTACTTGCTTGAATTTAAACTTGTAAATATTTGTTTTTAATTTTCTTTTATTTCTTGTTTTAGGTAGATTTTTATTCTAATTTACTTATTACTATGGCATCTTGGAATAAACATGAGTTTAGTGGTTGGAAATCGTATCTTGATGATCTATGTCCATATTGTGATGGACCTCACCTTTGACAAGATTGTAAATATGATCCTCGGAGAGAGATATGTGCACCATATCCAGCCTACTGGGAGTATAATTATTCTTTATGTGGTGGTCAAGATGGACATTGGAGTGATTGCCCAAATGCCCCTTCCCCCTATTACGCTAACCCAAGTTCTAGTTCTTCTTATGAGTATGACAGGTCTTATGGTCAATAAAAGGAAGAATAAAGCACTAGAAAGAGTGACATTGAAGTTATGCTTAAACTAATGTTGGATCGTACAGACACAATGAATGATACCATGTGTGACATATGTCAAGACATTAGGGCATTTACCGAGAAAAGAGAAAGGATAGAAGAGATGGATATTGAGGTAAATCATCCAAAACACTTTTCTACATTATGTTTAGATGATATCTTGTCTGTGGAATTATTTAAAATAATGAAAGAGAGTGACAATGAAGACAAAGATTTCTATATTGATAATGAGCTTGATGTTGATCAACCATTGGAGATTTTCCAACCAACCGATCCAACCATGAGGGATGATGCCAAGATTGAGGGAATCGTGCTAAAGGCAAAAGAAGAAGCCAAGCCAATCTCTTATGAAGACTCTAGCCCAATTCAAAGTAAAAATGTTGAGAAGATGAATAAAAGTGAGTGTGTAGAGGATAGTGTAAATTTTGAAGTAGGATTTGTTGGGCCACACTCGAAGCATTTTTCCACATTATGTTTAGATGATATCTTGACTGTGGAATCATCTAAAATAGTGGGAGACTGTGAAGACGAGGAACAAGAATTCTATATTCTTTATTTTACACTTGATAAGCAACACAAAAACACACCTCACTTTAAAACTAAGTTGTTTACCATGCATCATCCATTACTCAGCTTCTTAATCTTTGTACCACCTCCCTATGAGCGAAAAAACAAGATGGACTCTAAGTTGGGGGTGAATTTTATATCCTCAAGATAGAGGAAAAAGCTGAGTTGGGTCATACCGCGACACTACATTAGGCGCTTCTTGGAAGGCAACCCAAGGTATTTTGTTGTTTGTATTTATATTGTATGATTGACATCAGATCTTCGCACCCATGGTGCCACAGAATGTTTCTAACTCTGTTATTTTGGATTGACGCATTGGGAACACTGCATGATATTAAGTTGAGGGTAGGGCTACTTGTGGGTGTGATGTCCTTCTGGGGTTTTTGTTGTCGTGCCTCTTTTTCCCGGAGTGTTGTTCCTAGTAGAGCCAGCATGTTTAGGCATATTATGTTTGTTTTGTGATGTGTTGTAGTTAACTGGAGAAAAATAAGTATCTGGAGCAGTTGACATATTTTTGTTGATTTTCAAGACCGATAAACACCTCTCCGTTGGTCTGTTTTATAACTATGTGATATGCATTTATATGTGGCTACAGTGAATCTTTTTATGGAATTAGTACTAGGTACATGATAATCACTGCTAACAATTGTATGAACCGAACGGGTAGTAGCTTGTGATGTACCATTGTGTCATATGTGTGTAAGGTCTTACTCAATTCCCTATGTGTGTTGAATCTAGAACTTGCCTGGTTAGTCTTACCTTAGTTGAAAGATAGGGGTTAGGAAAGGATCATAGGCCGTTTTGATTTTTATGTCAATTTTTTTTGCCTAAATGAACTTTCCTGTACGTGTGATATCTCTTGATCCCTATTTTGAGCCTGAATTGACCATTTCTTTCTATGACACCTATCACCTTTCCGTTTAGATCATAATTAACCTATTTTGGCCCTGGTCCTCCTTGGACACTGTGCACCTAGACTTAGGTAAACAACCTAAGTTGTGGGTGGCTATCATAGGGGTACGTGATGTAAACTGGGTATGAAGAAAGGAAGAACAAAAGGAAAAAAATAAGTGAAAAATAATAAAAAGTTGGGTGGTGTGGAAGAAGAATAAGAAAAGAAAAAGAATGAAAATTAAAAGCCACATCCATCCTGAATAATGTGTGATCAAGAAAAGGAGAAAAAAAAGAAAAAGGTTAATAAGTGAACCCCAAAAGTTAAGGCAGTGCCAAGGAGGCTTAGTCACTCTAAATTCCATTGAATATCATGCCATCCCTTAGCCTACATTACAAGCCGAAGAAAAGACCTATAGTGATCCTAACTTATCTGTATGGTATTTGGCATGCATTGATTGGAATTACTTTTTGAGAGTGAGTGTCTCTTGACCGTCCTGGTATTGACATGCTTGAGTTCATATATGAGTGAGGAGGGACTTCTTTGTTGTAAAGGCACATCGGTCTCATTGCTAACTGTTAACTTATTTGGATAGTGTAATATTGGTACATGCATGGGTGTTGTTGCTGAATTGATGCCATATCCTGATTCCTTTGGGTCACATTGTTAATCTTCCTTGATATGCACAATTGGATTTATAAGTAATTGAACGCAGAGATTGGAATGAGTTTTGAGCTAAACTTGATAATCAACTTTGATAGGTATCTTATGTGCCTCTTGTTTAAGCATCGTAGTATGGTTGTATGTAGTTGCTTGAGGACAAGCGATTGTTTTAAGTTGAGGGTGTTGATGTGCTAGATTTTTGTAGCACATTTAAGACTTTTTAACTTGAAATAATTGTAAGTTCTTAAGTAATTATTGGTGTTTTTGATGTTATTTCTTAAGATTTTGTAGGAAAGTCAAGATGCATGGAAATAAATAACAATGGAGCAAAAAAGCTGAAATCTGAGCAAAAAGAGCTGAAAACATGGCTGACGACAACCGTGATAAGTCGTCATCCTTGTGATAGGCTATCAGCATTGGCGTCATCCCTAACCAGAGAGTTGAATTCTGAGAGAAAGTTCTGATGACATTGGTGACATGGCGTCAAAGAGCTGATAAGGCGTCACGATGGGCGTCATCCTAAACCAGAGAATTGAGCTTGAAGAAGAAATCTGACGACGTTGGTGATATGCCGTCAGAACAGTGATGCGGCGTCAGCTACATCGTCAGCCTAAGACAGATTTTGAAGGCAACTAGAGCAATTCCGATGCCATCCATGATAAGTCATCAGAACCTTGACGTGGCATCAGCGACGACGTCACCTAATCTGAAGAATTTTATGATTTTTGTTATTTTATTTCCATAATTTGGGTTAAGTATAAATAGCATCTTTTAGGGTTTCATGGGGTATCTTGGACATCTAGGAATGTCTAGAACTTATTCCAAAGACGACTTTACTTTTCTTTAGTCTCTTAACTTAGAAATTCAATTTTCCATCCTTTGATTTACTTGTGGGAAATTCTTATTGTACTTGAAGGAGGAACAACTTTGAATTTCATCTTTTGTAAGTTCACTTGCTTTAAGTTATGACTTCAATCTTTGTTATCTCTTTCTATCTTATAAGAAACTAAAAAAATCCACAACTAGGGTTATGGGATCTATGATTATTATTTCATTGATTTAATAGTTGGATTAGGGTTTGAGTGATTGTGGGAACGTCGTGAAATTCTGTTGTTTTAACTTGAATCTATTGGTTGCAAACATTAGGTTATGCCTTAGGTTTTATTTACTTCTAACGGAGAAATAGACTAGAGGTCGTTGATTATCAACAGGGACTCAGAAGCTACCAACCTTCTGTTTTTAATGATTGATGTCGTAACTGGATCAATCTACCTGAGATAACATCCGGTTGGAAATAGATAAGTTTTCTAAGTTTGAGAGAATTAGATAATAAATTGTCTGGTGAAGTCGAGAGATAAGTCAGATAGTATCATCGGCAGGGATAATCTGTTGTTTCCACCTATCACGATAATCATGAACAGTTATTATGCAATGGAGATTAATAGTTATAGTGATCACAACCCTAGTTTCTCTATATCATTGATTCGAAATATTGAAATCTAAGTTTTGAGTTCTAAAATAAGTTGAAACGTTAGAATTTTGTTTGATTGATAAAAACCCATATTTTGTATTTTCTTATTATTTATTTGAATTTAACTTGTAGCTAAAGTTTCGAACTAGTTTAATCGCCACTCACATTGTTTCCTGTGGATTCGACCCCGACTCCGAAGTTGGGTAAATATATTGACGACGACCGCCTTGCACTTATTTGAGATGTAAGTTGAGTGTTATCAGAAATACCCTAATTTAATGGAATAGCAAGAAACAAACTTCAATTGCACATATTAATAACTAAAGCAGAATACATATCAATTGGAAGTTGCAGTACTCAAATTTTGCGGATTATACATCAATTACTTAATTTTAATTTGTTTATTGAATCTGTGCCTATAATGTGTGACAACACTGGTGCAATTAGCTTATAAAAATATATTGTGCATCACTCTAGATCTAACATATAGACATCAAGCATCATTTTAATCGAGATCATGTAGAAAATGGAGATTTTTATTTAACATTTGTTGATTTGGAAAATCAGTTGGCTGACATTTTCAACAAAACCTCTGTTAGAAGAAAGGCTTTGTTCCTTAAGACAAAGCCTTGGAATAACATGCATTAATGATATTTGATTTATTTTTTTAATTTTATTTTTTATTTTATTTTTATTTTTGGTATACCCTTTTCTAAATCGACATCATAATTTATGTTTTACCATCCTCTCATGCCATTTTTTCTCTCTCTCCATAATTGTAGCCTCTTTACCTTTCTCTTTCCCCAAATGTCATGACACGATTTACACGTCATGATGGAACCTACTAATTTTGACCAGTAGGTAAGCTAATACCATAACCTAGAGCTAACAGATTTGATTAATTAGGTAAGAATTGTCCAACTAGGCCAAAATCAACAAACACAAGATATACATAAACAGTGTTCTGATATGAAAAGATAATCAACTATTGATACCAATCCCACGACTTGGTAATATTAGTACAAGAGCACCTAAATACGATAGTAAAAGAAATACAACCCATGATTCTTAAATAGTTAATACATCAGTCTTGAATACAAAAGACTGAATCAAATATAGAAGGAAACGGGTGACTCAAAACTCCAAAATCTAGCCCTATCTCCAAAATGTCAACACTACACGAACTCAACTCAATGACGGTAGCTAGTACTTGAATGTGCATCGAAAAGGTACAGAAGTGTAGTACGAGTAACAAAGCAAAGGTTACTCAGTAGGCACATCGGACGACTGAGCTAAGTCATGATATATAGATGATATAATGCAAGATAAACATATCTAAGTCAAGGTATAGAATCGAACCTGAATCATCTCCATCATCACTGTATATAATATAAGTAATAAACCAGAATAATAATCTACCATAATGTTTCATCACATGTCAACACCATCATGCGTAAGAAATAATAATTTGGAATCATAAAACAACACGAACACATTCACAAGCAACACAAGTACAAAGTTGGTGCCTATACACAAACTAGTGCATAGAGTAAAGGAACCCATCACGGCGTTCCATACCACAAGAGAGTACACCAAAGGAAATAAAAATCATTTATACATAACCAACGACATATCCAAATCTCAATATTCTTCAACCATATTCTACATTTATCAACAATCGAACATTTTCTCTTCTTCGGCTAGGCAACAACCTAGACCATAGGTCTTTATTCCATATTATTATCATCATTAGACATATATAATCCATAATTTCTAACTACCACATTTTAAATAAACAAGGTTCATCAAATAGTATATTATATTTCTAGCCATCAAATAATATAGTAACTTAATAGACTAACTAGCCACCACTTAGCTTATTTCGTTAATCAATACTCCTTGATTAATTCATACTTAATGCAACATTACCCACTATGTGAATCCTCAATTTTACACAAGATACCACTTACCAACTAGTCTCGATTTGTCATTAAGAAATGACCATTATAATACCCTCTAATTATCACTACTTAGAACTATCCCACTTTATAAGTAGTTAAAACTAGTGATGTCAAACCATACCATAAGATCAACATCATATCCTCATTTCACATATGGATGTATACATATATAAGCATATGTATAAATATAATTTCCATATATAATTCTATCCAAACTCGAACCACTAAACATACTCATAGGCATATCAATAATCATCCTCCGGCCTTGTCGGGCATTATCACATCATCATCATATCCTCTATCCTTTTTAGGCATCATCATAATATCAATATATTCTCCGGCCATACTATGCATCAATATAATTAACACCTCCGGCAGAGTAAAATCGGGTATCATCATATCATAACAATAGGCAATCAATATCAATAATCAAAGATAAAACCCAGAAGGACTGAAGTAAATAGCGAGCCCTACAAGAGCTAAACTAAATGACAAGCCCCACAAGGGATGAGATAAAGTGAAAGCCTCACGAGGGCTAAAGTAAAGAGAAGTAAGAAAGAAATACCTTCATATATCCTCCTTCGACATCAAGGACAATTTATCAATAGGTGTATCAATCTATATAGCATGAATATTATGATGCTTTACTGGATTCCATATGGTTAGTTTCATATCATCACATGTAGTGAATAAACATACCTTCTAGAGCTCATAGAATTTGACTTATAATCTAAAAAACAAGAAAGTTTTCCTATCATAACCAATAGCTTGGCTACTTGGCAAAAGAATATCATAAATAATATCATAGACCAAAGCCTGAAATAATTGTCTAGTCAATGAACCACATGGCAACATAGTTATGGACTTGATTAATAGTGAAATACATAGCTACTCATAGAATTATACATAATTTAGTCAACAACCAAATTTGTTACTTCTAATGCAATCACCATAATTCATTTACTGATGCTCGCCATCATGTCCCCGAGTGCGTTCTCTGAGTATTTAACAAGCATCTAAGGCCTCCAAGGATACTATACCAATCCAAAATTAATATGGGTTAAGAACCAACAACTAATCCAACAAAGTATACACTAAATCCATATTCTACCCAGGACTAAGCTAAGTGGTCTAAGTCAAGTCTTAAATGAATAGAGAACCACAATAGTTTTAAGGTAAAAGTCTATCTCAAACATTACTCCTAACTCCTTTATTGAAATTAAGGCATTCCCACAAGTGTAGGTAACTAGGGCCTACTTACCCCTAAAATGAGTGGCAAGGTCACTCTCATTTAACAAAAGTAACTAGAGTATTCTTATTCCTTCCATGAGACGTGAAGTCCAAATAACCAAGATTCTAGCCTACAAGTCAAGTATTCCAAAATATGAGTTCAAATGGCCTAAATAATTCATCTAATCCCAAGTGTTTCCATTTAACAACTACAACACTTAGACCACCTCCTAATCCAACCAAATATCATAATTATACTATAACATAGCTCAATCTAACAAGGAGTAAGCCAAACCTAACTCAAATCCAAAGAAAGCCCACGAAATGCTAAACCTTTGCTTTTTCTTTCTGAGAAGCTTCTTCAAGGTACCAAACTATCAAAAACACAATCTACACATTATTACAATAATTTCAATGCCTATATTTTACCATTGTGCTTTGGGTCCAAAAATGACAAAAAAAACCTGCAAGTGGGTCCCACATATAGAAAATGCGTCTTCGAGATAAACTTAACGTTAAAAATTATTAGGAAATAGTAACCCTCAATAATCAAGTAAAAACCAAGCTTATTTGGGCTTAAATCATGGCCTGAATCTAATTGGGATTATGGTCAAAAATTCAAGAAATTAGAGCATGAAATGGAAAAATTCTTACCTCAAATATATTATTAATCATGAATATATATATATATATATATATATATATATATGTGTGTGTGTGTGTGTGTGTGTGTGTGTGTATGTGTTTATCAAGATTCTAATCCCCCCCCTCCCAAGAATCAATTTGAAGTTACTAAGTCATTCTAAGGCTGCGAGGGTCCAAAGGAAGTGGAAAATGGCAAAAATTCAACCAAAGGGGATTTTTATAGTACCGCGGTAGCACTTATATGAGGTCCACAAGGTCAAAACTTATTTTTGACCTCCCAGATTTATTCGGACTCCAATAAATTCATGATTTTGAACGCATTGGTAAATTCATATTTTCTATTCAAGGTTTTTTAGACCAATTTTAGGCCCCACACTATGTCTACCAATTTTCTCACTTTTGGATCTGTAGGCACAGATAGAATTTTCATCCAAGTTCATTTCACTGAACTTTTTACTCAACGGCCATCCGGAACCAGCAAAGACTTCTAAACGGAGATTGGTCCTAAAACTAACCAAATTTCCTAATAACCAAACTATTATTTCCAATAAGTTATAAATCACTTGGGGAAGCTATGGAAAATCTCTAACGGTAAAAATAAGTGAACAGTACAAAAAATGACATGAAGGGTCACTACACCAAAAAAGTTTGACATCCCTTCTTTTTACCTGTCTCCTCCATTCACTTCACACTTCTTCAACTTCCCCCTTATTCACTCCATACATTTTCATCTTTCAAACCATTCATCTCCCTCACAACCTTTTTAAATCCCTTCCAAGCCTATCCTTCCCAATATGATAAGAACTAGATCAATGGCTAATCTTCCTAAAAACCCTCCATATTTCCATTCTAACAATCATGATCCTATTCTCATCTATGGTTCCTCTGAGGAAGCCTCTTTTCATTCATTACACACATCCACTCCCAAAAAATACTCATCCCCGAGCCCCATCTCATCTATCACAAAATCTCACCCATCCCCTCTAGATTTCTTTCCACTAGAGGACATGTACAAGCTTTGGACTATCTCGCAAACTTCCTTCAAAAATTGTTTCATTGTGCCTGGTTAAGTTGTCAATATTTCTCAGTTGAAGAAATCTTATTACAATATAAGTTCTTTCTTTAAATCTCAAAACTTATCTATGGTTTTGCACCTCTATGGGATGGAAGTATATGAGGACCCTATGCGTATATTCTATGTGAATCTTCATTTTTCTCAAGATAGTGGCGAACTAAAAACTCTTTTCTTGAGAATAAGAATCATCATCAATGATTTCTTATTTGAAAAAGTTTTCGACACTAAGTTCTCTGGGGTAATTCCCTTCATCAGTGGTACCTGGCCTGATAATTTTAAAGTTAGCTTTGAGGAAGCTAAAAGGGTTGTATTTTGACCTAGGGGTAAGTTTGTCAAATTTTGGTCCTCTGTCTCTCTACTTCGAGTACAGAATCTTGGCACATATTATTTCTACCACTCTCATTCCTTGAAAAGGGTCTCTTACTAATGTGGCTTGTTGTGATGTTTTTGTGATGTATATAATAGAGAGTGTTGCATATGCTAATGCCTCTGTTTTCCTACCTTATAGACTGCTAATCACCAGAATCCTCCTATATAACTCTATTGACCTATCTGTATACCCAGTTATAGAAGTCTTAGCAACTTATGACCCCCAGACCTTTGCCAACATAGGATATATACGGTGCATAAAGAATAGTGCAAAAAAGAATCTGTAAAAACAAGATCAGATCCTCTCAAGGTAAACAAATTTGTATCTAATCAAGTGCTTCCTATGTTGAAGGCATTTGAAGAGATCAAGGATTTGCTCAAGGCTATTGAGGAGGGGTTGATGGTTCTTTAGGAGTCGACGACTAAGCTACTGTAATTGGGTAAGGACACAAGTATTAATGTCAGCAAGGTGCGGCTAACCAGTGATGGATTCAGTAAGGAAGGTGTCAATCTCTTCAATAGATTATTTGCCCACGTAGAATCCATCAAAATCGAATCCAACTCCTCCAACAATGAGCTTGTCATATCAGTCCAGAATTCTTACTCTAGATTCTCAAAAAATGTCAAAAAGTCCTATGAGAGCTTCTGTCATAACATTTACAATAATCCTATCTATTTCCTAGCCAAATATTGAGATGATGACTGCTATTCAAAAAGGTTTCTTGTCCCTTTTAACTGCTTATCTGCCATATGCCCATTTTATGCTTTCTTATGTGCTTTTTTTAATTATATCAAAAGGGAGAGAAAGTTGAAACATCATATACGGGCTCTAAATAAGGGGGAGAGTTAGTCACTCACCTACTAATGCTCAAGAAGTCAACTCAATGATGACAAAGTCAAAAAAGTCAGCAAGAAAGAGGGAGCAAGTCGACTATAAGAACAAGGAAGTCAACTGATGTTTATTTTTTGTCATTATCAAAAAGAGAGAGATTATTAGCCCCATATTTATATATTATATTTTTAAAATGACAAAAATAAATAAACAAATATATGCAGGATACACTGAAGATATGATCACATCAAGGAAAATCTTCTAGGAGCAAATTATGGAGGAATATCTCGGGTGATCCCTACCTGCAAGGAAGATAGTGCTGAATCTAGAAGCATATCAGTCAAGATCTCGTCAGATATAAAAGTAAAAGGAAAATGATTTACAATTAGTCATAATGGCATACCATAAGGAATTATACAAGGAAAGAAGATCACACTCTATACGGATATATCTGATATGGACATATATGGTTGTGAGCTCGTGTTTGAGAAAAGAAGAATTCATCACATGTACAGACATATCTAATATGGAAATATCATATGGTATAATTCCTCAATCAAGGAATCAATTCAAATCTTTGATTGAGAAGAAATCCCCTGGGTTTCTTATAAAACAAGAAGCCAAATCACCTGAAGGCTATAAAAGAAAAGGTTCAAGACCGAAAACCTCACGCAACTTTACAAGAATTCTTAGTATGTCTCAATCTTAGTCTCAATAAATCTTTGAACTTCTTAGTTTTCAATAGTTACAAAAGAAAAAAGATTGAGTCATTTTAGTCGAAGGCCTACAAATCCATAACCTACCACTACACGAAGATCATTGTCCTGCAATTCTAAAAAATCGCAAACACCTTCCAAACACTTGGGTGCTTGATTGGACTGAATTCTTCCCTGTTGACTTATGGCATATCTGGTTAAGTCGTAATAAGAAAATGATGATTTTGAGTTAAGAAGAAGTAAACGAGTTAGAGTAGAAAAAGATTTTGGTCCTGAATATCAGGTATTTAACATTAGAGATAACCCTGCCACTTTAAAAGAAGCTTTGTCTTCACATGATGCTATTTTCTTAAAAGAGACTGTAAATGATGAAACGGAATCACTAATTTTCAATAAAACTTGGAAGTTGGTTGATTTACCATGGGGTTGTAAAACAATTAAATGTAATGGATCTTACGTAAAAAATTAAAATCAGATGGATCTGTTGATAAATACAAAGCTAGGCTCGTGGCTAAAGGTTTAAAACAACTAGAAGGCCAAGAATTTTTTGATACTTTTTCTCCGGTAACTAGAATTACATCCATTAGACCTTTAGTTGCTATTGCGATAATTTTGATTTATAAATTCATCAAATGGATGTAAAAACTATTTTTTAAAAAATAGAGATATAAATGAGGAGATTTACATGAAACAACCTGAGCGTTTTGTTGAGGATGGCCAAGAAAGCAAAGTATGTAAACTTAATAAATTCCTATATCGATTAAAACATGCACCAAAGCAATGGCATAAAAGTTTGATTCCTGCATGAATGATAATGGATTTAAAATAAATAAGAGTGATAAGTGCATATCTCATAAGTCTGTGAATAATTCGCATGTTATTATTTGTCTATATGTTGATGATTGATTATTTTCCTATATGTTGATGATTTATGGAAACTAAAAGTATTCTTAGAATCCATTTTAATATGAAAGATTTTGGTAATGCAATTTTATTCTAGGAATAAAAATCACTAGAACATGTGATGAAATTTTCCTTGACCAGTCACATTATATTGAGAAAATGTTGAAAAAATATAATTTCCTTTATTGCAAGCATGTTGTAACTCCATTTGATTCTAGTGTTCACTTGTTTTCTGTTGAAAGTGAAAATGATGTAATAAATCAAAAGGAATATACTAGCATAATTGAAAATTTGAGATATGTGACTGATTGCACTAGGCTTAATATTGCATATGCAGTACGAGTACTTAGCAGGTTTACTAGCAAGGCAGGTAATGAATATTGGCATACTATAACGAGAGAAATAAGATATTTAGTTGAAATGAAAAACTGTGGTTTGTTCTATAAAAAATATCCTGCTATACTTGAAGGCTTTGTGATGAGGATTGGAACATTTTATCAGGTGATTCCTTATCTACTACTGGTTATATTTTTACTTTAGGTGGTGGTGATATTTATTGGAAGTCTAAAAAGAAAGCAATTATTGCTAACTCTACCATAGAGGCTGAACTAATTGTTTTAGCTTCACCTAGTGAGGAAGCGAATTGGTTGAGAGATTTGTTATTTCAAACACCTTATTTTGAAAAACCAATTCCTCCTATATAATTTCATTGTGATAGCACCGCTGAAATTGGTAGAGTTTAAAATCATTATTATAATGGTAAATCCAGAACTATACGAAGAAAACACAGTAATGTGAGATCATATTTGACAAATGGTATCATCATGTCAAATCTTGTGATAATCTTCCAGATCCGTTGACTAAGGCCTTAGTAAGATAAAAGGTTTGGAGCACAGTGAGGGGATGGGATTGAAGCCTATTGAATCTTGAGTCATATATGAGGAAACCCAACTTGGGAACTAAAGATCCTATAACCAGGTTCAATGGAAAAAATGAATCACATGATGACTTCTTGTGAAAAATGCACTATTTTTTTATCCCTCCTTATGGTGTGAGTGAATTTACCTGTAATGATGATGAGGTTAAAGAACTCTTAATGAAAATCTGTAGCTCGTATGAGTGGGGTGCTAAAATTACAGGAGCACTCTCGACGGATTTCACCTATATGAGTGTGGAGGTAGGCCGCTTCCTATGAGAATTAGGTTCGTTCTCAAAAACACTCATGAAACCAAGATAGCACAAGGTCGTAATGTGTTGGCTATAAAGCTCATGTCAACACCTTGATTATTATGTGTATGCAGTAAATTTTTATTTCCCCTAAGAAATCGTAGTTCAAGTCTGAGACCACTATGACTCTGGAGTAAAAAATATTATTTTATTAAGTGGAGGTTCAATGCAGAGCACACCTTCATTATGCATGGTAGTCTTTTTTTTACTATTGGACTCTCTTATTAATATTAAAATGAGTGGGGGATTTATTGATTAAAAGCATTTTAATATTATTTATATTAATGCGTATCTTTAATCCTGCATTATTGTAACCATGCAGTTCATTCTAATGGCATTATATGCCAATTGCCTTTATGTCATTTACTACCTAGTACTAATGGTAGACTGTTACAACTTTTGGTGTTACAAGAAAATGGAAGTTACAATAATTTTTTCTTGCTTTTATCAGTTACGTTAGTGGCAATGGATCTGTTACAAATTTTTTTGTAACTCTTTTAACCATTATATCTTTATTCCTTCATTTTTCTATTATTTATGAGTTGTAACTGTTGTAACCTAAAGGTCTTTGATGTTTTATCTTTACTCCCCTCATTCATTCTTATATTCATTGCATGGAAAACTTGCTCTCCTACAAATAGAGGTGTTCTTGCATGGTCTTGATATACTGCAAGATAATAGAGTTCACAAAAAAAGTTAGTAAAAAGGGAGAGTTTGTTAGTTGAAGGAAGGTGCTTTTTTTGTGGAGCTTTGAACTCAACTCTTGTCCAGAGTTGTTGAGTTATTGTGAGAGTGTTGTTGTATCTTGGAGGGGACTAGTCAAGAAGATTACTGCTAGACCGGTGAAACATTTGTTGCAGTGGGCTGGAATCTCCTTAAAGAGAGCGAGATATCCGCGCCTCAGCCGAAGAAGAAGAAGATAGTCTTTTTTATTTTCTTCACTTGTAATTTTCAGTTGTAAGGTTATTGTAATTTCACCAACACTGCTTAATACAGACGGGGCATATACCAGTAATGATAACAATGGTGCCCCGTAATGATAACAATGGTAGTGTAGGTGGAATGATCAAAAATACTAAAGGCGAATGGTTGCTGGGATTCCAAAGAAAAATCAAGGCCTATAATCATCTTGTGGCTGAGTTATGTGCATTTCAACTGGGATTACAACTGTCTTACGACAGTCAACTTCGTCCCTTGAGGTTGAAACAAATAGTATAGAGGTATTACTATTATTGGATAATCCATGACCTGCTTACTACTCTGATAAATAATTGCAGGCACCTACAAAAGAAGTTGGCAAATTCAGTGGTACGACAAAACTTTCGTGTAAGGGAACAAGGCATCTCACTTTTTGGCAAAGGAGAACCACTCCCCATTTTGTAGTTGACTAATTTTTGGCCCGAGGCAATCAATCGAACCCTATCCATGATAGGGACAGTATGAATGCTACTAGCAATGTGATAGTATGATATTATGAGTGGCAGAGCCAGAATTTTCACTAAAAGGGTTCATTAGTGAACATACGAACTAATTGAAGGGGTTCAACATTTATTATACATACATAAAAAAATAATTTTAATTATGTATATATAACATAATTTTTCGATAAGGGGGTTCGAATGAAACCCCTACTTGAAGGGTAGCTCCGCCCCTGGATATTATATATAAATATATCCTTTAATCCCAAAGAAGACATTATTTATATATTTGAGTTAATAGCAAAAACATATTTGAGTTATCATTTTTTTCACAAATTTCACACCATGACTATTAATTGTTATATTTTTTTCGCAAGTGTCACACCTTAAGTATCAACTGTTCTCTTTTCTATTTGAACAATCACTAACTATGTTTTAAAACACATTTCGAAACCAATTAGGCCAACTGTCAATTTCTGAACTATCACCATTTATTCAATTAAATATTTAAATATATAAATTGCAATAATTTAGGGATAAAAATAGAACAGCTCATTATAATTCCTATAGAAAAATGAAATATATGATAATCGGTGTGCGAAATCTCTATACATTATGACTTACCGTAAGACTTAGGTGAAAATATTTGAAAATAAGATACTATCCCCATCTTCTTGTTTAATTATAAATTATAGTGTGTACTACATTAAATTTCAAGTTTAAGCTTTTATGTAGGGTGTGACTGAGTCGGTTTGGTTTGCTTTTTATCAAAATCAAATTAAATTAACTTGTGGTCGGTTAGTTTTTTTTTCCTTCATTTTTAATCATTTGAATACTATTTTATTCTTGTATTGTTGGAATTATAGATAAATTTGGATAAATCAATATATGTAATAGTAAGAATTGACAAATTAACAAATATATGATGTATTAAATACATAATAGTTTTTTTGATCGTCTACAATAATTTTTCAATGATATACACTTTTTAGATTTAATAAAATTTTAATAATTAAAACAACAGAATCAATATATAAACTAAAAAATGATGCACTTTGTTTAATTTTAAAAAATCTCGATGAAACATCATCTCAAGTTTAAAGAAAATACAAGAGCAATATATATATATATTGAAATATAAATATGAAAATATAAATAGATTGACACATTTTAACAACACTTTATAAGAAAAGTGACGATGCACATTAAATTTAAGAAAAGTGACGATGCACATTAAATTAAGCATTATTTGAAGTATACAAAAATGGATGCACTATATAGTTCTATTTAATATTACGAGAGAATCATAAATATTTCTCGACACATATATTTGAAAAAAATTCTATATAGAGAGTATATTAACAATTATATATTTATTAGATATTGGAGCCCGTGTTAGTAGTGACCCAATTTATATTTTTCTTTTTCTCTCAATTCATATGGCACAAATGAAATTCGGAACAATCAATTTTTTGTATGATTTTTAAATATTTTAAGTTATTAATGATTGATTTATTGTACTTTTACTTAATTTTTAGATACTATATATATGTTACTCTTTTCGTCTCAATTTATGTGGCAATGATGAAATGTTTGAGAAAGTCAAATTTGCTATATAATTTTCGACGTTAATTATTGTGATGTATATGACTTTTTACATAATTTTTAAGTAATATATGTTACTCCATCTATCTCCATTTATATGATGTTGATAGAATTTGAAAAGTCAAATAAATTCTTTATACATCTTTCATATATATTTTAATTTGATTATTATTGTGATTTATATTACTTTTTATAAAAAAATTAAATTTATATATCCCAATTTATGTAAAATTTTGAGTCAACAAATTTTTTTTACGTATCTCAAAATAATGAAAATTATTAATTATTGTAATTATATAATACTTTCTACATAATTTTTAAATATATAACAGATTAAACATAAAAATAAAATAATAAAATTAAAACAAAAAAATATAAAACTACAAAGATGCCCTCGATCAAAAGCAGTCATGACAATCACCAGCTACTTGCTTGAGTTGTATACTCATTGATGCTTATATATAGTAGTAATACGTCTGTTTGACCTGGCATTTTCTTACTCAATATTAAATCATAGAGCTTAGAAGGCTTTTACTTAATCCATTTGACTTGACTTTTTTATTTGGTGTGAGTTTCCAGTTTGGTTAGACCACCCATTTACTTTGTAATTTATTGAGTACATTCTCATAAGTGAAATTTGAGGAGCGTAAAGTTTACATAGATGTTATTCCTATCTTTTGAAGGTACAAAAATTATTTCTGATAATTAGCCCATTATTCAAGTAAAGCCTATCAAAGTAGGTTTGAAAAGAACATTCACTCATGAAGGAAATACAATAATGAATGTTAGAGTACCAAAAAATAATGGAGAAAATAACACTATCAACAACAAATAAAACATTAACTAAAACAAAGGAGACAACATTTGATAATAAAATTAAAAAAAAATATATATTAGGAGAGTAATGATACTAATATTGATAATGAAATTATACAATGCTACTGCGTACTAACCTTCTACCCTATTACTATATGTCATCTTATTTAGGATCATATTCTTGGTAAGTTGTATGTGTGTCATGTTCTGTTTAATCATCCATCTCTCTCAATACACCTTTGACCTACCTCTAGCTCTCCCCAGACCCTTCATAGCCAACCTTTCACATCTTATCACTTGGCAATCTGTGTATCTCCTCATCTTCTCCATCACAGAGGTCACTTTTTCCTTATCCCGAATTTTCTTATTCTTAATCCTATATTTCCTCGTGTGCTCACACATTCATCTCCGCTACTTTCACCTTTTCTAGATATGCGAGTTATTGACCAACCAACTCTCCACCTCATATAATGTAGCTAGAAAACTACTTTATAAAATTTACCTTTATTTAAGTTTTGGTTGCAAATTCTTATCAATCAAGACACCGGATGTAAGCCTCCATTTCATCCACCTTGCTCCAATATGTTGTGTAAAGTCTTTGTTAATCTTCCCATTATCTTAGACTACTGACCCAAGGTACCTGAAGCTTCCCCTCTTGAGATGACTTTGATCATCGTCAATCCTCACTTATGTTTATTTACTTGCATTTAAAGTACTCATCTTAGTTTTTTTCAAAATAAACCCTTTCCACTCAAGGGTCTATCTCCAAACCTCCAATTTGTTGTTAACTCCGATGCAAGTGTCATCACTCAATACTATTTCATTTGTAAATATTATATACCATGGAACCTCCCCTTGGATAATATGTTGTGTCAATCCATCCATCATCAAGTCAAATTAAGACAGGCTAAGAGATTATCCTAGTGCGGCCATATACGACGGAGAAGTATTCTGAGTCTCCTCTCACCATTCTTGACTGGATCTTGATTTCCTTTTACATGTGGCACTAATCGGCTAAATATAATCCACAAATACGCTTTGGACCTTCAAACATTTCCACAGAGCCTCCAAGAAATAGACTTACCAAATAGACTTTTCTTTTAAGTTTCTATTTAGACCAAATACAAAAAATATGGGGGGTGATACTCAATATACGAATGTTGTTTTGGAAATTGAACTTCAAAAACTGACTTTGATATCATTTGTTGGAATCAAGCATTTACTATCACCTCGAGGTGGCTTTCTGAAAGAAAAAAATAAACAAGTTACTATCTATTAGGGTTTTTGTCCTGATTTTCTTACCAAAATTAAGTTATATTTTTTTAAAAAGGAAAATAATATAATACCATAATTACTTTTATTTTTCCTAAAAGAAAAATATAAAACTTTTTCATATTTGGCTAACCTCTTTCTTAGAGGAAAGATTTTGGAACTCTATAAATAGAATACCCATCTTCTCATAGCATAACATAATAGCATCCACAATATAGTCTTTAAAAAGTCTCGTCTAGGGGGAGATTTTCTCTCAATAGTTTAGAGTTTTCATATTTCTTTTATATTAGTTTCTTGTGTAGGTCAGTTGGCCAAAATATATACAATAATATATTTTTAGTATATTTTTATTTGTCATCTGAATTATTAAAATCTTGATTTGCAAAATTTAAGTTTCCGCATGACGCCCTCTCGATTTCGAACCCAACAAATGGTATCAGAGCCTACGGTTCAAAGGTCCAATGGTGTGGTGAAACAAGATTAAACAGGTTCAAAGCGATTTCAAAATCAAGTTGCACTCAGTTTGGCGATAACGACGATTTTCTCTAACTACATATGGAGACAATTCTCAATCATATTTCAATAATCATGTTGTCACATATTTGAAAATAAAACTCACTTTTAACCCTGCAAAAGGGCTCCAATATTTTTTAACCCAAGAAGGACTGAAATATTTTAATCCAAAAAGGCTCAATTTTTAAAGCATATCAAACAGCAGTGATATATGAAGAATATGTGAAGAACAAAGATTATGCAAAAGAAGAGGGAGGATGAAGAATAATTTGCATAAAATCTAGCAAAAAATGGGAGATTTTTTAGGGGTTTTACCCTGATTTTCTTACCAAAATTAAGTTATACTTTTCTTAAAACAAAAATAAAGTAATACCATAATTACTTTTATTTTTCCTAAAAGGAAAATACAAAACTTTTTCATATTTGACTAAGCTCTTTTTTGGAGGAAAGATTTTGGAATTCTATAAATAGAATACCCCTCTTCTCATACATAACGCAATAGCATCCACAATGTAGTCTTTAAAGAATCTTGGTTATGGGGAGATTTTCTCCCAATAGTTTATAGTTTTCATATTTCTTTAATATTAGTTTCTTGTGTAGGTTAATTGGTCAAATTATATACAATAATATATTTTTAAATATATTTTTATTTTTCATCTGAATTATTACCGTCTTGATTTGCAAACTTTAAACCTCCGCATGACGCCCTCTTGATTCGAACCCAACACTATCATGCAAAAATTATGTATAGCTCTTAACTAAAGCATAACAACGACTAAGAATGATAGCAGGCCTCGAGCAAAATTCACAATGTGGTTCCAAGTACAACAAAGACTCTTAACCACATACAAACTTGTTAGATGGGGACTAATGGTGGACACTAGAGTAATTTTGGTATGTGGACTAAATTATTTTGAGATTGTAGTTCTTGAATTATATATAATTCTTGGACTAGTTTATCCCAACTGAGAGATGAGATAAAATAATTCCAAGTTGAATTGGATAAGGTGTGATATCCCATGATTAAGTCTGAAATAAATTTATCTGAATAACTTATATCGTCAACCAAACACCATATAATTTTATCTCAGATTTAATCTTGAGATATCTCATCTTATCCGGCATACCAAATAAACTAAGTACGTTGTATTATGTCAAAACTGTGATGAGACAAAACTATCAACATACTGTCCATAGACTTCAATTCTAGATTAGCTCCGTGTTGGTATTTTTTCCCCAATGAGAGATAACAGGCTATGTTTAGCCTTGTTATGGTTCTTGTACATTGCTCACTTGGTGATAGCATGCATCACATTGAATCCATTATCTCTAGAATTAGAGAGTTCATTTGTTTTGCAGTATCCCATTGGTGGTCTTATTTTAAACTATTAGAAACTGCCACATTCTTAATTAGTTTCTTATCTTCTTTCAAGCGTTTAATTTTATTTCTAAACTTGCAGAATCATGAGAGGATAAAAAGAGAAAACTTTGATTATTGGTTTTTATTTCTCCTCACTACATCACAACAGGACATAATAAAACAATAAGTTATATACAGTAATTACCGTAGCCTAGAAGATACTATATAAAGTTTCATCATTTTATCGAAGATTTAACGATTTTTTCTTTTTTTTTTTCCGGTCAACAAGATTTAACGATTCAACTCGGCAAGAATAATTTAAATATTCTTAAAGATAAATATACGCATGTTGACATGCATATTATTTTTAATGAGTCCATACAGAGTAATTATTGAGACTTAGTTGCATTAAAGTATTATTCAAGGTGTCAAAGTGTTTCCTTATATAGATTCATCTTGACATCATTTTTCTTTTCTCTTAAATATAATAAACCCAAGTTGATTGCTTAGACATATACATTTAATCTGTACTCAATTTGTTGGTGAACGATTTGAGTGGTAAAATCGTGTTGTTTTTGACTTCTTGAGAAAATAGCTTATCGTGTTTACTAACCTTACGTTTGGAGACTAGAGAAAATAGGAAATAGGGTGAATGCTTAAAAATATTTTGTTTTCATGGACTATAACATTGCTCGACTTAAATTCAGGTTCAGTTTGTACATATTTTATATAATTTGTATGCGGGTGTTTGTGGACAGGAGACATCACGACCCAACCGATTACGAGTGGCATCACCCCAACTCCACGGTGAGAGAATCATCTAATCTGTTGAGATTCATGAAGTTTTGGCGATGGACAAGGTAACTGAAACATGTTAGTAAAAGAGGTCCACTGATATACAGAGTCAAGGATACAAGTCCACTGATACATGAAGATGAATAGTTGGTTTCAGGATGGGATAAGCTGATGCAGCTGATATACGCAAAGTGTTAATCACGTGTGAAATAGAAGACATTGAGGTTGATTACAACTAGGGGCAGACCTACACATAAATTTTTGGGTTTTTCGGCACGCACTAAACTCGACGCGGAATAGGTATAATTACATAAAAAAATATACGAAAATAGGTATAAATTACATAAAAGCACCCACTAAACAAGAAGTTGGTTAGGCGCACTGGCATTTAGGTTGATCTTAAGGCTCTCCACTTGTAGGTGTGATCAGGTTCAAACCTGTTTGAGGTGATTTTTTTTTTTTTTTGTAGTAAGCACCCACACTCCTTAAATTCTGGGTCCGACACTGATTACAACACTTGAAGATAAGAGGGGTTGAGATGAAGAAGGAGTTCTACTTCCCAACAAATTCTGAAGAGTTGAGAGTTCCACTTGAGATAAAGTCTCATATGATAAAGGATTCTTTGGAGAGTTGTGTTTTAATAGAGGGAGAGACTTACACAGGACACTCACACACTTAAAAACAAAAGGCAATTGGTAAATTGACTTGGCAGTTCACAACTTGAAAGAACACATAGTTGAACCTAGTTATATTACTTAGAAAGTAAGGTGTCTTAGTTTCTAAGTATTAGGTTTGGTTCTTGAGTTGTAATATTGATTTGATTCTAGGTTTAATGAAATTTAAACTGAATTAGGATTATTTTCTTCTAGTTTGGAAACTCGAAGACTTGGAAATACATACCTTGGGAGGTTTGTGTGTTGTGTCAAAGTAAGAGTTAGAGTTATAATTCCTAGATTACACAAGTCTTGTAATTTATTGTTTGCTGAGGCTCAATGATTTTTAGTGAAGTTTGGAGTGAAATCCTATAGAGGTACAGGTCGTATTTTTTCATACCTTTTTTAGTCGGGTGTTTTCCATGTGAAAATCATTATAACATTTAATTACTATTTTAGCCTCGTAGAAACATGTCAGACAACTTATTTCATGGATAGGTAACTGTTAAGCTAAAATAAGTAATCTATAGGGATCGTACTCTATCAATTGATATCAAAGTGATATTATCTTCAAAGGGGTTAACACCTAAGATTATATCATCATAATGAATTCTGGACACCTACTGGTCACAGTGAAGGACAATCAATCACTTAACCACCACTTTTTGATGGTTCTCTATTCATTTGGCGGAAGACTAGAATGAAAATATTTCTTCAAGGAGAAGATTATGAGTTGTGGAATAGGATCACTGATGGACCAACAATTCCCATGAAAATGGTTGATGGAGAGTAAGTCAAGAATTTTAGAAGTGAATTTACTCCTCCTGAGGATCTGATTGCATTAAGGAAAAATTCAAAGGCCAAAAATATCTGGTGTGTGGACTAAGTCCTACTGAGTACAATAGGGTATCAAATTGCAGCACTACCAAATAAATCTGGAATACTTTGGTGAATACACACGAGGGAACCACTTAAGTGAGAAAATTTAGAATTGCCTTACTTTTCACTAAATGTGAGGCTTTCAAAATGAAAGAGAATGAATCACTAGATGAAATGATGACAAAATTGACCTCTTTGACTAATGAGCTGACATCCTTAGGAAAGGTTATCTCTACTGAGGAATAGGTACAAAAGGTTTTGAGGGTCCTACCTAAGTCTAAATGGGATGCCAAAGTCACCACAATTAGAGAAGAAAAGGACCTCACTAGGATGACCTTGGATGAACTAGTTGCCAGCTTGAAAACTTATGAAATGCAAATAGATGAAGTAAAAAAGGACAAAGTTACTTTGGAGAAAACTCTGGACTTGAAGGCATATGATAGTAATGAGGATATTGAACTAGATGAGGAATAAGTTGCATTCATCACAAAGAACTTCAATAAGTTCTTAAAAATAAGAAAAGAATAGGTAGCAAGAACCAGTTTAATGATAATCAGGCTAGATGCTACAAATGTGGAAAGACTAATCATCAAATCAAAAACTATCCTATCTAGGAGACTGGGTGGAGAAAAGAGAGATTTGAAAAAGAACTAAAGGAAAAGGTTAAGAAAAAGGAAAAGAAAAAGTATGTTATTGTAGCTACTTGGGGATTAGACTCAAATGAATCAGATGATGAGGATGTTAATGAAACTACACTCATGACTATTCATGATTCTGATATGGAAAAAAAAGATGCAACCTCTGATGTAAGCTCCTTGAACTAAATAGAGTTGTATTTGTTTTTAAAAAGAAATCTTGTTTCATTAATGAGTGCATTAATTGATGATTTCCAATAGCTTACCTCAGATAGGGATGAAATATTCAGCAGTCTTGCAAGCCTAAAGTTTGATTATATTAATCTAGAGGCTTATAAAAATACAGTTGAAAACAAAAACAAAACCCTAAAGGACCTAGTTAGAAAACTTGATTCATCAAACCCAATTCTCAAATCTGAAGTTTTAAAATTGTCTCTTTCTAAAAAGGAAAAAAAGGTCAAGAGTGAGGAATAAGAAAAATTGAGTCAGAACTGATTAAGTTAAACATGAATGCTTTTGTGAAAAAGAAAAAGTGAGAAAATTAAGTCAAGAAGTATTCAAACTATAAATTGATCTTGAAAGAGCAAATAGATGGACAAATTTCTTTGGAATTGTTCAAAAGCTGAGTGAAAGAACTCACAATGAAAAGGCTGGATTGAGTTTTTATAAAAGTTCAAATGCTACAATTGGTCTGTGCTATATATGTGAAAATCTAGGATATCCAACCACTAAATGTCAAGTTGCTACAAAATGCAGCTTTAGAAGCACAAACCTAAAAAAATAATCTAACTCCCTATTAGCACAGGCTATTAGAAAGAGAGTCAAAACTGGTCATAGAAACAGGTCACAAAATTTGTTGCCTCGATGGGCCAGAAGGAACCTTATTTATCCTTTTAATCATAATAAAGGACCCAAGCTTGTTCAGGTTCTTAAAACTAACTCTTGAGCTATTTTGCAGGCGAGATAGTGAAAGGAGGAAAGTGACACTAGTACATGGATAGTGCTTGTTTAAGACACATGATTGTAGATTAATAAAAATTCCTTTCACTCTCTACAATTGATAGAGGGGAGTGTCATTTGGTGATGGTAAAAAGGGTATTGTTACTACAATTTTAAAGATTGGCAAATCTGAATCCAGAGAACTGGAAGATGTCTATCTTATGGAAAGACTAAAGCATAACCTGCTAAACATTTCACAATTATGTGACAAAGGTAATAAATTATTTGTTACTTATGTAGGTTGTAAGGTCAAAAAAATGGATACCAAAAAGATTTTTTTGACTGCTCTAAGACATAAAAATATATACAAATATGATATCATGGGGATGCCTGGGAGAAGACTAACTTGTCTAAGTATAGTTGAAAATGATCCCCTCCTTTGGCATAAAGGACTTGAAAATGCAAGTTTGAAACAATTAAACAAATTAAATTCTAAATACATGTTACAGGGCTTGCCCAAAACTAAGTTCAAAGAAGAAAAAGTTTTTAGTGCTTGTGTAAGGTGGAAGCAGGTAAGATCCTCTTTCAAACCACAAAACCATGTCAGCACAATTAAGTGTCTTGACCAGGTCCATATGGATCTTTGTGAACCAATGAGAGTACAAGGTACAGAAGGAAAAATATATGTTTTGTAATTGTTGATGAATATTCTAGGTTTACTTGGATATTATTTTTGGCTTCCAAAGAAGACACCTTTGATGCCTTTTCTATAGTCATTAAGAAAATAAAAAAAGAATCTAGGCAATTCCCTAGTTTCCATAAGATCTGACTATGGTACTAAATTTGAAAATGCAAAAATTTTGAAAATTTGTTCAGCTAATGGTATTCTCTACTCCTAGAATAACACAATAAAATAGAGTAGTAGAAAGTAAAAGTTGGACTTTGGAAGATATGGATAGAACAATGATGTTTGCAGGTAACCTTGCAAAAAATTTCTAGACTTAGGCCATAAGTACTTCTAGTTACATCGTGAATAGATGCATGAATAGGACAATCCTAGAGAAGATTCTCTATGAGTCACTCAAAAGCAGAAAATCTAATATTTCTCATTTTAGAACATTTGGTTGAAAATATTTCATTCATAATAATGAAAAAGATGACTTGAAAAATTTTGATATAAGAAGTGATAAGAGAATTTTCCTAGGATATTCTCACCATAGTAAAGCTCATAGGATCTTAAATAAAATAACAAACTATGTTCAAAAAAGTGTGCATGTTATTATTGATAAATCTTGTGTTGAGAGTAACATGCAAGATTAAAGTGAAACTGAAGGACAGAAGAAGGAATAAGTTGTACAACCTAGTCCAACTGCAGAACAAATTGAAGGCACTTTGATAGGGGAAATGTACCACCAGCAACTCCAGTTAAAGCCACTCACTCTGATCCTATTAACTCACATGGGGTGATTTCAAAAGGTTACAAATGTCATATAATTAAGAATGTCCTCACTGAACTTACTTCTGGGATCACTAATAGACTAGGACTAAGGAATTTGCGT
Organism: Capsicum annuum; assembly: GCF_002878395.1. NCBI lineage: Eukaryota > Viridiplantae > Streptophyta > Magnoliopsida > Solanales > Solanaceae > Capsicum > Capsicum annuum. The sequence continues at coordinate 34,093,015 of NC_061122.1, forward strand.
GCCTTCAAAGCTTTTTCATCAAATGATTGAACCAAAAAAGGTGAATGAGGCACTTCTTAATGCAACTGGATCATTCCATGAAAGAAGAGCTTCACCAGTTTAAAAGAAGAAAAGTGTGGCACTTACTAACACCCCTACTAGACAGAACTATAATTCGAACTAAGTGGTATACGAAAACAAGGTGGATGAACATGGAATACTAATACGGAACAAGGGAAGACTCGTGGTTCAAGGATACAATTAAGAGGAGGACATTGCCTATTATGAGACATTTGTCCCTGTGGGAAGACTTGAACCAATCCATCTTCTTATAGCATTTGCTGAATACGCGAAATTTACCATTTATCAAATAGATGTAAAGAGCATATTCCCAAATGGTCGTCTTAAGGAATAAGTATATGTCAAGCAACCACCTGGATTTGAGAATGTTGAATTTCCTGATCATGTGTACAAGATTGATAAATCCTTAATGGATTAAAACAAGCATCTGGGACTTGATATGAAAACAATCAAAATTCTTTCTGGAACATGGCACATAAAAAGTAAAATTGAGAACACTCTCTTCATAAAAATCAATGGAGATGATTTGTTGACTGTATAGGTTTATGTGGATGACATCATATTTGTCTATATAAATATTAACATGTATCATGACTTTGCAAAACTCATGAGTAGTGAATTTGAGATGATCATGATGGGAGAATTAAACTTTTTAGGTTTGTAAATTATAGACTTCTACCGTTACATTAATATATCAGCAAAAGTATGTAAAATAACTTCTCAAAAGGTTTTTCATGGAGGAAACCAAAGAGATAAACACTCATATTAGCACTGCCATAAAACTGGATATGGATGAAACATGTTCATCAATGGAGCAAAACCTCTATAGAGGGATAATTGGGTCTCTCTAGTATCTGACTACAAGTAGACCTAACATTGTCTTTAGTATTGGATTGTGTGCAAGATTTCAAATAAATCCCAAAGAGTCTCACCTTAAGTCTGTGAATAGGATTTTCAGATATCTCAAAGAAACCATTAATCCTGATCTTTGGTATCCTAAAGGTAGAAATTTCAAGTTGGTAAGCTATGTTGATGCTGACTATACAGGTTATCTAATGGATAGGAAAAGCACCATAACTATGACACACTTCCTTGCATCATGTTTGATCTCTTGGTCCACTAAAAAGTAAGACTCTATAGTCTTGTCAACTGTTGAGGCTGAGTATGTTGCTTCTAGATCATGCAGTGCACAATTGCTATGGATAAAACAATAATTACAGAATTTTGGTATGGATGTTGATTGTGTTCTATTTTATTATGACAACACTAGTCCCATGAATATTGCAAATAATCTAGTTCAACATAAGAGAATTAAACATATTGATATTAGACATTATTTTCTTAGAAATAATATTGAAAAAGTTCACATATCACTCATTTTTTGTTCTACTAAAGAAGAATTTACTGACATTTAACTAAAGCACTAGGAAGAGAACATTTTGAAAAGAACAGTCTAGACTTAGGGATGATTAAAATTGCATGACCTATCCTCAATGATTGGTAAGAAAAGATTCTTATTACATATCAATATTTTTGCTATCATTTTAACCTTGCATATTTAGCTGTGTGATGATAGTTTAATTGAGCTATGTCTTAGTTATGCAGAATTAGAGAAAACTTAAAGAAATGGAACTCATGGATTTTTCCAGGTATAATTTACTTCAGTTATTAATTGAGTAATCATTTTGTAATGGCTAGGAACCTGTGTTCCACATATTTAAATACTTTGTAACTTTCAAAACACCAAAAATCTTTCTTCTCTATACAAAGTTATTGCCTCCCTTAATCAATGTCACTTCTCCTATTCCTAATCATTCACTCCTGACATACCCATTCACTCTTATACGTTTTAACTTTCTCTATTCCACTTTAAAGTCACTCTGCCACTCCATCTATATAAACCCTTAGTCATTCACCCTTCACCATTATCTCTCCTTCTCTTTTCTATAATACTCTCACCTGATCCATTTTTAAAGAACTGCTCTTCAAGATCTTCAATGGTTTCTCAAAATCCATATTCTCCGGTTCTTAATGACTCCAATACATACTCATCCACTCCAAAATCACCTTCTCTTGAAATTACCCTTCATCCCGATATAGCCAAAACCCCATAAATCTCTTCCTCTCTTTCTTTTATAATGTCTAATTTTAGGACTTAGAATGATTTCAAATCAATGCTAGACTCGTTTTTCATTTGACCATACCCTTAGGTATTAAAAGAAAATTTCAACAAAAATGATTAATTTAATTTTAAAATTCAAAATAAAAGTGAGTTAGTTCATCCCATTTCTCTGAAGAAGGCACATAGAAAATTGATTGTGAATTTGTGAATATGGGTATGTTGATAGGTTGGCTTTTCAAAAGGTCATGAAGTTTCACATACTTATATTCTCTACTCATGATTTTCTTTGGAGAAAAAATAAAATGAAAATTGATATGCTTGTTTATTGGGAGAAAGAAATCTGAGGGGATATATATCGCTAGAACAAAGTGCATTATATTTATATAATATGGTTGAAATGTGAATGAAGATTATGTGTTATTCTTCTTCGGATATTAGCGTCTTAATAGTAGGTGAGTAAGATATTGAAACGTTAAGCCAGAGTATATTCGAAATAAGAGACTCTTAAGAGCTAAGATATTTCAAAGACATATTATATAGTTGAGTCAAGTTTTAAAAATATATTTGAATTATTACTAGTGTAGCGTACGTTCTTTGCACGTGTATCTTATATCAAATAATAAAATCATACACAAGAAGAACAAAATTATTAAAATATAGCATCGATGTAAAACTAAATGTTAAATGTCAATATTATTTTTTTTGTTATTATTAGTGTCATTTTGAAGGCTTTTCATGAGCTTTCTTTTTTGATATATTTGACATATTACATGTGCATGTTTGATGCACGTTATGAGTAGTTTAAAAAAATCAAAAAATTGATTTTCAAACAGAAAATCAAAATGATAACAATTTCATAGATATAAAAAGGAAAATTTAAAAATTCAATTCCTTCTTTTGCCTTTTTCAAATATCCTCTTGCATAAAAATTAATTCAAAAAATTTAAAACATTCCATAAAACAACATTAATTTGATGAAGATTAAGAAAATTATAAATTCCTAATTTATGTTCTTGCATTTCATTAGCTGCGTCCTTTCTTTCTTCAACAGAAAAATAATTTTGAGTTTTTTTTGTTAATTCTTGTCCCTTTCTTTTTGATTTTTCTTCCACTGTATTTGTTTCCTTTTCGACTTCTCTGAAAGAATAAAGAACCCAAAAAAATTTAACTTAAAAAAAAAAAAAAAGCAAAACAATCCAGGATCATTGGTATGATTAACTTAGATTTCCATTAGAAAAAGATTATCTAGCATTCCTTATAAAAAAAATTCATTTTAGGGTTTGAATTTTGAGTTATTTGATTAAGAATGATAAAATCCTAATCACTTGACCGTACTCTTAGGAGTTCAAAGCAAAATTCAATAAATATTAAATTAATTAATTTTAAAAATTCAAAATAAAAGTGAGTAAGCACTAATCATAACTAGTTCCTCCAATTTATTACATTGGAGAAGAGATACAAAAAATTGACTGTGAATTTGTGAATTTTGATATGTGAACTGATTCACTTTACAAAAGGTCATGAAGGATAACATACTTATATTCTCTATTCATGATTTTCTTTGGAGAAAAAATAAAATAAAATTTGATTTGTTTTTTAATTGGAAAAACAAAATTTGGGAATATATATATATATATCACTAGAACAAAGTGTATTAGATTTATATAATATGATCGAAATGTAAATGTAGATTATACATTATTCTTCTTGGAATATTAGTGTCTTAAAAGTGAGTGAGTTAGAGATTGGAACATCGAACTAGAGTATAGTCGAAATAAAACTATCTGAAGAGTTAAGATATCTCAAAGACATATTATATTGTTCAGTAAAAGGTCCAAAATAAATTTAAATTATTACTAGTGTAGTGTACGTGCTTTGCACGTGTATCTTACATCAACTAATAAAATCATATATAAGAAGAACACAATTATTTAACCATAACATCAATTTAAAGTAAATATTCAACGTCAACATAATTTTTTTTGGTTATTTTTATGTCCTATTGAAGGTTTTTCATGAGTTTTCTTTTTGAAACACTACATGTGCATCTTTGGTGCACGTGATGGCTATTAAAAACGAGGGATCACAAATTTAATTTTCTTTTATGAAGAAAGATTAATTCTAGCAAACATAAAATCAAAATGATAAAAATTTCATAGAATTAAAAAGGGGGATAAATCAGTCAATACCTACTTTTGACTTTTTCAAATATTCTCTCATACAAATTTAACTCAAAAATTTAAAGCATGTTATAAAACAACACTAGTTTGATGAAAATTATAAAAAAAAAAAAAAAAAACATAAATTCCTTATTTGTGCTTTTGAATTTCATTAGCAGCCTCCTTTCCTTCTTCCAGAGACAAATAATTTTGAGTTTTGTTTTTGGTTAATTCTTTTTCCCTTGGTATTTGATTTCTCTTCCACGTCATTTTTTTCTTTACAAATTCCTCTACAAAAATCTCAAAAATAAATTTAATTATAAAAAGAAGAGAAGTAAAGAATCTAGGACTATTGATACGATTAACTCAGATTCACATTAAAAAAAAAAACACTTCATTTTATGTTTTGATTTTCGAGACATCTAATTAAAAATGACAAAATCCTAATAATTTGATCGTACCCATAGGTGCTAAAAGAAAAATTCAATGAAAATTAAATTAATTAATTTTAAAAATTCAAAAGAAAAGTGAGTAATCACTAATCACCACTAGTTCCTCTCATCTCTTGCTATGGAAAAGGCATGAAGAAAATTAATTGTGAATTTGTGAATATAGGTATGTTGACTGGTTGGCTTTTCAAAAGTTTATGAGGGTTGACATACTTATATTCTCTACTCATGATTTTCTTTGGAGAAAGATCAAAATTAAATTTGATATGTTTGTTTATTGAAAAAATAAATTTGAGGGGATATATATTGTTGGAACAAAGTCTATTAGATTTATATAATACGATTGAAATGTGAATGTAGATTATATGCTATTTTTCTTGGGATATTAGTGTCTTAAAAGAGAGTGAGTTAGAGATTGGAACGTTGAACCAGAGTACATTCAAAGTATAATTATCTTGAGATTTAAAGATATATCAACGATATATTATATTGTTCAGTCTACTGTCAAAAATATATTTGAATTATTACTAGTGTAGTGCACATACTTTGCACGTGTATCTTACATCAAATAATAAAATCATATACAAGAAGAACACAATTATTTAAATATAACATCGATTTAAAAATAAATGTTCAACGTCTACATTGTTTTTCTTTGTTATTCTTTAAGTTATTTTGAAGGTTTATTCATGAATTTTTTTTTATATATATTACATGTATGTTCACCTTTGATGCACGTTATGGCTATTAAAAAGGAGGAATCACAAATTTAATTTTTTTTTATGAAAAATAAAGTCAATTTTATCAAACATAAAATCAAAATAATAGCAATTTCATTGATATAAAAAGAGAGATAAACAAGTCAATTTCTACTTTTGGCTTTTTCAAATATCTCCTCGTACAAAATTTAACTCAAAAATTTAAAACATGTCATAAAACAACACTTGTTTGATGAAAATTATAAAAAATTTAAATTCTTAATTTGTGTTTTTGAATTTCATTATCAACCTCTTCTCCTTCTTCAACAGGCAAATAATCTTGAGTTCTGTTTTTTGGTTGATTTTGATTCCCTTGCTATTTCATTTTCTTCCACTTCATTTTTATCTTTTCGACTTCCTTCGAAAAAAATTCAAAAATGAATTTTATTATATAAAGAAGAGAAGCAAAGAATGTAGGACCATTCCAATTAACTGAGATTCACATTAGGAAAAAGTTATCTAGCCTTTCTTATAAAAGAATACTTCATTTTAGGATTTAAATTTTGAGACATTTAATTAAAAATGATAAATTTCTAACAATTTGATTGTACCCTTAGGTGTTAAAAGCAAAACTCAATGAAAATGAATTTAATTGATCTTACAAATTTAAAATAAAATAAAATAATCACTAATCACCATTAGTTCTTCTCATTCCTTACTTTGAAAAAGGCATACAGAAAATTGATTATGAATTTTTTAATATGGATATGTTGACTGATTGGCTTTTCAAAAGGTCATGAAGGATAACATACTTATATTTTATACTCATGATTTTCTTTGGAGAAAGAATAAAATGAAATTTGGTATGTTTGTTTATTGGAAAAAGGAAATTTGGAAGGATATATATTGTTAGAACAAAGTGTATTAGATTTATATAATATGATTGAAATGTGAATGTAGATTATACATTATTTTTCGTGTAATATTAATGTATTGAAAGTGAGTGAGTTAGCAATTGAAACGTTGAATGAGAGTATATTTAAAATAAAACTATCTTAAGAGTTAAGATATATCAAAGACATATTATATTGTTCAGCCAATGATCAAAAATATATTAGAATTATTACTAGAATAGTGCACATGCTTTGCACATATATCTTACATCAACTAATTAAATTATATACAAGAAGAACAAAATTATTTAAATATAAAATCAATTTAAAAATAAATGTTCAACATCTATATTATTTTTTTGGTTATTCTTTATGTCATTTTGGATGTTTTTCACGAGTTTTCTTTTTGATATATTACATTTGCATCTTTGGTGCACGTTATGACTATAAGAAAAAGAGGAATCACAAATTTGATTTTCTTTTATGAAAAAACGCTAATTCTAGCAAACATAAAATCAAAATGATAATAATTTCATAGATATAAAAAGAGGGATAAACAAGTCAATTTCTACTTTTGAATTTTTCAAAAGAGGGATAAACAAGTCAATTTCTACTTTTGAATTTTTCAATATCCCCTCGTATAAAATTTAATTTAAAATATGGCATAAAACAATACTAATTTGATGAAAATTATTTAAAAAAAAAAACTTAAATTCCTAATTTGTGTTTTTGAATATCATTAGTTGTCTCCTTTCCTTCTTCAACAGGTAAATAATCTTGAGTTTTATTTTTTGTTAATTCTTATTCCCTTGCTATTTGATTTTTCTTCCAATTCATTTTTTTTTTTTTCGACTTCCTCTGAATAAAAGCCCAAAAATGAATTTAATTATAAAAAAAAAAAAATAAAAAAAATCTAGGACCATTGATCCAATTAACTCAGATTCACATTAGAAAATTTTTTTCTAGCATTCCTTATAAAAGAATACTTCATTTTAGGGTTTGAATTTCGTGACATCTAATTAAGAATGACAAAATCTTAATGATTTGACCGTACCCATAGGTGTTAAACGAAAAAATTAATGAAAATTAAATTAATTAATTTTAAAAGTTCAATGTAAAAGTGAGTAATCACTAATCACCACTAATTATTCTTATTTCTTGCTCTGGAGAAGGCATACAGAAAATTGATTGTGAATGTGTTAATATGGATATATCGATTGGTTGGCTTTTCAAAAGGTCATGAAGGCTAACATACTTATATTCACTACTCATAATTTTTTGAAGAAAGAATAAAATAAAATTTGATATGTTTTTTTATCGGGAATAAAAGAAATTTGGGAGGATATATATTGCTAGAACAAAGTGTATTATATTTATATAATATGGTTGAAATATAAATTCAAATTATATGTTATTCTTCTTGGGATATTAGTGCCTTAAAATTGAGTGAATGAGAGACTGAAACATCGAACCCGAGTATATTCGAAATAAAACTATCGTAAGAGTTAAGATATATCAAAGACATATTATATTATTTAGTCAATGATTAAAAATATGGTTGAATTATTACTAGAGTAGTGCACATGATTTGCATGTGTATCTTACATCAACTAATAAAATCATATACAAGAAGACCAAAATTATTTAAATATAACAACGATTTAAAAATAAATGTTCAATGTCAATATTATTTTTTTGGTTATTCTTTATGTCATTTTGAAGGTTTATTCATGATTTTTCTTTTTGATATATTATATGTGCATCCTTGGTGCATGTTATGGCTATTAAAAAAGAGGAATCACAAATTTAATTTTCTTTTATAAAAAATAAGGTCAATTCTGGCAAACATAAAATCAAAATGACAACAATTATATAGATATAAAAAGAAAGATAAACAAGTCAATTCCTATTTTTGGCTTTTTCAAATATCCCCTCGTACAAAATTTAACTCAACAATTTAAACATGTCATAAAACAACACTAGTTTGATGAAAATTAAAAAAAAAAAAAAAACTTAAATTCCTATTCTATGCTTTTGAATTTCACTAGCTTCCTTCTTTTCTTCTTCAAAAGTAAAATAATCTTGAGTTTTATTGTTTGTTATTTCTTATCCCCCTTGCAATTTTATTTTTTTTCACTTCATTCTTTCCCTTTTTGACTTTCTTGGAAAAAGCCTAAAAACGAATTTAATTATAAAAAGAAGAGAAGCAAATAATTTTGGACAATTGGTCCAGTTAACTCAAATTCATATTACAAAAATGTTCTTTACAAAAGAACACTTCATTTTAAATTTCGAGAAATTTATTTAAGATTGACAAAATCATAACCATTTGACTGTACCCTTAGGTGTTAAAATCAAATTCATTCAAAATTAAATTATATGATTATAAAAATTAAAAATAAAATTGAGTAATCACTAATCACCACTAGTTCTTCCCATTTCTTGCTCTGGAGAAGGCACACAGTAAATTGATTGCGAATTTTTTAATATGGGTATGTTGACTGATTGGCTTCTCAATAGGGCAAGAAAGCTAACATACTTACATTTTCGGTTCATTATTTTCTTATGAGAAAGAGCAAAATGAAATTTGATATGTTTGTTTATTGAGAAAAAGAAATGTGGGAGGATATATATTAGTAGAACAAAGTGTATTAGATTTATATAATATGATTGAAATGTGAATGTTGATAATACGTTATTCTTTTTGGGATATTAGTATCTTAAAAGTGAGTGAGTTAAAAATTGAAATGTTGAGCCAGAGTATATTCGAAATAAAACTATTTTAAGAGTTAAGATATATCAAAAACATATTATATTATTCAGTCAGTAATCAAAAAACTATATTAATGTAGTGTTTGCATTTTGTACGTACATAGTATGTCCAATAATAAAGTCATATACAACAAGAACAAAATTATTAAAATATAGCATTGATGTTAAAATTAATGTGAAACATCAACATTAATATTTTTTGTTATTCTTAATGTCATTGGAAGTTTTTTCGTGAGATTTCATTTTATATATTACATGTGCATGTTTGATGCACGTTATGGAAATTAAAAAATGGGAATCACAAATTTAATTTTTCTTTTATGAAAAAGAAGGGAATAATATTTTTTTCGACAAATTCATAAACATGTTTAGTTTTCATAATAATAAAGTATGTTGTTCATGATTATACTTTTTTTTTAAAATCAATAAAATTTTCTATCTGTAATGATCCTCCCGATCATTTGTAAAATTTTACTTGTCTTTTCCATTTTACCTCTCCTTAAGTATGTATACGTTATTTATGACTTAAGGTGATTAGTAGTATAGATTCTTGAGTTATTCAAAAGTAATTTAAGTCATTAACGGGATTATTGAATTCAGAAAGTTAAGCCCGATCATGATCAATCTTCGATCAAAGAAACCTCGATTTAGTATTTTAATATTTTTAATAAGTTCAAAACATACTTTTAATCAATTTACATATTTAAATTATTTTCATAGAATTTCAAATAAATTGTAAGAATTTATTAGAAGTTTTGGGTATTTTAAATAATTAGTATAATTAGTAGTTTAATGAGTCAAAACTCAAAACTTTTTCATCTCATATAATCCACGTTCGCTTTAATTGAAGTTTAGGTTTAACCCATTAAGTCATAATAGAGGAAAACAAAAATAGACTCCAAAGTGGGGGAGTACGTGAACGGCCATTAAGTGTCTCGGTAAGAACTTCAAATTATTTTTCACTGTTCTTTATCAATATATTAGAATAATAGTGTTATATGATTTTTCTCGTGTTGAAATTGGATGTGGGTTGGTGGATTATTCCTGCCAATTATAATAGTGACATGATAGTCAGAATTATTGTAGTAAATAGGAATTCACTGGTACGAATAGTATACCACTAGAATGAATTCAACTTGAAGAATATTAAAAGCTGATGAATGCGCCGCTAATGAGAAAAACAAAAAATTAATAGCTAAAAGGGGTGGGGATATGTTTTCCTATTTAACTGAGTGCTGCAGTTGGTGAAATTTCCTTTAAGCCTTGGAATATCACACAGTTATCGATAATTATGATATCAAGGAATTCTGGTATTTGGTTAGGATTCTTAGATTAAGAATTCTTGGTCTGGGGGTCGAATAACGATCCATTTTAATTTAAATTTGTGGTACCAATTCATGCTATTATAGGGATAATATATTTGAACATATTTAGGTTATTCATTAGTTTTACGAAAGGAAAACATCCTTGCAAAATAGCTTGCTTTTGGTTTCATTGGTTAAGGTAGGTTACAGTTTAAGTGGAGTATAGACTCAATTTAATTGTGTGGATGCTTGTTGATTGGTATTCAGATATACTTGAATTTGATGATATTTGGATTATTAAGACGTTTATAAATAATTATTGAAAATTTACTTGATGAAATTGTCTTATGATTTTATGTGTACTTACAAACTTAGTGCATCGTATTGTATCCTGAGAAGTAGTGTGAATTTGATAAAACCTACCCAATATGGTTATGGAGGATTGGGTACCACACCGGTACCTAATGATATTGATATTACTTGTTTATGGAGGATCAGGTGTCACGCCGGTACAAATATGATATTGATATTACTTATGGAGGATCGAGTACTAGATCGGTACGAATATGATATTGATATTACTTGTTTATGGAGGATCAAGTACCACACCAGTACAAATATGATATTAATATTACTTGCTTATGGAGGATCGTGTACCACGCCGGTACGGTACATGAACATAGATTATTCCCTACAGGTCATAACTAGTTGCGGAAAAATAAGTTCCTTAGCATGTGCGTGCATATTTGTATTGAATTTGAGAGGTTGTATGGGTTATTAAGAAGATAATGAGCTAATGATGTTCTAATTGCCAGGTTTAGAAGGATATGGTTGTTACTTATGGTATTGTTGTTGATTTTGTGGACGTTTACGGTATGGTTGATACTCTTGATTGTTTGACCTATTGTTGATTCATTTAATACTTGTTATGTGACGATGCCTATCTACTTATTATTTAATTTATCTTGTGTGCATGCAATTAAATTGGGTTGACCTATGATACCTACCAGTACACAGTGGTTTGTACTGATATTACCCTATACTTTTCTTTTAAGAAGTGCAGAAAGTGTTCCAAAGGCTTAGACAAGACCTCATATTTAGAGTTTGATAGCAGATCTTGATCCAAGGGTGAGCACTTCGTCTCCAGTCGGGATAGAGCACTAGGCTCTAAATCTCAGGGTAGAATGAACATTGTTGTACTAATCCTCGGTGTGGTAGGAATCATCAAGGTGTGTTTAGTGCAACAAGTGGTCAACCCCAGAACAGCCAGGCCACTGAGTCAGAGATTGTCCATAGGTGGATCAGCATAGTCAACACAGTCGTTCCCAAGTTCCAGTCGATCTCCCGACTAAGCAGGGTGCCGTTTTTAGTGCAACAAGTGGTCAACCCCAGAACAGATTGTTTGCACTCAAGTCCCGACATGATAAAAAATTTCTCCTGATGTGGCTATGGATACGTTACAAGTCTTTTACCTCTATGTTTATGCTTTATTAGACCCCGGAGCTTTGCTCTCTTTTGTAACCCCATATATAGCAGTGGATTTTGGTGTCAGTCCCGAATTTTTAGCAGAACCCTTCTTGTGTCTACTCCAGTAGATGTCTCTATTGTATTCAAGCAGGTATACAAAAACTGCCCGATAACAGTATCTCAGAAAATCACTTCAGTAGATCTTGTAGAGTAGAGATGACTGATTTTGATGTCATTCTCGGCATGGATTGGCTCTACTCATGTTATTCCTTAGTTGACTGTAGAAATAGATTCGTTTGTTTCTAGTTTCCCAATGAACCAATTATTGATTGGAGGGGTAGTACTTCAGTTCTTAGGGTTCAGATCGTTTTATATCTTATAGAAAAAAATGATATCTAAGGGATGTGTTTTTAGATTCCTTCTCAGAATCCTATGAAAGTATATGATCTAGAGTTAGAAGCACGAACATAGAAGTTTAGCAGCAGTAAAGTGGGGATAGTGTTATATGAATTTAGTTGATTTTGTATCCATGGGGTTAGTTGTATGATAGGTGAACCAGAAGGCTTAAAATATTGTATCCAAGAATTTATGTATATTGATTCAAAATTAAGTATGATGATATGGGTTTTCTTTAGAGATATGATATTAGTAGGCAATGAAGGAAGTTAGTTTGGTTCATTAATGGTTTGGGGGATATCCATATTAAGTGTTAGAATCTGAGTTTAAATCTTTGAAAATAGAGTTAATAGAAAGTAAAGTTGAAATTCTTGATAGTGTGAACTCATGGTATGGTGATACTCATGAAGATTCTAATTTAGGCAATGTTTAAAGCTATTGTTTGATGTCTATTTGGGTTATAGAAAGTTAAGAGTTGTATGTTAGAAGGAATAATTAGCAGTGGGTTTTTGTAATACCCCGTACTTTTTTTTCCTAGCTAATTTCATCTCAAGAATGCCTAGTATTAGCTTCTAAATTGAATGATGGTTATTCCATAAGGAATTTTCAAGATTTTCACTATTTTGACAGGTGGGAAATTCAATAAGCTTTCCATCGATATAAGATTCGCTCAAATCCGATAACTAGGTCAGAAATTATGACTATTTCAAGTTCCCGTCGTAAAACAACGCCATATTAATCAGCGGAAATGACATTTGGAAAATTCCAGTAGGGGTCCGCGATTATGACATATCGCGCCAGGGCCCAAATTCAAAATTATCCTTTTCCAGTGTCTTAGCGTGATTTCCTCCGCGTCGCGCCAAAGTTCCAAGTCATAAAAGAAGGGGCAATGCGATGGCTCCGCGTCGCACCATACCTCAGTTTTTCAATTGTCAAATTCTAGTGACACGGCGTGATAGCACCGCATCGCGCTAAGGGTTCTGTTCAGGAAAACTTTACTGAAATTAAATGATGTGTCAGGGTTAAAAGAGTCAATTTTCTATCCCTATTTAATACTCTCTCTTCTATCAAAAACCTCTCAACAACAACCTAGGGCTTTCATAAAAGATTCAAAATCAAGAATTTCCTCCATCAATCTTTACAAAATCACGAACCAAGGTATGTGTAGTGTTCATTCATGGACTCTTTTCGTCCATGAAGCCCAAGAATCTCTTTTCTAAGTTTAAGTTTATGGATTTCTTTATGAATTTCATATTGGGTTTGTTTTGTGTGTGTTGAGAATAATTAATTGAACTCAAATCCAAGTTGGGTGATCAATTTTATGTGGAATTGATTTGTATAGATGTATATTCATGTGAACCTATGAATAAACCCTAGGATGATGAAATTAGAGATGAATCACGATGATTAATTGTTGTATAATGTTGTTTACATGTGCTATGCCTACCATGTGTTTGATTAAATGCCTAGATGAAGGAATAATGCCTAGCTAGTATGATATCATGAAATCCCCATGTATGTACAAGTTATGCCTATCACATGTTTTGATGGAATGTTTCTGTACATGTATTATGGATTATGATGTTAGTTATATGTTCAAATAAGTTATTCTTGGCCAGTTTCCTCCCATCGAGTCTTGGGGGTACTTGTACCTGAAATATTAGTTGTGTGCCTAGAGCCATGTCATGTTTCCATGATACGCTCAGTCAAGATATGATCCTTAGACTTCAGACAGTCTTATGACTCAGAAAATCTCCATGATTCATGAACTCAGTCAGTTGTCAGATGTTAGTAGTATTCCGTCAGTCAACAGAAGTTAGTAACTCAGTCCATGTTCAGTTCAGTAAATCATATTCAGTGTCTATTAAGATGGGAGTAAAAATTAGCACCGAGCGAACCCAAGGGTAGGAAGTCACCTGTTATATGAGGGTGTGATTCTTAGAATCAATCCTTGCATTCTAGAACTATGTAGCCAGCATAGATTGAGACATCATAACCTTCTATATGAGGGTATATGAGGTGGCTTAACCTGCTATATAAGGGTTCCCACCATTCTCATTAGAGTTACCTGTTATATTAGGGTCACTCCCATGTTTTCCTTACCAGTGCCATGGTATTGACACCCTTCCAATCAGGGCACAGATTAGACCCCAATCCAGCTATAATTTATCATTTGGGGCATGTTGGTTAGATGAATATCTCCCACAGTCTCAGTATCAATCTCAATATCAGTCTCAGTAAAAGAACTCAGATAGTTCTTCAGAATTAACGACTGTCAGATACAGTCAACTCAGATACAGTACAGAACTCAGCTAGTTCAATCAAATTCAGGACTGTCAGCTACAGTCACTCATGTTATCAGTTATCAAAATTCAGTCATTAGTCATATTAGTCATTAGCATACTCATGTTATCACGATTTTCAGATATAGTTACTCTATATGAATATATGTATTCTCACGTTCATAATAGTCAATTAGCTAGTATTGTTCATGCATATGAACCCCATGCATTCAGCCTACCTCACATACATACCAGTATATTCAAAGTATGGGCATAATTGTGCTATGGTGTCTTATACAATAGGTTCAGAGACGCGAGCTCCGGATCAGTAGTATATTCTAGTTTCAGCAATCAGAGTTAGAAGTGAGTCCTCAACATTCGAGGAAATGATTATTCCCTATTATCTCATTAATTGGTTTATTAGTTGGAGTCAGTTGGGGATATGTCCCATCAACTCCTTACTCAGATAGTTTAATCAGTTATAGTCTTTCTGGACTATCATGTTTCAGACTTCAGTATGTTCAGTTTTGTTTTGGGTATTCTATCACCTCACACAGATGTTATATTATTCAGATCATGTTCAGTATTGAACCTTATGGCCTTTTAGTTTATGTTTCGACATTATAAAGTATGTTATGCAGTATATAGGTACAAATATCAGTCATGGGTTAGCTTGTGGTCCTTCTGGGTCATGAGCACTGTGTAGCATTCCGGGTACCAAATTTGGGGCTTTACAAACTTAGTATCAGATCCTAAGGTTCAATAGAGTCCTAGAAAGTCTAAAAGTCGCATCTAGTAGAGTCTTGTACATGGGCGTGTTGCGTGCTACATTTATGTACAGGAGGCTATAAGATATTTTAGGAACAGTTTTCCCTCTTTCAGTATTCATGTCGTGCTAGTGAGCATAATCTCAAGTCAATCTCTCAGTATAATTTGTTCTCCTTTTCTTCTACAGAACATGCCTCCTAAAAGAAGAAATGAAAACCAGTCAGCCCCTCAGCCCGAAGATCCTTTAGGCAAACATGTTTCTCATGCAAAGTTCTGAGCTGCATTCACTACTTTTGCTAACTTAGTTGCTACTCAGAATGAACGACCAATTGTCATTTTGGCTAATCCAGTGGCCAATTCAGCTGCAACCAGGATTCGAGATTTCACTCGAATGAATCCTCCATCCTTTTTCGGGTCTAAGACATATGAGGACCCTCAAGAATTCCCAGATCAGGTGCCGAAGGTTACAGACATAATAGGGGTTACTTCTAGTGAGAGTGTTGAGCTAGCTATATATTAGTTGCAGGATGTGGATCATACTTGGTTCAAGCAGTGGAAATCAGAAAGGTCAAATGATGCAGGTCATATAGAGTGGGAGGAGTTTGTCACTACATTCTTAGATAGATTCTTTCCCCAAGAGCTTAGGGAGGCTAAAGTGCTATCATTCATCAACCTCAGGCAGGGCAATATGATGGTGAAAGAGTATTCTCTTAAGTTTACTCAATTATCCAGATATGCCCCTCATGTGGTTGCAGATAGCAGATCCAAGATGAGTAATTTTGCTTCAGGGGTTAATGATAGCGTGGTAATAAGTACAGATCTGCCATGCTGAACAGTGACATGACTTTAGCAAGGCTTATGACTCATGCTCAGCAGTTAGAGGTACAGAATATTAAGTAGAGAGAATAGCAGAATAAGAGAGCGAAGACAGGTAGTTTCAACTTTGCTCAGCCTAAATCAGAAGGAGAAAACCGTTCCTAGTTTCATCCTAAGTCATCAGTTCCAGTCCCTTTTTGAGCCAGTGCTTCAGTTCTTAATTTCAGAGAAGGTAACAAAGATAGAGTGCCCCGCTCTAAGTCCTAAGGTAGTATTAGCAGTGCCCGCACTTATTCTCTTTGTCAAACTTGTGGCAAGCACCACTAGGATATTTTGCAGAGCTGGCAGTGGTATTTGTTTTGGATGAGGCAAGCCAGGCCATAGAGTCAGAGACTGTTCTCAGCCAGGTCCTCAGGGTCAACAAAGTTACTTCTCATCTCAATCTAGTCGCCCGAATCAGTAGGGTGCCTTCACCAGTGCTACTAGTGGGCAACGTCCAAATCATCTCTATGCTCTTCAGTCTGGATAAGATCAGGAAAATTCTCCTGATGTAGTACTAGTACGATACAGATCTTTCATGTGCATGTTTACGCTTTGCTAGATCCAGGATCTTCTTTGTCTTTTGTTACTCCCTATATAGCAGGTAATTTTGGAATCAGTCCCGAAATCCTAGTAGAGCCCTTTTCAGTCTCTACCCTAGTGGGTAAAACTATCATAGCCCGGCGGGTATACAGGAACTGTCCGATTATGATATTTTTTAGAAAGTCACTTCAGCAGACTTAGTCTAATTAGAGATGAATGACTTTGATATCATTCTCGACATGGATTGGCTTTATTCCTACTATGCCATAGTAGACTGCAGAAATTGAATAGTCCAGTTTTAGTTTCCGGATGAACCCGTCCTTGAGTGGAATGGTAGTGTATCCGTTTTCAGGGATCATCTTATTTCCTAAATTTGGGAAAGGAAAATGATACCTAAAAGATGTGTCTATCATCTTGTTAGAGTTAAGGACACTAGTTCCAAAACTCCAACCTTGAATCAATTCTAGTTGTAGGAGAATATTTAGATGTCTTTCCCAAAGATCTTCTAGGAATTCCTCTCGAAAGAGAAATAGACTTCGACATTAATCTTCTTCTAGATACTCATCCTATATCTATTCTGTCATACTAATTTGCACCAGCAGAACTCAGAGAACTGAAAGAACAATTGAAGGATCTTTTAGATAAGGGATTCATCAGGTCCAGCGTTTCCCCATGGGCGCTCCAGTATTATTCGTGTGCAAGAAAGATGGTTCTCTTAGGATATGTGTAGACTACCTTCAACTCAATAAGGTCACGGTCAAGAACAAGTATCCTCTTCCCAAAATTGATGACTTGTTTGACCAACTTTAGGGTGCCAATTATTTTTCTAAGATAGACCTCAGATCCAGTTATCATCAGCTCAGAGTCAGAGAATGTGACATTTCAAAAAAAGCTTTCCCTACTCGGTATGGTCACTTCAAATTCTTAGTTACATTATTTGGTCTTACCAATGCCCCAGCCGCTTTTATGGACTTGGTGAACCATGTGTTCAAGCAGTACTTGGACATATTCGTCATAGTCTTCATAGATGATATCCTAGTCTATTCCCGCAGTGAGCGCGATCATGCAGACCAACTCAGAATAGTACTTCAGACTCTCAGAAATCATCAGTTGTCTTTCAAATTCAGTAAGTGCGAATTTTGGATAAGGTCAGTAGCATTCCTTAGTCACATCATTTACGGTGATTGCATTAGAGTAGATCCTTAAAAGACTAAAGCAGTAAGAAACTGGCCTCGCCCTGTCTCTCCATCAGATATTAGGAGTTTCTTGGGTTTGGCTGGCTATTATAAAGGTTTGTTGAGGTATTTTCTTCTATTGCATCCCCTATGTCTAGATTGACTCGGAAGAAAGTTAAGTTTCAGTGGTCAGATCCTTGCGAGAAGAGTTTTCAAAAGTTTAAGACTCGACTCACCTCAGCTTTAGTATTAGCTCTTTCAGATGGTCTAGATGGCTTCGTAGTGTATTGTGATACATCTAGAGAGGTTTGGGTCATGTCATCATGCAGCATAGTAAGGTCATAGCCTACGCCTCCAGACAACTTAAACCCCATGAGAAGAATTATCCTACTCATGATCTTGAGTTAGCAACCGTAATCTTTTCTTGAAAATTTGGAGGCATTATCTATACGGTATTCATATAGATATCTTCACAGATCATACGAGTCTTCAGTATGTATTTTCGCATAAAGATCTCAATCTTCATCAGAGAAGATGGTTAAAGCTCTTGAAAGATTATGGCATAAGTGTCCTTTATCATCTGGTCAAGGCCAATATAGTGGCTGATGCTCTCAGTAGACTATTCATGGGTAGTGTTTCTCATGTTGATGATAGTAAGAAGAAGTTAGCTTAGGAAGTCTATCAGCTTACTAGACTACGCATTCTCTTAGTCAATACACATAAGGGTGATATATGGGTTTAGAGTAGTTCAGACTCATCTCTAGTTTCCGAGGTGAAAGAAAAGTAAGATAGATATCCCAGCCTTGTCAAGTTGAAAGAGTTAGTTTAGGATCAGAAAATAGAGGTTTTCTCCCAATGGGGAGATAGTGTTCTTCATTGTCAGATTCATCTCTGTGTTCCAGGTGTAGATGACTTAAGGCAGCGAATTCTTCCAGAAGCACATGGTGGATGCTACTCTATTCATCCAGGGGCCACAAAAATATATCGTGACTTATGGGAAATCTATTAGTGGAGTGGAATGAAGAGATACATTGCAGAGTTTGTAGCTAAGTGCTCAATATATTAGCAGGTTAAGATAGAGCATCAGAAGCCTAGTGGGTCCATGTAGGAGTTCAGTATTCCTACTTGGAAGTGGAAAGTTGTGAACATGGACTTCGTGATGGGTTTGCCTCGAACTCGTCATCAACATGATTCAGTCTGGGTCATTGTAGATAGAATGACCAAATCAACTCATTTCCTTCCAGTTCTGTAATACCCCGCATGTTTCTAAGCTAGTAAGTGAATAAGTTTTCCTACGTATGAAACCTCCAATCCTGTGAGTAGAATTTTAGTGCATGACTTACAATAAATATCCTAGAGATAGGATAGCTTGCGATGTCTTAAGCATACTCATATGAGTCACTTATAGTGATGCAAGCTAAGAGTTTTTGAATCCATCAAGTCTTAGTGTTTGATTTTGCAAGGGTCATATTTGAACAAGAATAACATGATTGATATGTGACATTTTGTCATATTTAGACCCACCAAATTGTAGAGAATCAAATTAGTTTTTCAACGATACCAATTTCATCAAAATCTGACACCCGAGCAAGGAGTTATGGCCTTTCAAAAGAGAATGTGTCGCCTAACCAATCGCACATGGCCACTGGAAAGCATAGGTGATATCATATGTGGTTCCTATGTAAATATAGGTGATAGCATATACGGAGCCTATGTAAATATAGGAGATATCATATGTGGCGCCTATGTAAATATAGGCGATATCATATACGGCGCCTATGTATGATTTCAGCCACGAAAACACTTAGTTTTTGAGTTATTTTGAGGGTAGTTAAGTCTTTTAACACTCCTTACACGTCCCTAAACTTAACCTCATGAAATTTATAGTTTCTAAACACATTACAACCCTATTAACATCTCAAAGTTCATTATCCAAGAGAACCATAGGATAGAAACAACTAGGGTTGCACAATCAAGCTTGAAGATCAAATTTCAAGGAAATTCCTCCATCAATCATCAAGAACCTCCCTTCCAAGGTATGCGTAGTGTTCATTCATGGATTCCTTTCGTCCGTGGATTTCAAGAATCAATCTTTAAAATACAA
This sequence comes from Capsicum annuum, assembly GCF_002878395.1. NCBI lineage: Eukaryota > Viridiplantae > Streptophyta > Magnoliopsida > Solanales > Solanaceae > Capsicum > Capsicum annuum. The sequence goes on from NC_061122.1 coordinate 34,113,062, forward strand.
AAGCTTGGTTGGTTGTGCTGATATGATCATACCCATGTTGATGCTTGTTTGTTTTTCTATATAATAGTATCGTGACTGTATATCTCATGAAAGTTATGTTGCTAGTTGAAAAACATGATCTTTAGGTAGATTGATAGAATGCAAGTATGAAATCCACCTATGCCTTAAAGAATGCATGCAAGGTGTTTGATAAAATGCCTAGTATGTTAGAACTTCATATTTACATGATTTCATGATACCTAAATAACAAGTTCATATTATCCATACACTCTAATATGAATTTCCATGAAAATTATGTGTTGTTATTGTTGTGGTATAAAGCATGTATGATAATAGAGATATAAATTATGTACACAAAATATATCCATGCTTTTTCTATCATGTTTGAAATATTGAATAAATACATGAAGTATACTATCCACAGCTTATGATATTGTGAATTGTGGACTCAAATCTTATGATCAAGTCATGTCATGTGTGTCAATTTCCTCCTATAGAGACCTGGGGGTATTCGTACCCAAAAACTATATCTATGTGCCAAGAGCCATGTCATGTTTCACGATATCCAAACTCAAGCTATGATTCCATAGACTTCAGTCATTCATGTGACTCAGGAAAACCTCATGATCTCAGTCAGTTGTCAGATATCAGTAACATTCCACCAGCCAATGGAATTCAGTAAGATTAAGTAATGTATAGTTAGTTATTCATGTCCAGTCCCTCCAGATAAGAGTAGAGGTTAGCACCGAGTGAACCCAAGGATGGGAGCTCACCCACCAGTTCAGGGTGTGATTCTTAGAAGCAGTCCTTGTGTTCCAGAACTATGTAGCCAGCGTAGGTTGAGACATGTTAACCTGACAGATTAGGATTGATGAGGTGGTTTAACCTGCCAATTTAGGGTTCCCACCGTTCTCATTGAGTACCTGCCAGATAAGGGTCACTCACAAGCTGCCTTACCTATGGCACGGTATTGACACCCTTCCATTCGGGGCAGAGATTGGACCCCAGCTTAGCCATAATGGCATACATAGGGCATGTCGGTTAAACACTACTTCCCATAGTTTTAGTATTAGTCTCAGTCAAAGAACTCAGGGCGTTCTTTAGATTTCAGTATATACAAGACTGTCAGATACAGTTGTTATGTTCTTCAGATTTCAGTATTAACAGGACTGTCAGATACAATCATTATGTTCTTCAGATTTTAGTATATACAGGACTGTCAGATATAGTCGTCCATGTTATCAGCTTGCAGTATCAGTCATGACAGTTATCAGTAAACCATGTATTAGCTTACAGGTCTTGCTATCATGCATTCACGGTTCCAGTTTCTATATATGTATGTTTGCACTCCCACGTTCATATTAGTCAGTCAGTGTTGTTCATGCATGAAACCCTTTCTGTTCAGCCTACCTTCCTCGTATACTCAGTACTCTAGTTGTACTGACGCATTTGTCTATGGTACTTTCTTTTCATTTTACACCATAGGTTCTAAGACACGAGCTGCAGCCCAGCAGTAGCGGTAGTATTCCAGTCGCAGAGACATAGTGAGTCCTCATTGATTCAAGGACAATATGATTTGATACATTTATTTATTTTTTCAGTTCAGTTTTACAAAGTTAGTTGGAGACATGTTCCTTCAAATCCTTATTCAGATAGTTTAGAGGCTTTCATATTTATGTTCAGATTTACGTTCAGACTTAGCTTTCAGATTGAGTTATTTTGGGTATTTTCACCCAGATGGACGTTATGATTTTTAGACATAGTTTTATTCAGTTGAATCTTATGGCCTTACAGTTTTACGTATTCCGCATTATTATGTCATGATTTACAGTATACAAGTACAAATATCAGTCATGGGTTAGCTTGTGATCCCTTGGGGTTATGAGCATCGTGTAGCATTTTGGTTCAGCAAATTGGGGTGTTACAAACTTGGTATCAGAGACTAAGGTTCAATAGAGTCCTAGGAAGTCTGAAAGCCACATCTAGTAGAGTCTTGTACATGGGTGTGTTACGCACCACATTTATACACAAGAGTCTATAAGATGTTTTAGGAACAGTCCCCTTTCTTTAGTATTCATGTCATGCTAGTGAGCACAATCACAAGTTAAACTCTTAGTCTAATCCATTCTTCTCTTATTCCATGACCATGGCCCCAAAGAGAAGAAACCAGCCAGCTCCTCAGTTCGAAGATCCTTTGGGAGAACATATTTCGCATACAAAGTTTAGATCCGCATTTATCACACTTGCTCAATTCGTGGCTGCACAGAATGAACGGCCACCATTTATTCCGACCAATCTAATGCCCAATCCCATAGCAGCTAGGGTTTAGGACTTCACCTGGATGAACCCTCCATCTTTCCATGGGTCTAAGTCTGATGAGGACCCTCAGAAGTTCATTGACTAAGTCCAGAAGGTCATTCACATCATGGGTGTTACTTCTATTAAGAGTGCCGAGTTAGCCGCCTACCAGTTATAAGATGTTGCTTATAATTGGTACAAATAGTGAAAGTCTGAGAGGTTCGATAATTCAGGCCCTATCGAGTGGGAGAAATTTGTCACGGCTTTCTTAGACAGATTCTTTCACCAAGAGCTGACGGAAGCCAAAGTTCTGGAGTTCATCAACCTCAGGCATGGGGAATATGATGGTTAGGGATTATTCTTTCAGATTTACTCAGCTAGCTAGGTATGTTCCTCATGTGGTTGCAGACAATAGGTCTAGGATGAGCAAGTTCGTGTCAGGGGTCAACGATAGTGTGGTGAATGAGTGTAGGTCTGCAATGCTGATCGGTGATATGACCTTAGCCAGACTCATGACCCATGCCCAGTAAGTAGAAGAGCAGAAGGTTAAGACTAGGGAGAGGCAGAATAAGAGTTCAAGGTCAGGTAACTTCAACTTTGCTCATCCCAAGTCAGATGGAGGAAATCGTTCATAGTTTTGCTCCAAGTCAGCTATTCCATCCCCTTCCTCTGTCAGTGTTCTAGTGCCAAAGTTCAGAGGCAGCAACAAAGACAAAGATCCAGGCTCTAAATCTCAGGCAGTGTTAGCAGTGCCCGAATGAATTCTCTTTGTCAGACTTGTGGTAAGAACCACAAGGACATTTACAGAGCCGGTAGTGATGTCTGTTTTGGTTGTGACAAGCCAGGCCACAGGATTAGGAAGTGTCCACAGTTAAGTCTTTAGGGTCAGCAAAATCATTATGCATCTCAGTACGGTCGCCCGAACTAGTAGGGTGCCATTTCTAATGCTACCAGTGGGCAACGCCCACACAGAATCTATGCTCTTCAGTCCCGACAAGATCAGGAAAATTCTCATGATCTCTTTACTGGTACGTTATAGATTTTGCATGTTCATGTTTATGCTTTGCTAGACCCAGGTGCATCCTTGTCATTTGTTACTCCATATATAGCAGGCAATTTTGGAATCAGTCCCAAAATTCTAGCAGAGCTCTTTACAATCTCTACCCCAGTGGGTAAAACCATCATAGCCCGGCGGGTATACAGGAACTACCCGATTATGATATCTCAGAAATCTATGTCAGCAGATTTAGTTGAGTTAGAGATGACTGATTTTAATGTTATTCTCAGCATGGATTGGCTTCATTCCTGCTATGCCACAGTCGACTGTAGAAACAGGATAGTTTAGTTTCAGTTCCAAAATATGCCCATCCTAGAGTAGAAGGGTAGCATTTTAGCGTTCAGGAGTTAACTTATTTCCTACCTTCGAGCAAGGAAAATGATTTCTAAGAGGTGTGTGTATCATCTCGTGCATGTTAAAAATTCTAGTTCTGAATCTCCCAGTCTTGAAACAGTCCCAGTTATTAATAAATACTTAGATGTTTTTCCCAAAGATCTTCCAGGCATTTCTCCTGAAAGGGAAATAGACTTCGACATAGACCTTCTTCTGGATACTCAACCTATTTCTATTCTGCCATATAGAATAGCACTAGTAGAACTCAAGGAACTGAAAGATTAGTTAAAAGATCTCTTAGATAAGGGATTCATCAAACCCAGTGTTTTCCTATTAGGTGCGCCAGTATTATTCGTGCATAAGAAAGACGGTTCTCTCAGGATGTGTATTGATTAACGTCAACTCAACAAGGTCACGGTCAAGAACAAATATCCTCTTCCCAAGATTGATGATCTATTCGACCAACTTCAGGGTGCCAGTTACTTCTCTAATATAGACCTCAGATCAGGCTATCATTAGCTCAGAGTTAGAGAATGTGACATTTCGAAGACAGCTTTTTGTACTCGGTATGGTCACTTTGAATTTTTAGTCATGTCATTTGGTCTTACCATTGCCCCTACAGTTTTCATGGATTTGATGAACCATGTGTTCAATCAGTACTTAAACATGTTGTCATAGTCTTTATAGATGATATTCTGGTCTATTCTCGCACAGAGCATAATCATGCAGACCATCTCAGGATTATTTTTTAGACTCTCAAGGATTACCAATTATTCACTAAGTTTAGTAAGTGTAAATTTTGTCTAAGATCAGTAGCATTCCTTGGCCATATTATTTTCGGTGATAGCATTAGAGTAGATCCTCAGAAAATCAAGGCAGTAAAAAACTGGCCTAGATCGTATCTCCATCAGATATCAGGAGTTCCTTAGGTTTGGCTGGCTATTATAGACGGTTTGTCGAGGGATTTTTTTCCATTGCATCTCCCATGTCTAGATTGACTCAAAAGAAGATTAAGTTTTAGTGGTCAGATTCATGCGAGAAGAGCTTTCAAGAGTTAAACAATCGACTTACGTCAGCTCCAGTTCTAGCTCTTCTAGATGGTTTAGACGGTTTTGTATTCTATTGTGATGCATCTAGAGTGGGTTTAGGTTGTGTCCTCATGCAGCATGGTAAGGTCATAGCCTACGCCTCCATACAGTTAAATCCACTTGAGAAGAATTATCCTACTCATGATCTTGAGTTAGCAGCGGTAGTTTTTTCCTTGAAGATTTGGAGGCATTATCTCTATAGATTTTATGTAGATGTCTTCACAGACCATAAAATCCTCCAGTATGTCTTTTCCCAAAAAGATCTCAATCTTCGTCAGAGAATGTGGTTAGAGCTCTTGAAGGACTATGACATGAGTGTTCTTTATCATCCGGGCAAGGCCAATGTTGTGGCCGATACTCTCAGTTGACTCTCCATGGGTAGTATTTCCCACGTTGAGGGTAGCAAGAAAAAGATGGCTCAAGAGATCCATCAGCTTGCCAGACTAGGCGTTCACTTAGTCGATTCTTCAGGGGGTGGTGTATGTGTTCACAGTAGTTCAGAGTCATCTCTAGTTTCTGAGGTAAAAGAGAAGCAAGACAGGGATCCTAGCCTTGTCAAGCTCAAAGAGTCAGTTCAGAATCAGAAAGTCGAGGTTTTCTTCCAAGGGGGAGACGGTGTTCTTCGTTGTCAGGGTCGTCTATGCGTTCCAGGTGTAGATGAATTGAGGCAGCGAATTCTTGTAGAAGCGCATGGTATGCGATACTCTATTCATCCAGGGGCCACTAAGATGTACTGCAATATGCGGGAGATCTATTGGTGGAGTGGGATGAAGAAAGATGTTGCAGAGTTTATGGCTAAGTGCTCTACATGTCAGCAGGTTAAGATAGAGCATAAAAAACCTAGTGGTTCTATACAAGAGTTCACCATTCCTACTTGAAAGTGGGAAGAAGTGAACATGGACTTCGTGATAGTTTTTCCTAGAACTCGTCATCAACATGATTCATTCTGGGTCATTGTAGATAGAATGACCAAGTCAGCTCATTTCCTTCCTATTCGTACTTGTTATTCCACCGAGGATTTAGCAAAACTCTATATCAGGGAGTTAGTCAGGTTACATGGTGTTCCACTATCTATAATCGCAGACATACGTACCCAGTTCACCTCTCACTTTTGGAAAGCATTCCAAAAGGGTCTCAATACCCAAGTCTATCTCAGCACAACATTTCATCCTCAGACAGATGGTCAAGCAAAGAGGACCATTCAGACTCATTAAGATATGCTAAGGGCGTGTGCAATTGACTTTAAGGGAAGTTGGGATGACCACTTGCCTTTGATTGAGTTTGCATACAACAATAGGTATCATTCTAGTATTCAGATGGCTTCATTCAAAGCTCTCTATAGTAGGAGATGTAGATCTCTGATTGGTTGGTTCGAAGATAGTGAGGCCTCAATCATAGGTCCTGACTTAGTATTCAATGCCTTAGAGAAAGTTTAGTTGATTAGAGAGAGACTCTGGACTGCTCAGAGCCGACAGAAGTCCTATACAGATGTTTATAGAAAGGATATCGAGTTCGAGTTCAATGACTATGTCTATCATAAGATCTCTCCCATGATGGGAGTGAAGAGGTTCAGCAAGAAAGGGAAACTCAGTCCCCGATAGATCAGTCCCTTTAGAATTCTCTGTCACTTCGGTAAGGTAGCTTATGAGCTTGAGTTGCTTTCAGATCTAGCTTCAGTCCATCCAGTCTTCCATGTCTCTTCGATCAAGAAGTGCATAGGTGACCCAACAGTTATTGTCCCTATTCAGAGCATCGACATTCAGAACAGCCTCTCTTATGAAGAGATTCCAGTTGAAATCTTAGATTATCAGACTCATAGATTGAGGAACAAAGAAGTCCCTCTAGTCAAGGTTCTTTGGCAAAATCAGTCTCATGAGGGAGCTACTTGGGAAGTAGAAACAGATATGCATACCAAGTATCCTCACCTCTTCCCTGCCAATTCAAATCAAGCTTAAGGTAACAGTTCTCCTTAAGCTTATTCAGTTTCATGTTCATATTTCCAGTATAAACTTGGTACCTATTAACCGTTGCATACTCAGTCATGCATTCACGTATCAGTTGTCCGTGCATCAGATATGCACCAGTTTAGTATGTTTAGCATGTAAGTCATGAGATCAAGTTTTAGTTTTTCATGTTCAGTTCAGGTTCTGTTGTCTTGTATCCCCTCTCAGTAAATTCTCATTCAAGGACGAATGTTTCCTAGGGGGAGATATTATAATACCCCACATGTTTCTAAGCTAGGAAGTGAATAAGTTTTCCTACGTATGAAACCTCCAATCCTGTGAGTAACATTTTAGTGCATAACTTACAATGAATATCCTAGCGATAGGATAGCTAGTGATGTCTTAAGCATGCTCATATGAGTCGCTTAGAGTGATGCAAACTAAGAGTTTTTGAATCCATCAAGTCTTGATGTTTGATTTTTCAAGGGTCATCTTAGAAAAAGAATAACATAATTGATTTGTGACATTTTGACTGATTTAGACCCACCAAATTGTATAGAATTGAATTAGCTTTCCAACGATACCAATTTCACCAAAATCTGACACCCGAGCAAGGATTTATGGCCTTTCAAAAGAGAATGTGTCGCCTAACCAATCGCACATGGCCACTGGAAAGCATAGGTGATATCATATATGGTGCCTATGTAAATATAGGCGATAGCATATGCAGCGCCTATGTAAATATAGGAGATATCATATATGGCGCCTATGTAAATATAGGCGATATCATATGCGGCGCCTATGTATGATTTCAGCCACGAAAACACTTAGTTTTTGAGCTATTTTGAGAGTAGTTAAGTCTTTTAACACTCCTTACACGTCCCTAAACTTAACCTCACGAAATTTATAGTTTCTAAACACATTACAACCCTAACATCTCAAAGTCCATTATCCAAGAGAACCATAGGATAAAAAAAACTAGGGTTGCACAATCAAGCTTGAAAATCAAATTTCAAGGAAATTCCTCCATCAATCATCAAGAACCTCCCTTACAAGGTATGCGTAGTGTTCATTCATGGATTCCTTTCGTCCGTGGATTTCAAGAATCAATCTTTAAAATACAAAAGCTTGGTTGGTTGTGCTGATATGATCATACCCATGTTGATGCTTGTTTGTTTTTCTATATAATAGTATCGTGATTGTATATCTCATAAAAGTTATGTTGTTAGGTGAAAAACATGATCTTTAGGTGGATTGATAGAATGCAAGTATGAAATCCACCTATGCCTTAAATAATGCATGCAAGGTGTTTGATAAAATGCCTAGTATGTTAGAACTTCATATTTACATGAATTCATGATATCTAAATAACAAGTTCATATTATTCATACACTCCAATATGAATTTCCATGCAAATTATATGTTGTTATTGTTGTGGTATAAAGCATGTATGATAATGGAGATATAAATTATGTACACAAAATATATCCATGTTTTTTCTATCATGTTTGAAATATTGAATAAATACATAAAGTATACTATCCGCATCTTATGATATTGTGAATTGTGGACTCAAATCTTATGATCAAGTCATGTCATGTGTGTCAGTTTCCTCCTATAGAGTCTTTGGGGTATTCATACCCAAAAACTATAGCTGTGTGCCAAGAGCCATGTCATGTTTCATGATATCCAAACTTAAGCTATGATTCCATAGACTTCAGTCAGTCATGTGACTTAGGAAAACCTCATGATCTCAGTCAGTTGTCAGATATCAGTAACATTTTGCCAGTAAACAAAATTCGGTAAGATTAAGATATCAAGCAGAAAGGACCATTCAGATGTTAAAAGATATGCTAAGAACGTGTGCAATCGATTTCAATGAATATTGGGATGACCACTTACCTTTGATTGAGTTTGCATACAATAACAACTATCATTCTAGTATTTAGATGGCTCCATTCGAATCTCACTATAGTAGGAGATATAGGTCTCCAATTGGTTTGTTCAAAGTTAGTAAGGCCTCAATCATAGGGCCTGACTTAGTATTCGATGCCTTATAAAAAGTTCAATTGATTTGAGAAAGACTCTGGGATGCTCAGAGCCGACAGAAGTCTTATGCAGATGTTCGTAGAAAAGATCTCAAGTTAGAGATTGGTGACTATGTCTAACTAAAGATCTCTCACATGAAGGAAGTGAGGCAATTCGGCAAGAAAGGGAAATGCAGTCCCCGATATGTCGGTCCCTTCAAGATTCTCAGTCGATTTGGCAAGGTAGCTTATGAGCTCAAATTGCCTTCAGATCTAGCCGCAGTTCATCCAGTCTTTCATGTCTCTTTTCTCAAGAAGTACATAGGGGACCCATCAGTTGTAGTCCCTATTCAGAGCATTAATGGTTAGAATACTCTCTCTTATGAAGAGATTCCAGTCGAAATCTTAGACTATCAAACTCGTAGATTAAGGAATAAAGAAGTCCCTCTAGTTAAGGTTCTTTAGCGAAATCAGTCCATCGAGGGAGATACTTGGGAAGTAGAGGCAGAGATGCATACCAAGTATCCTTACCTCTTCTTTGCCAACTCAGATCAAGCTCAAGGTAACAAGTCTACTTAAGCTTACTCAGTTTTATATTCAGTGTTCATCACAAACTTGGTATGCAGTTTCATGCTCACGTTCCCATTATAAACTTGGTATTAAGTACCATTGCATATTCAGTCATGGACGCGTGTATTAGTTCAGTTATGTAATTATGCATCAGACATGCATTATCATTGTGAGAAACTTAGTTCTTCAGAACACTCAGTCATGCATTCATGAATCAGTTACACATGCATCAGATATGTATGTTTAGTATTATATGTTTAGCTTATCAGTCATGTCAGTCATGAGATCATGTTCCATTTATTCATGTTCAGTATATATGTTAGTTGTCTTTTCTTCCCTCTCAGTTAGTCTTATTCGAGGACGAATGTTCTCAAGGGGGAGATATTATAATACCCCATACTTTTTTTCCTAACTAATTTCATCTCAAGAATGTCTAGTATTAGCTTCTAAATTGAATGATGGTTATTCCATGAGGAATTTTCAAGATTTTTAGTTTTTGTCATGTGGAAAATTCAATAAGATTTCCATCGATATAAGATTATTCCAAATCCGATAATTGGGTCAGAAGTTATGACTATTTCAAGTTCTCGTCATAAAATAGCGCCACATTAGTTAGTGGTGCACCGCACCACTAGAGGAAATGGCATTTGGCAAATTCCAATAGGGGTCCATGATTATGGCGCGTCGCGCCAGGGCCCAAATTCAGAATTATCCTTTTCCTGTGTCTTAGCGCATTTTCCTTTGCGTCACACCAAAGTTCCAGGTTGCAAAAGAAGGGGCAACGCAATGGCTCCGTGTCGCGCCATCCCTCAGTTTCTCAATTGTCATATTTCAGTGACACAGTATGATAGCACCGCGTCTTGCCAGGGGTTTAGTTCGGAAAAATTTTATTGAAATTAAATGATACGTCCAGGGTTAAAAGGGTCAATTTCCTACCCCTATTTAAACCCAATAATACGTGATTCTGCCACTTTTCATCCAAAATACACTCTCTTATCTCAAAAACCTCTCAAGAACAACCTAGGGATTTTTATAGAAGACTTAGAATTAAGAATTTGCTCTATCAATCTTCAAGAAATCATGAACCAAGGTATGCGTAGTGTTTATTCATGGACTTCTTTTGTCCATGAAGCCCAAGAATATCTTTTCTAAGTTTAAGTTTATGGATTTTTTTATGAGTTTCATTTGGGTTTGTTTTGTGTATGTTGAGAATGATCAATTGAATTCAAATCCATGTTGGGTGATCAATTTGATGTGGAATTAGTTTATATAGATATATATTCATGTGAACCTATGAATAAACCCTAGGATGATGTAATTAGAGATGAATCATGATGATTAATTGTATGATGTTGTCTATATGTGTTATGCCTACCATGTGTTTGATTAAATGCCTAGATGAATGAAGAATGCCCAACTAGTATGATATCATGAAATCCCCATGTACGTACAAGTTATGCCTATCACAAGTTTTGATAGAATACTTCTATAAATATATTATGGATTATGATGTTAGTTATATGTTCAAGTAAGTTATGCTTTGCCAGTTTCCTCTCATCGAGTCCTGGGGGTACTTGTACTCGAAATATTAGTTGTGTGCCTAGAGCCATGTCATATTTCCACGATACTCCCAGTCAAGATATGATCCTTAGACTTTAGACAGTCTTATGAATCAGGAAATCTCCATGATCTCATGAACTCAGGCAGTTGTCAGATGTCAGTAGTATTCCATCAGCCAATGAAAGTTAGTAACTCAGTCCATGTTCAGTTCAGTAAATCAAGTTCAGTGTCTATTCAAATGGGAGTAGAAATTTGCACCGAGCGAACCCAAGGGTGGGAATTCACCTATTATATGAGGGTGTGATTCTTAAAAGTAATCCTTGCGTTCCAGAACTATATAGCCAGCATAGTTTGAGACATCATAGCCTATTATATGATGGTAGATGAGGTGGCTTAACCTGATATATGAGGGTTCCCACCATTCTCATTAGAGTTACCTATTATATTAGGGCCACTCACATGTTGTCTTTACCAGTGGCACGGTATGACACCCTTCCAATCAGGGCACAGATTGGACCCCAATCCAGCTATAATACATTATTTGGGGTATGTCGGTTAGGTGAATATCTCCCACAGTCTCAGTATCAGTCTTAGTAAAATAACTCAGATAGTTCTTCAGAATTCAGGACTGTTAGATACATTCAACTCAAATACAGTATGAAACTCAGCTAGTTCCATCAAATTTAGGACTGTTAGATACAATCACTCATGTTATCAATTAGCCAAATTCAGTCATTAGTCGTATTAGTCATCAGCATACTCATGTTATCACGATTTTTAGATATACGTACTTTGTATGCATGTATGTATTCTCACGTTCATATTAGTCAGTTAGCCAGTATTGTTCATGCATACGAACCCCATGCATTTAGCCTATCTCACATGCATACCAGTACATTCAAAGTACTAACTGATTTGCGCTATGGTGTCTTATACCATAGGTTCAGAGACACAAGCTCCAGATCAGCAGTAGATTGCAGTTTCAGCAGTCAGAGTTAGAAGTGATTCCTCATCATTCAAGGACATGATTATTCCCTATTATCTCATTAATCAGTTTATTAGTTGGAGTTAGTTGGGGACATGTCCTATCAACTCCTTACTTAGAATTTTTAGTCAGTTAGAGGTTTTCTAGACTATCATATTTCAGACTTCAGTATGTTCAGTTTTGTTTTTGGTATTCTATGACCCCACACAGATGTTATATCATTCACATCAATGTTCAGTATTGAACCTTATGGTCTTTCAATTCATGTTTCCGCATTATAAAATATTTTATGCAGTGTACAGGTATAGATATTAGTCATGGGTTAGCTTGTATTCCTTTGGGGTCATGAGCACCGTATAGTATTCTGCGTACCAGATTTAGGGACTTACAATTTTGTACTTTTAAGTAATCTTTCAAGGTGAATTTGTTACTGATGAGTATTGTCATATTTTAAACTTTGGAGTAAAGTGGTTGCAGTTCAGTTTAGAGTTTATCAAAAGGGTCCCATAGACTTAGAGTGATGGCTTATAGCTAAGGGGGGAGATGATAGAATAAGTAACCAAGTTAGGCTCTCAGATTCTAGCAGTGATGCTAGTGTGTTTTGGAACAGCAGTAAAGGAGGATGATTCCCAAACCATCCTTTTCTCAGTGCAAAGTTCTATTTTTCAGTCGTCACAATATCTACTCATGCCTTACATGTCAGCTCTATGATTATAGTTTAAATTCACGCACCTTCCATAGAATCATGTTGGTTCCAGTTCCTAGTATAAGGAGTTTCAGTTTGCTCAGTTGTACAAATCATATTTCATGAAATTTATGAACTCCAAAATCTGGTCATGCAGCTCATGACTTATGTACTCATGCTTTACAATATGTTCAATTCTAGTACCCATTCTACTCTCTTAATGATTAGCAAAATTCATATTATGTCATGTATATTCTTTGTTTTATCTCTGTCATGAATCCATGTCGTGGATAATCTATTTCTCATGCCTCAGTTAAGCGTCCAAGTTATGCATAGTCTTCTTTCATACTTCAGGCCCTCATGCTCTAACCTTTCAGTGACCTCTCCTTATGAAATGGTAGTGGTGATAAATAGTTGTTTAGATGAGAGAAAGAGTAAATATTTTATTTTTGGGGAAAGATTTTTGTATGATTGTTTGATCTAAGGTTATAAGTGTGCAGTAAGATTGAGGCCAAGTTTTTGATATATGTCTTAGTTAGTTGAAATTTTGTGTGTGATTTTCTTAAGAATAGCACATGAAAGTTGTTAATGATAGAAGTACTAGAGAGTAGGGAAAAGATGCTTTGATGGGTTATTTCCTAGAAGTTCATGTATGGTTATGATAATAGGCTTAAACGTCATGTTGGTACATATAAGTGGATGGGTGCATTGTGCATTAGTGCATTCCTTGTAAGAGGTTGAATTTAGTTATTGAAGTGATAAGAAGAATTATTCTTAAGATGAGAAGTTGTGAAGATGCTTTGATGGGTTGTTGCCTAGAATTTCATGTGTGGTTATAATAATTGGATTGAACGTCATGTTGTTATATATAAGTGGATGGGTGCACTGTGCGTTATTGCATTTCTAGTAAGAGGTTGAATTTAGTTGTTGAAGTGGTAAGAAGAATTATTCTTGAGATGAGAAGTTGTGAAAATCCAAGGTGTATTGAATTGATGATTCCGACTAGTATTACAGTGTTATGGGTGCACTTTGTAGATTCGAGTAGGCTCGAACATAGTGAGAGAATTTAGTTCAGCATATATTTCAATCGATAGAGTTATCAATGACCATGTGAACATTTTTGATAGCCTCAAGTAAAGTATGGTATTGAAGCAAATGTATAGTTGAGGGAGCATTTGAGGAGTATGTTTAAGCTTAAGAGTAGCAGTTGCATTGTCTAAGGCATAGCAATTCTAGTTTATGTTTCATAGGCCTATGTTCCATGTTAAAAAGTTATAGCCATATGAAGAGTCCTTACTCATATATCTTATTCAGATCATGCCCAAGTTCTTTGCTTCCTACTGTTATTATAACTTCTTATAAAGAGTGTTGACTAAATATGGCAGTTGAGTATAAGCTTTTAGTATAATTCAGTCCATATAGCCAGCAATTTAGTTTAGCAGTTAGAAAGACAAGTTTCTATAGTTGTTCCATCATTTGATCTAGTTTTATTGTTAGAAGTTTCATGAATATTGCCATTCTAAGAGATTGTTTATTCGGACTTACTATTAGAAGTTTCATGAATATTGCCATTCCAAGGATTGTTTTTTCAGATCCATGTAAATTGTGATTTCAGTTCAATCCATGCATCATGATTCAGATTCACACATTCAGTCATGATTAAGTTAATAAGTGCCTCGTGAATTATATCAGTCTTTTCTTAGTAGTTCAGCTAAGTCAGTATCATTCGAGGGACTAATAATCCCAAGGAGGAGATGTTGCAATACCCCGAGTTTTCATGTCCGAAACCTCTCAACTTTTATTCATGAAACTAGATCCAGACTGAGGCAATGATTACTCATAAGATGACTCTCTCATTTTTATCTTGGCCTTATAACCATTCTCGTGTCATTGCATGTATTCAAGGAATCATTTCAGCTCATGATATTCAGTTCACGTATTATGTTTCAGGCTCAATCATGTAATCATGTTTTCAGTTATGCATGTCCAGTATGTGATTTCAGTTTCCTCAGTATTCTCAGCTTAATCAGTCTCATTCGAGGTTGAATATTCTCAAGAGGGAGATATTGTAATACCCCATATTATACTTATCTTAGTTCGGCTCCTAGTTGCATGCATAAGAGGGTTAAAGCCTGAAAATTTTACTAAGTGTTGGGGACTTAATCGTTTTTTTGTCCTCTTAACTTTGATAATTTTTAAATTGGTCTTTCCGATCCGGAGATGTAGGATTTTGAGTTAATTCATGTTCAGGGGTGTAAGAAGCATGCCTTGGGGAAATTTCAAATTTTTCGGATGAGGATTGAATCTTGTTTGGATTTCAACTCTAGCCACTCACCGTGATAGCATCGCATCGTGGTCCATATAGTGATGGACTCCTCATCGCGTTGCGGTGACCCATTAAACTGTGTTTCAATTACGAATTTAATTTTCTGAGGGGCAATTATGTCTTTTCCCATTGAATCAATTCATAAAAAAATTAATTAACATATCAGTTGGGGCATTATTTGTCCATCTTCCCTAATTTCCTTTCAAATCAAACCCTACTCTTTCCCCAAGATTATCAAATTTCATTCCTTTCTCTTGAATGAAAACAAGAATTCAAGCTTCCAAAATCCATGAACCTTCAAGAAATCTTCAAGATTGGTATTCTTCTTTAAAGCTTAAGGGTTTAAGGTACGTGTAATGTTCATCCATGGGCTCTTTTCACCCATGGAGTCCAAGAATCTATTTTTATTTTTTAAATTATTAATTATACATGTTTATGATGAACTATCTCCATGAAGCTCTTACGAATTTTAATTATAAATTATGTTTACAAGTATTTTTCGATGGAATGAGCCCTTACATGTTTTAATGATGAAATTTTCTTGGTGAAGCCCTAACTCATGGTTTTAGTATTGTAATTATGTTATTATCACATGATTTACCCATTCCCATGTTTAAGTTCACGACTCTCATGTGTTTGATGAAATACCTAAGTGTTGGATTTGTAACAATTATCCCCCACTATGGTTTTAAAGCTTTTATATATCTGTATTCTTATTTTCATTCAATACTGGAGGGTTATGAACACCCGATACTTAGCTGTTTACATAATTTCAGTATCTTTAGAGTGAATTTAGATATACCGTGAGTATTATCATTAAGTTATTTGTTTGTTTAGTTAAGCTTAGTTTAGTCCAATAATCAGTGTCAGTTCAGTTGGGAGTAGGATTTAGCACCAAGTGAATGCAGGGATGGGAACTTTCCCATCAGTTAGGCAGAGTCATTGGTAGTGGTCCCTGTATTATAGACCTACATAGCTAGCGTAGGATATGAGGAGTCACTCATCAATTAGGCTTGACTTTCTCTGAGGAGTCGCCCGTCAATTAGGCTTGACTTCCTCTCAGGGGCCACCCGTCAGTTAGGTTTGACACCTTGGTCCTTCGGGACACCAGTTGAGTGGATCCACATATCTATGTGTTAGTACCAGTGACACAGTACTGACACCCTCACAACTGGGGTATAGGTTGGACACGGATTAGATCAGATTGGGGCATATCGGTTAGATGATATCTCCCACAATTTCAGTTCAGTATTCAATACAAAATTCAATTCAAGTTGTTTGACCAGAGCATACAGATTATCAGTTATTCAATTATTAGATTTCAACATTTCAGTTTACAGATTATTTTAGAAATGTATATATGTTTGGTTTTGTATTCCCAATATTTCAGTTTTCATGCATGCATACTCAGTTATCTTATGCTATTCAATCAGTCATTATTTAAAGCACAGTAACCCTTGCATTTCAGTCTAACCTCATATCATATACCATTACATTCAAAGTACTGATCGTATACTTTTCTTCGCGTTATGATGTCTTATATCATAGGTATTTTATCCCTTTTCAGATTTTATTTTAAAGGAAAAAATGGTTTTGACCTTTTTTAAAAATAAAACTATTTCAAAATTCAAGAAAATTTCAAAATAATTTTTTCACAAAGTCTCCACTTGATCTTTTATAGAAAATATCAAGAAAACTTTAAAAAAAATATTTCAAAGATTCAAAAACAGAAATAAACCTTTGAAATAAGAGAAACTGAGTAAGGCTTCAATTAACATCCTAAGAAGATTTTTAAGGCACTTAGGAGCGTCCGTTTAAAAATGGTTCACCAAAAGATCATTTTGACTAACTACAAAAAGTGGCTAATTTTACAAAAAAATGTTGATTTTAAAATTATTTACTTAAATATTTGAAGACCTAAGACGACATTTATTTATTCGAGAAAAATTGATCTTATTTAACTTAAAGAAATCTTCTTTGAAGAAGGTTGAACTAAACTCGATTCATTTATAAATTATTTGTTAAAGAAAGTGATTATAATATCATTTTTTATAATATAAACACTTATTATTATTTTTAACGAAAAATATTAATTGAGACAAATTATGAAATTCGACTAATTAGCGGAAATGTTTTGATTTTTTTTTTCTTTTTTGTAACGAAAATTGATTTTAGGTTGATGAGAATTTTCTTTTAACTTATATAAAATACCTTAACACAATAATAAATTAAAATGTCATAAATTTTTTTCTTTTTTTTTTAAAGCTTATTCTCAAGGAAAAAAACATAAAGAGACTATTTTCATTAACCTGGGAGTTTAAACTATGTGACGAATTATATATAAAAAAAAAAGAAAAAGAAAAATATAAGGACAAAATAGAAATGACAATTCTAAAAGGGATTTAATTTGATCTAACCAAGGTTCATTACAAATAAGTAATTAGATAGGAATATATAAGGTATAAATAAACTTAAAGAGAAAAAGCTAAGATTTGGCCCCTGTGGCACATGGAAATCTGCCCAATTTTTGGGCTCATTTTCATAAATTTTTCAGCCCTTTCAACTGTGTATATTAACTGTATATCACAGCCCTCCATCCAGCGTTTTTTGCATATATATGGTGTATAACCGTATTTATAATCTTCCCCTGTATAATCAGCCTCCTTCCTCATATCCGCCATTTATCACGTGTATATTGATATGTAAATCACTGTATACTGATGCAAAAATGGTCCTTTTAGGATTTTGCCTCGAGGTTTTGACTCGAAAGAATGAGACCTTGGTCTCGTGGATCATGCAAGGACGGGAGTCCCATTGCACTTGGATGGTTCATGCACAGGGAAGAAGAAAAGGAAGGAGTGTAAGTTCAATACACATATGGGAATACATGAAAGTAAACAACTGTGTCAAGCTAATAAATAGGTTTCCATTTGAATCAAAATGATACTAAGATAAAAATCACAGATTAGTTGATGAAAAAGACAAGCATGTGACCCAACATCGAAATTACAACATTGAAACAGTGTATGGACATTTTCCAAAATAAATTCCAAT
>NC_061122.1:34133987-34158859 GCF_002878395.1 Capsicum annuum
TTTTGTATTAGTTGACCTTCTTTCTAAAATTATTTATTTCAATTTAGTTGTCTAAGTTTTAAAATTAAGAGTATTTTATACATATGTTTTCTATTTTACCCTTGATAGGAATACTTAATACATCCACAGTTTTCAAAATTATTGAATGGTGCATAAAGATCTTAATTGTAAAACTCAAAATTAAATGATTATTACTAGTTTCATTTATAAATACTCATATTTTAGACGTAACGCACGGGATGGAGTAATATGCATCAAATTTAATATTTAATCATTGCGTTGATTATTACACTTTAAAAAACATACAATGGTAAATATGTAAAATGTATTTCTATTTATTGATTTCTTATTGCGTGTGTTAAGTCCATGTGAGCCAGCTAATATGAAACAAAGGGAGTATCACTTTAAAAATATGACACCTGTCTCACAACAGAGAATATATTGCACACATGCTATATCATCACTATATCAACACTACATCATTGCCAGGTCAAAAATTATTTTTTAAAAAAGTGACCCACTAATTTTTTTATTATATCATAACATAAAAAAACAACCTCCCCCCCCCCCCCCCCCCTCCAATCTCCTTCTTCTTCAATCCCCCATCACCCCCTTTCAAAACACCCTCGCTCCACTCCTTTCTTCTTTGAGTCCCACCACCCTTTTTCTAAACACTTCCTACCCCACCCTTTTCTTCTTCGAGCCCCACCACTCTCCTTTCTTTTTGTGCAAAGCCTTCATTTTTTTTGTACTTCTTCATGTCCCCGCACCCCCTTACACCTTCTACAATTCAAAAACTTAAATATCTCAACTTACAATTCAAATATCTTAAAGAAAATATCAATAGATAGATTCATTAATTTGATGCAATTACGAGCAAAGCAAATAAGAAATGTCGAAATTTAAAGAAACACAATTATAATAATTCCAGCAAGAAATGAGCATCTTCAAAAAAAAATAAGGGATGGGGTGTATTAGAAAATTAAGCTTATGCAGCTTATAAAATTATTTCACTTGTAAAAAATTAAATTGAATAATAGAAGAAAGAAATTACTATTTCTCTTCAATAATGATGTCAGGAAAGAAGGTGTTAAAATTTATTACTATTTTATAAATAGTTTTTTTTTATTCTTGAAGATATTAATGAAGCTGTAGCTGAGGGTTGCTGGTTAGAAAAGGGAGAACGGGGATAGAAAAATTTAAGAAAGAAAAAGGAAGTGAATTTGTAGCAGGGTTAAGAGGGAAAGGGGGTTGAAGAAGGAAGGAGGTGGAATAGGAATTTTTTTTAGTTTTTATTATATACTAATAAATAATTTAGTGGGATTATCTTTATTTTTTTTCGTTAAAAAATATTATTTTTTTTTGTCACGTCAGTCTTAGGGGTTGAAATTAATTCACTATAAATTTGTTAATTGAGGTAAATAATTGCTCCTGAAGTCAATGGTTTAAACTAAATTTTGCGGACAAGTTGAAAGATAAATTAATGTCTTTTCTTATATATGAATAAATATTGAAGCTTTTAAAACTATGAATTTTACTTTTACGTGTTTTGGACAAGTATGTTTCATGATTTTGTTTGAACAAATCTACAATAAAAAAGAATTGTACAAATTACTATTTTTACTCATATAACTAAAAAAAAAATGTACAAATTATTAAAAAAAACCCTTCTTCCCTTGTATTATATGAAGAAAAAGAACACTTACCTATTTGCAATTGATAGATAAATTCAGAGAGTTAGTAGTTAATTTTCTTTTTATCTTAATATTATCTAAACAATAATATATAACTTTCATATGAGAAAATAGGATTTAAGTTGGTCAAGTCATCATAGTCCTTTTATGGTACGTGTATATATTGAATTTCAACATATATCACAAGTCAAACACAGTGAAAAAGTTAAACGAGAACGTACCTTCAACCATTATCATCTAAGTATAAAAAGAAAAAATTTTGAGAGAGAATTTGTAACAAGCTCAGAAGTCTTCTAGCTTATGCGTATCAAAAGGTATGACAGACTGATGGAGTAATAGACGTATTTATAGGTAGGTTAAAAACTCTTAGGCAAATAACTTTAACTATATGGACTTTCATAATTATTTCTTTCTAATAAAGAAATACATATGTGCATAACTTGAAGAAATATTAATTGACTAATTTATTACTTTTACTCGAGAGACAAGATAATATCATTATGAAAAAATAAGTGGGTCATTAATACGTAATATTATACCTAATTTTCTTAAATTTTTCCACTTGACTCATATATAAAAATCAGACATTTCTTTATGAGTGAAATAAGCAATATAGTCATAAACACATATTCACTCAGTTTAATAGTTATGCAACAATTACTTTATTAAGAATATATTAATATAAGAATCATGATGGTCATGCTTTTAGTCACGTACTCTCTTTCATGTATTACAATGTACAATATGTTCTAAATAAAGTGTCCAACAACTTTATGAATGGATTTAAAGTAATTCATTCATAGTCTAACTTTATTTGATCTGATGATCACTTTATAATACATGAAAATCAAATTGTGCATTATCATATATAACAAAAGCTGATAATGTCTAGACAAATTACTAGAGAATAAAATATTTGTTGGTAAGCTTTAGCATAGGATCAACAATCATCAAAGTAGCATTAACATGTTCAGATTTCACATATTACTTCTTGACATGATCTCTAGTCATCAAATACTTTATGTCGATGTTCTTACTTCAACTATCATTCTTATTATTCTTTACAAAAAAATTACTGCAACTGAACTATCACCAAACATTCTCAATGGTCTTGCAATAGAATTAACAACTTTAATGCCTAAAGTAAAATTCTTCAACCATAACATGGTGTAGCTTCATAACATGGTATAAATTCAGTTTTCATTGTGAATATTACAACAATGATTTGCTTAACACATCTCCAAGACACAGTACCTCCAGTAAGAACAAAAATGTATCCAGAAGAAGATTTACCACTATTTTTGCATTCAGTCAAATTGGAGTCTGAATACCTAATAACTTTTGGTGAGTCAAAATATTATATGTAAGTTTATGATCTTTGATTTCTTGAAATTATCTCCAAACTCTTTTACCAACTTTTAAATTATCAAGATCAAGATTACTTTGATATCTACTAAGCATTCTTACAATAATGGTAATATCAAGTCTAGTGCCGACCTGAACATATATAAGGCTTTCAAGAAGTTAAGCTTATGAAATGTCTTACATTTTCTCTTGTTCCAATATATTTTGTGGATATTGATTCAATGAAAACTTTTCGCCATTGATAATAAATGTTGTTATAGGTGAACAGTTTTCATTCCGTATATTTTTAAAGTTCTTTGAGTGAAGCTCTTTTGATATTATTTAAATAATCATTGAGATTTGTCTCTGGGAATCTCTGTGTCAATGACGTATAAGGCCTTACCCATATCCTTCATTTCAAAATTCTAGATAAGAAATTATTTTTTCTCGTGCAAAAACTGCAAATCACTACTAGCAAGTAAACTTTCATCCACATATAGGACTAGAAAAATATATTTTCTCTCACTTATCTTAAGGTATATACATTGATCAATGATATTATTCGTAAATCTGAATGAAGAAGTAACATTATGAAATTTTGTATATCATTGATGAAAATTATGTTTTATTTAATAAATAGATTTATTCAACTTGCAAATAAGGTGATTTTCATCCTTATCACAAAATCCTTCAGACTGATGCATGTATACCTCCTCTTTAAGATTTTTATTCAAAAAAATTATTTTCAAATTCATTTGATGTAGCTCTAAATCAAGGTAAACTACTAATTCCATGATTATTCTTAATAAATCCTTCTTTGATACAGGAGAGAAGGTTTCATAATAATCAATATCTTTTTTTGAGTGAAATCCTTGACAACTAATCTAGCTTTATATCCCTCAACATTATCAAATGAGTTTTTTTTGATTTCATAAGTCCATTTGAATCTTGTAGTAGAGACTCCTTTGTGTAATTTAGCGAGATTTTAGACTTTATCTTTTATCATAGATTCCAACTTTTTTTTTGTGGAGTCATACCTAAGTGTGGAGTTTCTTCATCTATGCTTGTAAAAAAGAACATGAATTATCTATTAGTCTAATATCATAATTAGACTCTTAAAAACTTACAATGATCACTAGAAATTACTGATTTAGTGATTTTTGAGAATTTTCTACCTCCCACTTATTCATACACTCCTCCAATAATAGGTTCAAATAAAATGGTTGTTCTTCATGTGGCTAATCAAGTGGTGGTGGATCTTGAACTTGTTGTGCTCCGATTAATTCATGAGAATTCGTCTAATTTGCATTCAAGTTTTCAGTATATAAAGATATCAGAAGTTATCCCTTATTTCTTTTAGTTTCATCATTTGAGTTGAACCACTACCACTTACTTAATGTTCCTAAAAAAAATAGCATTTATAGACTCTAATCATTTTAGGAGAATGACTAGGACAATAAAATCTAAATTCTTTAGAGTTAACTACATAGATTATAAAGAAATTATTTATTATTCGCTCATTCAATATTTTTAAACGTAGATTATGAACTCTCACCTTAGTTGGATATGTCCAAACGTGTAAATGACTTAAATTAAGTTTTCATTCGTTAAATAATTCAAAAGGTGTTTTGGAGGCAGCCTTAGATAAAACCCTATTTAAAATATACACAACAATCTTTAAGGCTTCACTCCATAATAATAAAGATAAATTTGACCTTCTAATCATGCTTCTTACCATATTTATTAATGCTCACTTTTTTCTATCTACTACACTATTTTACTGTGGTATTTTTGGCATGGTATATTGAGCAATTATACATTTTCCTTATGAAACTCAACAAATGAACCTTTAACTTGCCTGTTTTCTATTTAGCTACTATAATATTATCCACCTCTATCAGATCTTACAATTTTGATCTGAGCTCCAAGTTATTTCTCTACTTTTGTTTTAAAAACTTTAAAAGTATCAAGTGTTTTTGATTTATTAAACAAAACTAGAAATACATGTATCTTAAATAGTCATTAATAAATGAGATAAAATATCTCTCACCATTAAATCAAGAGGTAGAAAAAGATCCATAAATATTTGTATGTATGAACTCAAGTAATTGCGAAATCCTTTTATCACCTTTAGTGAATTAGTTGGTCTAGTTATCCTTAATTCAGTCCCCACAACTCTCAAAGTTAGAAAACTTAAGAGTTTCAAGAACTCCAACATTAACTAACCTTTTGATTCTTTCAATAAAGACATATTTCAATCTCTTGTGTCAAAGACTTAATGAGTTCTCATTGATAATACATCACTTAGTATCAATTTCTTTATCATGCAGAGTTAAGATATTAGATTCAATCATGGGGATTGCTTAACTTTAAATATATTTTCATAAAATTTTTTATAATTAATAACTTTATTGTCTTTCAAAAATCTCATTGTAGACAAATATAAATAAAAAAACAGCTATTGAATAATATCGAACATAAAAAAGCATTTTCTAAATTTAATTGAGAATCATCTTTTAAAATGAGCCTAAAAGTCTCCACGTTTTTCACATATGATGTCGTTATATTATCATGATAAAATTTTGTCTACTTTAAATGGGCTTATTTAGAGTTAAAACTTTTGCATGATTTTGACAATACAACTTGTGAAATCAGAATTGATCCACCACGTACTATTAGAAACTTCAATGAAGTCAGAGTCATGACATACAAAGGTAAAATTATCTTTCATGTCAATCCATTTCTTATATTTCAGACAATCCTTCTTCTAGTGTCCTTTCAAGAGTCTTTGTCAAGACTATCTTTCTTCTTTAAAGAAATACTTTTGTCCTTCTTTGCATTTCTTTTATCACGAGTCATCAAATTAACACTTTCAGGTATCTCATGTTCAAATCCTTTTCTTCTAGAATGCACATGGTCAAGAGTTCATTAATTGATCATTTATTTTTATGTGTATTGTAAAATATCTTAAACAGATCATATTTCTCAGGAAAAGAGTTAAGAATAAAATACACAAGAAATGATACAAATATATCAACCTCAAAGGACTTGAGTTTAGCAGCAAATCTTTTATCTCCATAATGTCCTTGCACAATATACAACTTCTATCAAATGTCATATTTGAGAGCCTCTTCATAAGGGTGTTGGCCAATGTCTTTTCAGAGCTTACAAGTTATTCATCAATTGCCTTCATGTAAGATTTGATATTGTCATTGTTAGGTAAGAAACCCCTAATACTTTGGCTTATATGAATATTTATGAGCATTAAGCTCAAACGATTATATCACTTTCACTGTTCATTAAAAACTTAATTAGCCTCTAATATACTTGATTCCATAAGTTTAGGTGGTTTGTTCACACGGACTGGCAGATTCAAGTCTGAGCACCCTAAAGTGAGAAGGACTGTCTCCTTCTATTCAGTAAATTTGTCATCAGGCAATAGTAAAATCCAAATATTCTTTTTAAATATTGTAGTAGGAAAATATGTTTGAACTGCAAATCAAGGATGCACATACATAAGCTATGAAATACATAACAGTCAAAGTGATCCACATAAATATCAATTCTTAAGTATATTCTAAATCTTCCTATGGGCAGAGGTTGCAACTCACGAATAGAATTACTGTAACGTCCCAAATCTGGTACCCGAAAAGCTACATGGTGCCCATAACCCTGAAGGACCACAAGCTAACCCATGACTAATATTTGTACCTGTATACTGCATAACATACCATATAATGGGGAAACATGAACTGGAAGGCCATAAGGTTCAAAACTGTAACATAAGATCTAATAAACCGTAACATCTGGATGGGGTGTGACATACCCAAAACAAAGCTAAAGTAAGTTATCTAACATACTATAGTCAGAAAAGCCTCTAAACATGATTGTCTGAATAAGAAGTTGATGGGACATATCCCCAACTAAATCCAACTAAAAAATTAATTAATGAGATATTAAAATAATGATCGTGTCCTCGAAAGATGAGGACTCACTTCTAACCCTGATTGCTGAAACTGGAATCTACTGATGCTCTGGAGCTCATGTTTCTGAACCTATGGTATAAGACACCATAGCGCAAATGCGTCAATACTTTGAATATAATGGTATGCATGTGAGGTAGGATGAATGCATGGGGTTCATATGCATGAACAATACTGACTAACTGACTAATATGAGTGGGAATACATACATACATACATCATAACTATAACTGAAATCGTGATACCGTGAGTTTACTGATAACTAACATGACTAATGAATGAGTTCTGATAACTGATATAACTGATAACATGAGTGACTGTATCTGACAGTCCTGAATCTAATGGAACTAGTTGAGTTTTGTACTGTATCTGAGTTGACTGTATCTAACAGTCCTGAATTCTATAGAACTATCTAAGTTTTATTAATGAGATTGATTAGATGTATCTAACAGTCCTGGTTTTATAACATGAAACCGTGGGAAGTAGTTATCTAACCAACATATCCCAAATGACGCATTATAGCTAAATTGGGTCCAATTTGTGCCCTGATTGGAACTGTGTCAATACCGCGCCACTAGTAAGGACAATATGTGAGTGACCCTCAACTAGCAGGTTACTCTAATAAGAACGGTAGGAACCCTCAACTAGCAGGTTAAGCCACCTCATCTACCCTCAACTAACAGGTATAATGTTTCAACCTATGATGGTTATGTAGTTCTGCAATGCAAAGATTGCTCCTAAGAATCACACCCTCTACTGGTAGGTGAGTTCCCATCCTTGGGTTCACTCGGTGCTAATTTCTACTCCCATATGAATAAACACTGAACATAGGTTACTAAGCTGGACTGAGTTAACTGAGTTCCATTGACTGATGGAATATTACTGAGATTACTAAGTTTTCCTAAGTCATGAGACTGACAGAATTCTGTTGAACATGTCTTGACTGAGAGTATCTTGAAAATATGACATTGCCTCTAGACATACAACTAAATTGTCGGGTACAAGTACCCCAAGGACTCAACAAAAGGAAACTGACAAAGCCTGACTTTCTTGAATGCATGACCAACATCAACAATCCATAATATAATAAGTTGGGGATTTCACGAAGTACATGGTTATCATACTATCTAACATGGATGGGAATGCTTATAATCATATCATAATATCATGTTCTAATATCATGGGCATTTAAACAACATACGCATTTCATAATGATGGCATGGAAATCATATAAACATAAGAGGATGACAAGCATGTCATATTTACTTTATGTTTTGAGCTATAAGGTATGATTTCTACTCTTTTAAGCATTTTATCAAACACCTTGCATGCACAATTTAGGACATAGGTGAAATCATCAAATTACATATAATAAGCAACTAAATTCATGGATTTTATCTTGCATGTTAACATATTATCATAAAAGAACACACAAAGATTCCAACTTTGAAATCAATCAACGTCAACAACATGATTACAAATAACCCACTACATAAATACCATGATTTATAGATAAAACAAGGTTCTTGAGCTTCATGGATGGAAAGAATCCATGAATGAACACTTTGCATACCTTGGTTCATAAATACCTGAAGATTGACGGAGGAAATTCTTGATTTTGAATCTTCTATGAAAAGCCCTAGGTTGTTCTTGAGAGGTTTTTGTGAGAAGAGAGTCTATTTTAGGTTCCCCATAGCTGAATCTCGTGTTAAAGGGCTGAAATAGGGGTAGAAAATTAACCATTTTAACCTTGAACACTTCTTTTAATTTCAGTGAAAATTTCCTAAATTGGACCCCTGGTGCGACGCAGCGCTATCGTACCGTGTCACTGGACTTTGGCAACTGAGAAATTGAGGGATGGTGCGACGTGGATCCATCGTGTTTTCACTTCCTTTGTGACCTATAAGTTTGGCTTGATGCGGGGAAATTGTGTTAAGGCACTGGAAAAGGACAATTGCTATTTTAACTTGTGGCGCGGCGCACCACTGACCAATATAGCACTATTTTATGATGGGAACTTGAAATAGTCATAACTTCTTACCCGGTTTCGGATTTAAGCGAATGTTATATCGATGGAAAGCTTGTTGAATTTCTCACGTGACAAAACGTGAAAATCTTAAAAATACCACATGTATAAAAGTGGATTCATCTTTCAAAGAAAGCTTCTAATATTTTTTTAAACGATTTCAATCTATGAAAGAGTACGGGGCATTACAATATCTCCCCCTTGAGAACAATCATCCTCGAATGAAACTGAGAGTTAAGGGAAGAACATAAACCAACACACATACTGAACAAGGATAACTATAACATGACCTCCTGGCTGACATGACCGATAACTGAACATATCATACTGGACATGCATATTGATGCATCTGTAACTAATTCATGAATGCATGACTGAATGTTCTGAGGAACTAAGTTTCTCATAATAAGAATGCTTGTCTAATGCATAATTATATAACTGAACTGATACATAAATACATGACTGAATATGCAAAGGTACTTGATACCAAGTTTGTGATGAACACCGAATATGAAATGAAGTAAGCTTAAGGAGAATTGTTACCTTGAGCTTGATCTGAGTTGGCGGAGAAGAGGTGAGGATACTTGGTACGTATGTCTGCTTCTGCTTCCCAAGTAGCTGCCTTGAAGGACTATTTTGCCAAACAACTTTAACTATAGGGACTTCTTTGTTGCTCAGTCTACGAGTCTGATAGTCTAGGATTTCTACTGGAATCTCCTCATAAAAGAGACTGTTCTGAACATCAATGCTCTGAATAGGGACTAAAACTTTTGGGTCACCTATGCACTTCTTGAGCAAAGAGACATGGAAGACTGGATGAACTGAAGCTAGGTCTGAAGGCAACTCGAGCTCATAAGCTACTTTGCTAAAGCAACTGAGAATTTTGAAGGGACCGATATATTGGGGAATGAGCTTTCCCTTCTTGCCGAACCTCTTCACTCCCTTCATGGGAGAGATCTTGAGGTAGACATAGTCAACAATCTCAAACTCTAGATTCTTTCTACGCACGTCTGCATAAGACTTTTGTCGGCTCTGAGCAGCCCGAAGTCTTTCTCTGATCAATTGGACTTTTTATAAGGCATCGAATACTAAGTCAGGCCCTATAACTAAGGCCTCACTAACTTCAAACTAACCGATTGGAGATCTACACCTCCTACCATAGAGAGCTTCGAATGGAGCTATCCAACTATTGGAATGATAGCTATTGTTGTATGCAAACTCAATCAAAGGCAAGTGTCATCCCAACTACCCTTGAAATCAATTGCACACGCCCTTGGCATATCTTCTAGGGTTTGAATAGTCCTTTTTGCTTAACGATCTATCTGAGGATGGAAGGCTGTAATGAGATAAACTTGGGCACCAAGACCCTTTTGGAACGCTTTCCAGAAGTGTCAGGTGAACTGGGTACCTCTATCTGAGATAATGGATAACGGAACATCATGCAATCTGACCAACTCTCTTATGCAGAGTTTGGCATAATCCTTGGCTGAATAAGAGGTATGGACTGGAAGCAAATGAGCTTATTTGGTCATCCTGTCTACAATGACCCAAACTGAATCATACTGATGATGAGTTTGAGTCAAACCCATCATAAAGTCCATGTTCACTTCTTCTGACTTCTAAGTAGGAATACTGAACTCCTGTATAGGAACCACTAGACTTTTGATGCTCTATCTTAACCTGCTGACATATAGAACACTTAGCCACAAAATCTGCAACATCTCTCTTTATTCCACTCCACTAATAGATCTTCTAAAAGTCACGGTACATATTTGTGACCCCTGGATGAATAAAGTAGTGCGCACCATGTGCTTCTACAAGAACTCATTGCCTCAAGTCATCTCCATTTGGAACACACAAAAGACCCTAACAACGAAGCACACCATTTCCCCCTTGGGAGAAAACCTCTACTTTCTGATCCTTGACTTACTCTTTCAACTTAACAAAGCTAGGATCTCTATCTTGCTTTTCTTTCACCTCGGAAAGTAGAGATGATTTTGAACTACCCTGAACCCATATATTGTCTTCTTCTATATCGACCAAGTGAACGTCTAGTATGGCAAGCTGATGGACTTCCTAGGCTAGCTTTTTCTTACTGTCCTCAGCATGAGCTACATTATCCATAGATAGTCTACTAAGAGCGTTGGCCACTACATTCGCCTTGCTTGGATGATAAAGGACACTCATGTCATAATCTTTCAAGAGCTCTAGCCACCTTCTCTAATGAACATTTAGATCTTTTTGAGAAAAGACATACTGAAGGCTCTTATGATATGTGAACACATCTACATGAACACCATATAGATAATGCCTCCAAATCTTCCAGGGAAATACTATGGCTGCTAACTCAAGATCATGAGTAGGATAATTCTTCTTATGAGGTTTAAGATGTCTGGAAGCATAGGCTATGACCTTACCATGCTGTATGAGGACACAACCAAAATCTACTTTGGATGCATCATAGTAAACTACGAACCCATCTGAACCATTGAGAAGAGCTAGGACTGGAGCTGAGGTGAGTCAAGTCTTCAAATCTAGAAAAATCTTCTCGCAAGTGTCTCACCACTGAAACTTGACTTTTTTCTAAAACAATCTAGACATAGGGGATGCGATAGAAGAAAATCCTTTAATAAACCGTCTTTAATAGCCAGCCAAACCCAAGAAACTCATGATATCTGATGGAGAGACAGGTCTGGGCCATTTTCTTACTACTTCAATCTTTTGAGGATCTACTCTAATGCCATCACCTGAAATGATATGACCAAGGAATTCTACTTACCTTTGCCAAAATTTGCACTTACCAAATTTGGCGAACAACTGATGATTTCTGAGAGTCTGAAGTACAATTCTGAGATGGTTGGTATGATCACAATCACTGCGGGAATAGACCAAAATATCATCTATGAAGACTATGATAAACATGTCCAAGTATTGCTTGAACACATGGTTTATCAAGTCCATGAAAGCTGCTGGGGCATTGGTGAGACCAAAGGATATGACTAGGAATTCAAAGTGACTATATCGGGTACGAAAGGCTATTTTTGGAATCTTACATTCTCTAACTCTAAGCTGATGGTAGCCTGATCTGAGCTCTATCTTAGAGAAATAGTTGGCACCCTGAAGTTGGTCAAACAAGTCATCGATTCTGAGAAGTGGATATTTGTTCTTGACCGTGACTTTATTGAGTTGATGGTAATCTATGCACATTCTGAGGGAACCGCCTTTCTTGTGCACGAATAAGATTGGTGCACCCCACGAGGAAACACTGGGTCTGATGAACCCCTTATCTAAGAGATCTTTCAACTGCTCTTTCAATTCCCTAACTTCTCTTGGTGCCATTCTGTATGGCGAAATAGATATAGGCTGAGTATCTGGAAGAAGATCAATACCGAAGTCTATTTCCCTTTTGGGAGGAATTCCTGAAAGATCTTCAAGAAAGATATCTAAATACTTATTCATTACGGGGACTGATTCAAGACTGGGATTTCATAACTAGTGTCCTTAACTCGAATAAGATGATAGACACATCCCTTGGATATCATTTTCCGTGCCTGAAGGTAGAAAATAAGCCGACCTCTAAAAATGAATACACTACCCTTCCACTCAAGGATGGGTTCATTCAAAAACTGAAACTGTACTATTCTATTTTTGCAGTCGACTGTGGCATAGCAGGAATGAAGCCAATCCATGCCGAGAATAACATTAAAATCAGTCATCTCTAATTTGACTAAGTCTACTGAAGTGACCTTCTGAAATATCATAATCGAGCAGTTCCTGTATACCCATCGGGCTATGATGGTTTTACCCACTGGGCTAGAGATTGAAAAGGGCTCTGCAAGAATTTCGGGATTGGTTTCAAAATCGCCTACTATATAGGGAGTAACAAAAAACAAAGAAGCTCATGGGTCTAGTAAAGCGTAAAAATGCACATGAAAGATCTGTAACGTACCCATAACCACATCAGGAGAATTTTCCTGATCTTGTCGGGATTGAAGAGCATAGAGTCTATTTGGGTGGTTTCCACTAGTAGCACTAGAGGTGGCACCCTGCTGATTTGGGCGACCGGACTAAGATGAGAAACGGTTCTGACCCTGCAGACCTGACTGCAAATAATCTCTAACTCTGTGGCCTAGTTTGCCATACCCGAAGCAAGTATCACTGCTAGCTCTGCAAATACCCTGGTGGTTCTTACCACAAGTTATACAAAGAGGATAGGTGCAGGCACTCCTAACACTGTCCTGAGACTTAAATCCTAGTGCTCTATCTTTGTTACCCTCTCTGAACTTAGGAACTGGAGCACTAGCCAAAGAGGTAGCTGGAATTGATAACTTAGGACGAAACTGAGAACGGTTTCCTCCTTATAATTTGGGCTGAGTAAAGTTAAAACTACCCGCCCTTGCTTTCTTACTCTGCCTCTCCCTCATCTTAATCTTTTGTTCTTCTATCTACTGAGCATGAGTCATGAGCCTGGCTAAAGTCATGTCGCTATTAAGCATGGCGGATCTACACTCATTAACCACTATATCATTCACCCCTAAAATAACCTTACTTATCTTGGCCCTGCTATTTGCAACCACATGAGGGGCATATATGGCTAATTGAGTAAACTTAAGAGAATACTCTTTCATCGACATGTTTCCCTGCCTAAGGTTGATGAATTCTAACACCTTATATTCTCTAAGCTCTAGGGGAAATAATCTATCAAGGAAATTAGAAGCAAAATCCTCCCACTCAACAGGCCCTGCATCATCTGGCCTTTCTGACTTCTACTGTTTAGACCAAGTGTGAGCAACCTCCTGTAACTGATATGCAACTAGCTCAGCACTCTCAATAGGAGTAACCCCCATGATTTTTGTAACCTTCTAAACTTGATCTAGGAAATCCTATGGGTCCTCATCATACTTAGACCCGACAAAGGATAGAGGATTTATTCGAGTGAAGTCCCTAATTTTGGCTGCAGCTGAATTGGTCACTGGGTTGGCCTGAGTGATAGCTGGTCGTTCATTCTAAGCAGAAACTGACTAAGCAAAAGTAGTGAATACAGCTCTTAACTCTTCATGAGAAACATGTTCGCCCAAAGGTTCTTCGGGCTGAGGGACTGACTAATTCTCATTTTTTCTTTTGGGAGGTATGTTCTGTAGAAGAAAGGGAGAAATGAATTAGACTGAGAAACTAACTTAAGATTATGCTCACTTGCACACCTAAATACTAGAAGAAGGGAAACTGTTCCTAAGCATCTTATAGCCTCCTGTACATAAATATGGCTCACAACACACCCATGTACAAGACTCTACAAGATGCAACTTTCAGATTTTCTAGGACTCTATTGAACCTTAGGCTCTGATACCAAGTTTATAACGCCCCAAATCTGGTCCCCAAAATGCTACACGGTGCTCATGACCCTGAAGGACCACAAGGTAACCCATGATTGATATCTGTACCTGTATACTACATAACATACTGTATAATGTAGAAACATGAACTGGAAGGCCATAAGGTTCAAAATTGTAACATAATATCTAATAAACTGTAATATCTGGATGGGGTATGAAATACCCAAAACAAAGCTTAAATAAGCTATCTGAACATACTGTAGTTTGAAAAGCCTCTAAACATGATTGTCTGAATAAAAAGTTAATGGGACATGTCCCTAACTAACTCCAACTAATAAATTAATTAATGAGATATTAAAATAATGATCGTGTCCTCGAAAGATGAGGACTCACTTCTAACCCTGACTATTGAGACTGTAATCTACTAATGCTCTGAAACTCATGTCTCTGGACCTATGGTATAAGACACCATAGCGCAAATGTGTCAGTACTTTGAATGTAATGGTATGCATGTGAGGTAGGCTGAATGCATAGGGTTCATATACATGAACAATACTGACTAACTGACTAATATGAGTGTGAAAATACATGCATACATATCTAGTAACTATAACTGAAATTGTGATAACGTGAGTTTACTGAAAACTAACATGACTAATGAATAAGTTCTGATAATTGATATAACTAATAACATGAGTGATTGTATCTGACAGTCCTAAATCTGATGGAACTAGCTAAGTTCCATACTGTATCTGAGTTGACTATATCTGACAGTCCTAAATTCGATAGAACTATCTGAGTTCTATTCCTAAAATTGATTAGCTGTATCTGATATTCCTAGTTCTGTAACATGAAACTATGGGAAGTAGTTATCTAACCGACATGCCCCAAATAACGCATTATAGATGAATTAAGGTCCAATATGCGCCCTGATTAGAAGGGTGTCAATACCGCACCACTGGTAAGGACAACATGTGAGTGACCCTAAACTAGATGGTTACTCTAATGAGAACGGAGGGAACCGTTAACTAGCAGGTTTAGACACCTCATCTACCCTCAACTAGCAGGTATGATGTCTCAACCTACGCTGGCTACGTAGTTCTGGAATACAAGGATTGCTCCTAAGAATCACACCCTCTAGTGGAAGGTGAGTTCCCATCCTTGGGTTCACTCGGTGCTAATTCTACTCCCATCTGAATAGATACTGAACATGGGTTACTGAACTGAACTGGACTGATTTAACTGAGTTTCATTGACTGACGGAATATTACTGAGATTACTGAATTTTTTCTAAGTCATGAGACTGACTGAATTCTACTGAACATGGCTTGACTGAGAGTAACTTGAAAATATGACATTGGCTCTAGGCATACAGCTAAATTATCAAGTACAAGTACCCCCAGGACTCAATGGAAGGAAACTGATAAAGCCTGACTTTCTTGAATACATGACCAACATCAACAATTCATAATATAATAAGTTGGGGATTTCATGAAGTACAAGGTTATCATATTACCTAACATGGACGAGAATGCTTATAATCATATTATAATCTCATGTTCTAATATCATGGGCATTTCAGCAACATACACATTTCATAATGATGGCATGGAAACCATATAAACATAAGAGGATGACAAACATGTCACATTTAGTTTATGTTTTGGGCTATAAGGCATGATTTCTACTCCTCCAAGCATTTTGTCAAACACCTTGTATGCACAATTTAGGACATAGGTGAAATCATCAAATCACACATCATAAGCAACTAAATTCATGGATTTTATCTTGCATGTTAACATATTATCATAAAAAAACATATAAAGATTCCAACTTTGAAATCAATCAACGTCCACAACATGATTACAAACAGCCCACAACATAAATACCATGATTTATAGATAAAACAAGGTCCTTGAGCTTCATGGATGGAAGGAATCCATGAATGAACACTGTACATACCTTGGTTCGTAAATAAGTGAAGATTGACGGAGGAAATTCTTGATTTCAATCTTCTAAGAAAAGCCCTAGGTTGTCCTTGAGTGGTTTTTGAGAGAAAAGAGTATATTTTAGGTTCCCCATAGCTGAATCTCGTGTTAAAGGGCTTAAATAGGGGTGGTAAATTGACCCTTTTAACCCTGGATGCATCTTTTAATTTCAGTAAAAATTTCTCGAATAGGACCCCTAGCCCGACGCGGCGCTATCCCGCTGTGTCACTGGAATTCGACAATTGGGAAATTGAGGGATGGCGCAATGCGGAGCCATCTCGTTTTCACTTCATTTGTGACCTGGAAGTTTGGCGCGACGTGGGAAAATCTCACAGAGACACTGGAAAAGGACAATTGCCATATTATCTTGTGCCGCAGCGCGCCACTGGCTAATATAGCGCTGTTTTACAATGGGAACTTGAAATAGTCATAACTTCTTATCCGATTTTCGGATTTAAGCGAATCTTATATCGATGAAAAGCTTGTTGAATTTTTCACATGAAAAAAAGTGAAAATTTTAAAAATACTACATGTACAAAAGTGGATTCATCTTTCAATGAAAGCTTCTAACATTTTTGTTAGACGATTTCAGGCAAGGAAAGGGTACAGAGTATTACAATTACTAAACTTTATTAGACTAGTAAATCAAATAAAACTAGAAAATAATTCATACTTGTTGATATAAATTAGTCCTAAGAAACCCTAAGTAACAACAAAATTAAGAAACGAGAAAAAATCAAAGACTAAGAATATTAATTTAGAATCAAGAACAAAGAAAACGAAAGATAGTAGATTAGACATAAATAAGAAAATCAAGAGAAACTAATAGGTATACTAAACCCAAAAATTTCACTTGATTAATCTACAAAAGAACCTAACCTAGGATGAAGATCAATAAGGAAATTAATCACCTTGCAACCTCCATTTCAAAACAAAGTTCTACCAAAGCTCAACCAATCCCTCAACTCTCCAAGTGGAGTATTTTTAATATTCAACATGAACTAAACATAAAAAAAAAACTTCTATTTATACTTGATAAACTACTAGTTATTACTATTATACCCTTAGTGAATTAAGGGCATTTTTTGGTGCTCCCAAACAAGCTCCAGCGTTTCCCTCTTTGCAAATAGTCCTCGTAAAGCTTGAAGCTCACTTACTTGACTCCTTGTAAATGGTCTTGAGGCAAAATAGTTGGCATCAGTCTCCCCTTTTTGAAAGAAATTTTTCCTCAAATTTGAAGTATCATCCTTTTGCACATTAAAGAGGGAGAGATCACTCACATTGTAGGTGTTATGAACTTGATAATCCACAGGTAGGTCAATCTTGAAGGAATTTTTATTTAGTCTTTCAAGAACTTGAAATGGACTATCTCCTATAGGATTCAACTTCTATTTTCTTTTATTTGGGAACCTTTCCTTGCGAAAATGGATCCATATCTAATCTCCTAGTTTAAACATAACTTTTTTTCTTACTTTGTTTGCTTTGTTACTAATGTATTGATTTTTCTTCTCAAATTAAAGTCGAACATTCTCATGGAGTTTCTTCATAGATTTAGCCCTTTGATTACTATCTAAACTCAAAACAACATCTTAAGTCAAAGAGGTGAGATCCAAAGGAGTTACTGGATTAAAATCATAAATAATTTCAAAAGGAGTTATGTCAATAGGATTATGGATTACTTTATTATATGCAAATTCAACCAATGGAAAATTATCCTCCAAAGAGGTCAATTTTCCATTAACCATGGCCTAAAGTATAACTCCCAAATTTCTATTCACCACTTCGGTTTGGCCATCGATTTGTGGGTGACAAGAGATGGAAAAGAACAATCTAGTCCCAAGGAGGCCCCATGATGCCTTCCAGAAATGGCTAGGAAACTTAAGAGTCCCTATCACTCACTATTGTCTTGGGAATACCATGAAACTTCACCACATTCTCAACAAATAAAAATTCAACATGAGTTTCCTCATCATACTTATTACATGCAGTAAAATGTGCCATTTTAGAGAATTAGTCAACCACCACAAAATGCTATCTTTTCCTTGATTAGTCTTTGATAAGACAACACAAAATGCATAGAGATGTCAAACCAAGGTCTTTTAAGAGTGGGTACAAAGGTATATAAGCCTTGGGAAGAAGCCTAGATTTAGCACTTCTACACTCAACACATTGACCACAAACTTTAACAATATCAATTCGCATTTTTGGCCAATAAAATTGTTCTTCAAGAATCTCTAAGGTTTTATCAATACAAAATGACCCATTAATCTCGAATCATGTGCCTCCCTCACAAGAAGAAACCCCAAGAGCTCATAGTTGCATAAATCTTTTACCGTTGAACAAGAAACCATCAATCTTAGAAAATGGAATAGAAGTTCTATCCCTTGTCCACCATTTCCTTTCCTATTCTTTACAATCTAGAAATTTTTTTGCAAAGTATGGGTCCTTGGGATACAATGTATTTAAATATTCAAAACCTATCAATTTAGAAGACTAAGTATTTATCAAAACATATTTTCTTGATAAGGCATCGGTCATCATATTTTTCTTCTCCTTCTTGCATTGGATTACTTAGGGAAAATTTTCAAACTCAATCCACTTCGCATGCCTTTTGTTCAACTTTCCTTGTACCCGAACGTGTTTAAAGGATTCATGATAGGTCCTGAATGACAAATTCTTTGGACCATAAGTAATGTTGCCAATTGCCCAGTTCTCTAATTAAAACAATAAATTCAAGGTCAAAAGTAGAGTAGTTTAAAGTTGCACCTTTTAGTTTTTCACTAAAATAAGAAATGGGCTTTTGGTTTGCATTAAGACGACTCTGATGCCTACTTTACTAACATCACATTCAACTTCAAAAATTTTCTCAAAATCAGGAAATCGTAACAAAGAAGTAAAGCTAAGCATAGATTTCAAAGTTTCAAATGTTTTTGCTTGCTCATCACCCCACCTTAAAGGCTTATACTTTCATATTACCTCGGTCAATGGGGAGGCTATGGTGTTAAACCGTTAGACAAACCTTCTATAAAGATTAGCCAATCAATGAAAACTCCTTGTATCACTAATGAATTTTGGAGTTGGACAAGTTCTTATAACATCTATATTGGATTTATCCACTTCAACACTCCGAGAACTTACAACAAATCCCAAAAATACAATTCGTCAACACAATAGAGCACTTTTCAAGATTGGAAAATAATTGCTCTTGTCTAAACACATCAAAAACACACTTTAAATGCTCAACATGCTAATATATGGATTTTATATAAACTAAAAACCACAACACATAACCCTATGAATGGTTTCATCACATGGTTCATTAACAGCATAAAGGTACTAAGAGCATTGGTAAGACCAAAGGGTATCACCATCCATTTGTATAGGCCAAACTTGATCTGAAAGGTGATTTTCCATTCATCATCGAGATTAATCTGAATTTGATGGCACCCACTCCTAAGATCAATTTTTGTAAACACGTAAGAACCATTAAGCTCATCTAACATGTCATCTAATTTAGGGATGGGGCGATGATACTTTACCATTATCTAGTTGATTGCCCAAAAATCAACACATATCCTTTATGTGCCAAATTTATTTGGTACTAATATGATCGAGATAGTGCACAGGCTCAAGCTCTCTCTTTCTTATCCCTTGTTGAAGAGGTCCTCAGCTTACCTTTAAAGCTCTTTTGTGTCTTCTGAATTACTTCGATAGGACAATTTGTTTGGTAATTAAGAACCCAATAAATTTGATGTTCAGTACCCCAAAAAGGGGGTAATCTACTTGGAATTTCCTTGGGAAAGATATCATCATAATCCGTAAAAAACAAGAAATAGAATGGGTCAAGGAAGAAATAGGATGGTTAGTTTGCAAAACTTGATCCCTATCTGTGATAAGGATCAAATAACTTTGGGTGTCACCTCCTTCCTAAACTCCTTGTACTTATTCAACAAAAACACCTTATCACACCCCTTGGGTTCTCTCCTTTAGGGATTTTTAGGAAAAAATCATTGCATTACCCTTTCTTTTCTCCTTCAACTCCCTCATATTTTTATCAACTTCATTAACTTGCAAAGGTGACATAGGTTGAAGAGTATATTTTTTACCATTCAAGACAAGTGAATACCTATTAGTCCTTCCATCATGCTTCGCTGAACGATCATATTGCCAAGTTCTTCTAAGCAACACATAGAATGCTTGTAGAGGAACCACATCACATAAGATCTCATTTAGGTAGTTCCTAATTTTAAACATAATTAAGAATTGTTGGTGTACGCAAAATTCTCCACACTCACTAAGCCATTAAAATTTGAATGATGTGGCATGCTTGGTTATAGGAAGTGTCGTGCCTCATTTTTCTCACAAAAAACGGGATTCAACGTGACCACTCTTTTTAGGATTGTGTAAGGTAGAATTTGAAAAGTTGCAACCTAATGTATTAAGGTGCATTAGGGCACCGATCTAGGCTAACTACGAACCTATTTTATTGTTCTATATTAGTTCAATAGAAATTCAGATAAGGGTTCAAATTACCTAGAAAAGAAGGTGTTAGGAACCTTTCGAGGTCCACAAAGGTGGTTTCCGACCGAATTCGTATTTACGTGAGGATTCTATGTGATCAAATAAAGGTCTCTTGTTTTATTATTAACCTAATATTACTAAGTGACAAAACATGACTAACAAAACATGTAATTTAATTATTTTAACTATCAGTTACCTAAGTGATCAAATCATAAAGCAAGTAAATAAGACAAGAGAGAAAAGAGAAGATAAAACAATTTATAACAGAAATATTTATTAATTTAAAAACCTAAAATACCCCAAGAAAATAAGCATGAAAGTAAATGTAGAGAAAATAAAGAATTCGTCAAATCAAACAAAGAATGGTTTTGGTCTCATTCGAATTAGAACCCCAACTTGTTAAATCCTTATCCAACCCACTAGCCGAATTCTAAAGCAAGTAACAATGTCAAATATCATGTAATGTCTCTAGAGATCATCACTTTCGAATGACTACCCGTCCCACCTATCATCCAAGAGGTATTGGACTTTGCTATTTTGGATTTGTGGTCTAGACAAAATAAAGCTATGTTTTCCTAAGACTCAAAGCGCTTAACACATTGGACGTCACTTAGCATATAATGATCCCAAGTTAGCCTTTTGGTTATTAAAGAGTTGATTAATGTGATTAACATGCAAAGACAAATAATTATTTATTTAGTTAAGCCTATAGTCATGGTATCTAGGTGTTGAACAATTGTTTAATATGTCGAAAGATAATTATCGTTCATGTCAAAATAATGTATTGTGAAATTTGATAAAAAAAAGAGCATGTCAAAGTAAAATAAATATGTTTGCAAGTTGAATCATTTTCAACATAAGTTAAAACATAGCGAAAAATAAATAGTGAACTAAAGGGTGAAAGAAAGTATATTTATATACTGAAAATGACAATTAATCATGCTACGAATTAAAAGATTAATTGACAACAATACTAATTAAATGCAGAAATATTTATGAAGTTAGGAAAAATTAAAGTTTTGGTTGTTGGAAATTATCCTCAATGTAGAAAATTCAATTTTATATTACTTTAAAGGCATGCGAAGAACAAAACTGGGCTGATGGAAACGTTTTAAAGGCAAAAAAATGTAGTGGCTGGAAGTTGTTTAAATAGGCTAAAAAAGGAATTTAACTGCTGAAATTTATTTATATAGGTTTAGAAGGAAGATTTAATTACTGAAAAATGTTTAATCAAATTAAGAAAAGATTTAATTGTTGGAATTCATTTTACTGTGTTAATAAGCAAAACAAACAGAATTTAGTTGTCACAATTCATTTTAGTATGTTTTAAAAAAAAAATTGTTAAATGTTTAAAAGGCATGCAAATATTTCAAACTTACTATGATATCCAAAAAACTAAACATACATGTCGAGATTAATCCCAGGTGGTCATTAGTGATCCCAGAAGAATGCTTTCTAAGTGACAAGCAATTTAATTAACGAATCCTAGATTATGTTTGCTTAAGAAATTCACATAGCACATAAATCACATAATCCCCGTTCCCCAAGCAGTCCCATAAATATTATTACATTAGGATTTACAAAAGTTATTACAACATAATAAATTAAAATAAATAACTAAATAAAGGAAAAGAAATGGGTAGTCCCCTCCCCAAATACCCGGGCGACTCTTCCAATCCCCAAAACTGTCTATTTGTACTTGTGAGACAATATAGGAAAAGCAAAGCAAGCACAAAAGGCAAACAACATGTTTTCTAACACAAAAAACGACAAAACATAGATACAGCAATCAAACTCATTCCATAATATCATAAAGTCATCAGAAGGAATTTATGTCGATAGAGACTTACCAGTATATGGCAAAAGAATAGTAAAGAATATGGTTAAGCAACGTAATTGCAAAAATAAAATAAACCGCATGCTTTGTCAAAATTAGAAAATTATGCTTTCCAAAATAGAAGTGATCGTAACAGTCTCAAAATCGAAAGTCAAGAAATATTTAAAGTGTGAAAAAGAGAGCAATTGTTCAGTAATTAACAAGAAAATGTCATAGTAGAAGCCAAAAAACTGTCCCAAATAGTGAAGAGAGGTGTTGTTTATACAACAAAGATTATTGGAGAATTAAAGGAAGAATGAATATTTGAGAATCAATTAGGGAAAAAATCATGTTACTTCAATAAATATCAAATCAATTCAAAATAAACATCTCTTATTTACCTTAAAGAGGAGGTTAGAATATATTCAAATATATTTAAATCAATCAAAGAGTAGGACAATTAAAATATTAATCAAGCCATAAAATGGAACAAAGGTGATATTTTCCATATATACAATTAAAATGCATAATCACATCTGATTCACCACAATTAAGAGATGTCATCTAAGGGAACGGAAATCATTTATTGATAATCAATAACATTAATCACTCACAATTAAAAAGAACGGGTCATAATTGCCATAAATAGGGAAATAAGAATCACATAGGCAAATCAGTACCATTAATCACTCATAATTAAAACAAATAGATCAAAACAAGATTATAAATAAGAGGGTAAGAATCATAGAGTCAAACAAAACATCTGTTGAGGCTACGAAAAAAAAGATTAATCAAATAGGAGTTCCATAATTGAATCAGTCTCATTTTAATCATAATTTAAGAAATAAAAAATAGTCCAATATCTATAATTACGCATCAAAAACATTGACAGTCAATAATAAAAGTTGTCCAAATTGTAAAATTACTGAAACATCCACTTCTAGAAAATTTGAGGTTTAATCAAAGTCCATAAAATTTGGAGCTTTTCACATATATCAATCGAGAGATACAAGAAACCACGTAATCAAAGAAATTGAATCAAATTTCAAAGTCAAATGCCACATACTATAAATATAAGAATATGATTCGGATAATTCGCAAACAAAGCAATTGAAACATGCAATTGAAAGTATTAAGGGATCAAACCGAGCCAACATCTCAGTGAAGCTCATCGAAAACCTTGCCGGCCATCAACTCCGTTAGAAAATAATGAGAATAGATTGTGGGGATGAAGGGATGGTGAATGGCTACATGGCTTGGTGGTTTTGCCGACAGAGCCGGCTGGTAGCTCCACCGAAGTGGGTCTGCGATGGGTGGTGGCTTACTGGTGACGCCGACTTTTCTCTCTAGCGGTTGACATTATTACTCTCCGGTGAGAGGCAGAGTTTGCTAGGAGAGAAGGAGAGTGGTGGGAGGTGACGCCAGCTACTGGAGATGATGGAGAAAGAGGCGGTTTAGAGTGGCGAAAATCGCGGATTATTTTTTATCAACAGTTGAGATTAATTAATTTAAAAATAGGTAAGGGATTGTGTTTTAATTTGGGATCAATATTGATATCAAAATTGGCTAGAATTGGCATCAATTAAATTCATAGGAAGAAGAATTTTTTTTATTTCCTATCTGGTGTTCGGTGCCCGCATTAGAGCTCCGACTAATCTGGATCGCACATTTCAAGGCCCATTAAGGTGGTAGCACTCCCAACATAGTTTTCTCCAAACCTAGGGTCGAACCCTCGGCCTCTGGTTAAGGGTGGAGCAGCCCTATCCACTGCTTCACAACCCATATTGGTAGGAAGAAGAAACTGGATAAAGTAGGTTGTTATTTTAATAAATGTGTATAATAATAATAATAATAATAATAATAATAATAACAATAATAATCGACAATGCATTTGTAAATTGTGAGTGCATATTTAACCAAATTACGTAAAATAGTATATTAAATTGTAAAAGAAATGATCATAAAAGTAAATAACAATAATTTGTATGTTTTAAAACCATGGTCGTGATTTATTTGATACCAAAATAATGCGTACAAATTTTAGCATTAAAATTAATATTTTTATCAAAATAGCAGGGTGAGAGGTGTGTCGAGTGGCCAAAATTGGGTGTCAACAGCTGCCCCTTCGTTACTTGAGAATGATGAAAGAATTGTCGAGCATAAAAAA